>NW_005842098.1:998205-1012239 GCF_000455745.1 Alligator sinensis | reverse complement strand
ACAACTCACATAGTTGTTCAAACGACCGGACCATCTGCGTCGCGGCTACAAGTGGCGTAAGTAAAGTTTTTGCAACCACTAAGCTTTGTCTGCCTCTCCATTCACCAGCCCGCCCAGCGAACGGGTAATTTCTAAATCACCTTGAGTCGGCTCTGGCCGTCCGAGACAATTATGACCCAGGGGTTCTATCCCAGCCCAAATTCCTCTACGGGCCTTGATACATGTTATACTGTGAGCCACACAAGTGTTGATGGGTGTTAGCGCTAGCCATAGGCAGAGGGAGAAAAAAAAAATTGGGAGGGGCTGAGCACACCCCCCTCCCCTCAGGCGGGAAAATCTGTGGGGGGAGAGAAAAGTGCTGGGGGTGGAGGGGACGGAGTGGGGTGGGGTTGGGGCTGGGACCAGGCAGGGATTAGGAGGGAGCCGAGCCCGGCCTAGGATTAGGATCGTGGCTGGGGCCCGCTGCACCCATTCCTTCTCCCATGCCCGGAGTCATTTCCTGGTGCTGGTGCCCCCCACGAATCTGCCAACCCCCAGCCCCACTCCAACCCTGGCTGCCTCCTCACCCTGGCCCTGGCCCCCAGTGCCCAGGGGGGCCCAGAGGCAGGGGCCAAAATGGAATCACCCTTGGCTGCACTGCCAGGCCAGAGGGGCAGAGCCCCTAGGACCCTCACGCCTGCCCTGCTCCAAGTTGTCCCTGAGAAGAGCCTGGCACAACCCCAGCCCCAGCCTGCAGCAGCAGCCCACCCTACCCCACACAGATCTGAGGGCACACGCTCCCCATGCCTCCCAGGGTGTGCACAGCAGCACGAGCTATGGCCCCTGGACAAGCCACTCGTGGCTCAGTCCCATACCCTGCCATCTGTGCAGTGTTGCCCCTCCCCCAGCCCCACTCCCTCCCCACCCCTGCTGCAGCAGCCAGAAGCTCTCAGCCGGGCTGCCTTGCGGACCTACCTTTGTTCCGTGTTTGGGGAGGCAAAGCCCTGTTAGTTCCCCTTGCTACCAGTGCCTATGGTGCTAGCTCAGTAATGCCAACTCTCATGAAAAAAAATCACAAGACTCCTGATTTCCCAGTCAAATTAACTCTGACTCATGATCTCCTGATAAAGAGATCAAATCTTGGGATTTTTTCTTCTGGCATGTGTAGAATGCCAAGCTGGTAAGTTTGTGCAGAGGAAGACGCAGGAGGAGAGGGAAAGGGTGGGACGGAGCAGATCGAGGCCCCCCATGGTGAGGGAGGGAGTGGGGGAGGGGCTGGAGTGAATGGGGCCGCGGGGTAAGTCATGCAACAGAGCTGTGGGCGGCTGTCTCTGTATGTGTGTGTATCTGTCCCTCGTTCCCAAATCGCAGCCCCCACCCAGCTCTGCTGCTGCTCCTCACTCTGATGCACAGTACCCTGCATCTTGCCAGGGTGTGCGGGGACTGCCCCCACCCCCCAGGCTCTAAACCACATGCACACACCCATAGCCCCCACACCTTCACAAATAACACCTCCCCCCCCACACACACACACGCGCACTTCAAAAATAGCATCTCATGATTTACATTCCAAATCTCTGGATTTTTAAGAGTTTGTCTCATGATTTGTGACATGATGGGGTTGGCAATACTGCACTAGCTCCAAGAGTAGTCACATGTTCATGCCAGCAGTGGCCTGAAGGGAGGACCGAAAGGTAAGAATTCTCCTTCCCCCCGCCCCCCTTACTTGTAGCTGCCAGTGCTGTCTGTCTCAGGGGAGCAAGCAGGGAAGGGCTAACCAGGCTGCTGCACCCCACTCTCCCCCACCCTGCTGCTCCTTTTCAGGTTGAGCCTGACCCAGAGCCCAGCAGTGGTGATAGCAGCTGGGCAGGCAGGTTAACCCTTCCCTGCCTACTTCCCTGGGACAGACAGCACAGGCAGCCACAAGTAAGGTTGTGGGGAGGTGGGGTGTTTAAGGCATAGCCTAGGGTGGCTACACCTTCATATAATAGGAGCTGGATATTACACAGATCAGAGATAATCCTGCCCTGGAGTGGCATAACTTTAAGCCACCTAACAAGTGCTGCACACTAGTTTCAGGTGTTATTGTACAGACAATCCATGGGGTTAAGAGCCACTCAAGATTGCTGTGTAACAAGGCCCCAGGTGGCCCAGCCCCACTTTGGTACATGTCCCACTGCTGTGCAGGCCTGTGATGAGGAGAGCTACCACCCCTTCCACCATACTATTCTTTCTACCCCTCCCACTTTAATCAGAAAATATTTTTACTTGGTACAGAAGCCAGCCTTGAGCTTCCCACTGTGTAGCTTATCTTCTGCAATTAGCACTCCCTCCTCCCCCCCCACCCAATAGAAGAGAAGGGCTCAGCAGCTCCTGATTAATTGCAGAGTATTTGCTTTCTTTTCCACTTCTATGGCCTGGAATTAATTAGTTTATCCCTCTTATTACTTTCTTAGGCCAGAGAGTTCTTCTTTGTCTTATTATATATAATAGCAAAGCTTGAAATCCCCTGGGGAATGGTTAAGAGAGGCCCTCAGTATGGGGAAAAGGAGCCCAAAGGCAGGGAGATTACTAGAGGTCAAATTCCCCTTGGCACCTCTGTGGTCTTAAAATACATGCTATCACTGACAACAGCAGAAATCCATTCCCCTTTTCACTTGTGTGACAGACCTGTCCCATGCTTCTAGATAAAAATATAAAGTAAACCTCCAGACAAATGAACAACTTTCTGAGGCTAAAACACAGGAGCAAAACGAAGCCTCTGATCCCTGGATAATGTTATAAACATCTATATAATAACTATTTGTCCAAGTGTGCTCTCAAGAACATCTGCTTTGGTCCTGTTACGGACTGAGCTTGGGTAGTCAGGGCAGGTCACCTGGTAATCAAGGGAAGACCAAAGAAAGGGTTCATGGGGAGCCAGGATTCAGAGCCGGGGTCACAGTAAGCCAGGAGTAAAAAGCAACATCAGGGTGCACTAGACATCCAAGCACAGTTTCCAATAAGCAGATCAAGGAGCAAGTACCAGAGTCTTTGCCCAGGCAGTATGCTGCTGACTGGAACCAGCATTTAAAGGCTGGAGTGGGTAAGGCCTGTTGCTTGCAGCCTCAGGGAACTGGTTAGCCCTGACTGCAACATTAAAACCATTTTGGCCCAGAGCACTGATCTAGGCTTGCTGCAGGTGGGGCCTGTTTCCCCACAGCCTCAGGAGACAGACTGCCCTGATCATAAGGTCATAGGAGCCCAGGAAAGTAGAGCTGGAAGGGACCTCATTAAGTCATCTGGTCCAGCCCCGCTGCTCAAGGCAGGATCATTTCTGACTAACCTGCTCTGGAAAATTTCCGATGGAGATTCCATAACTTCTCTAGGTAGCCTGTTCCAATGCATGACCACCCTCATAGTCAGGAATTTCTTCCTCATCTCCAACCTAAATTGCTTCTGTTGCAGCTTGAGGCCATTGCTCCTAGCCGTGTCCCTTACAGCCACAGAGAAATGCCTATCTTCATCCTCTCTATAATCACCCTTCAGGTATTTGAAGGCTATTATAAAATCCTTCCCCCTCACCCGCTTCAGTCTTCTCTTTTCCAGGATAAATAACTCTTGGTCTTTCCTCATGGCCTCATAAATCTTGCCTCCAAAGCCCCTAATCAGTTTTGTTGTTCTGCACTGGACTCATTCTAATCTTTCCACATCCTTCTTGAAGTGTGGGGCCCAAAACTGGGCATGCTATACTGGTTGAAGCTTCACTGAACAGAAAGGAAGAATGACTTTCTTTGATTTTTTAAGTGATGTTCCTGTTAATACAACCCAATATACTGTTGGTTTCTTTTTTTGTGCAATAAGAACACTCTGTTGGGTCATATTCAGCTTATGATCTACTGTGATCCCCAGGTCCTCCTCTGCAGTACTGCAACCTAGCCAGTCATTCAGTTGGGACCAGCTGGGCCCCAGTCCCTGATCTGAGCTCATTACAGGTCCCCCACAGCCACTGAATGCCCCAAAACCGACAAGCAAGCAAACAAAAATCCCTCCAATGTGCCACAGGAAGCAAGCAGATGAGATAGGAGTGCATGTCTAAAAACCATTGTCACGAAGATAAAAATCAGGTCCTCAACAGGAAAGACTCTCCTTTCTCTATCCTTTAGGTAGCATGTCTCTTCAAACAAGGGCTGGTTTAAAACCACCCTACTAAAAAGGGTCCATCATCTAGGCCCAATATTCATTCCTATCCACCACAGCTAGGAGTAACTTCATTAGAAAAGTGGGTGAGGTGTCTTTTGATTTCCTTTGCTGAGTTTGAAGCAGCTATGTATGGAGCTTTTTTATTTATGTATTTTAAAATATTCATAAGTAGTATCTTACACTTTATAATGCACAGGCATGCACATAACCCCCTTCACCTCAGATTGTGTGGGGGGGGCAGTGGGGGAGCGGGGCAGTGGTGCTGGAAGACTTGCAGCACAGTTGAGTGTCCTACTCTCCAAAGGAATCCTTCACTCCCTTGTATCTCTCTTATTTACAAATTGTGCCAGCTTTATTGGGCCCTGTTGATCATTAATGGTGGACATGCACCCTGAGACTTCTATAATCATTTTTGTAAATTAATAAATAAATAAATTAAATAATCTGTGCAGAAGGCGAAAGCACCATTTGGCTGGGATGCAAATAAGAGGCGGCTGAGGATGGAATATGTACACAGGAGAAACTGGGCCCCACCTCGCTCTGCTTTCCTCCCCCTCCTCCCTCTTATGACTTTCAGCTCTGCTTGTTCCACACCACAGATTCCTCTGAACTTGTTACGCAATCAGTGTATGAATGAAGTGCAGCCATGCTCCGCACACTATATACATATAGGGATGTACATGCCCTGGGGAGGAAAGGGGTACATAGAGCATGTAAAAGAGACCACAGCACACAGGCATGCCTGATACCCCTTAGTCATTCCCTGCTCTACACACAGACATGGATACATTTTAATTTTCCATAAAAAAAACAATTCTTTCCCTCCCCAGTTCCCCAACTTTATTAGGAGGCCCAGGGTGCATCACTTGAATGATGGGTATTAAAATGCAAGAATTAGGCACAGGAGCCTGATGGGAAACAGAGAATGCATGCGTTAGTATGTCTTCTCTAGGTAAACAGGGTTTCATTCCTTTACTAGGAGTGGCATCTTTAACTTGATATCAGGAGCAATTCATTGACTCACCACAAGGAAGAAGCCATTTCTCTGAACCTGCAGTAACACTAGAGGGCAAAATCATTGAACGAGTATTTGCTAATCCATTTTCTGCGAGTACTTGGAATTTTCCTATCTATACTGTAGGTCAGTGATTCTCAACCAGAGTCCCATGGGATCCTCCTAAGGGTGTCACACAATATCAGCACTGTTAGGTGGGCAAACATCTATACAATCCACAAGAGAAACCCAGACATGTCAAATGTTAAAAGCATTCTGATCTCTTGGGTCTTTCTGAGTTCTTTGCAACAGAAGAATTGCACTATTATTTTTCCATAGTCAAGAAATGAGTGAAAGCTAAGAACTGGCATGTTTCAAGGGGTGCCTTGAGTCTAATAAGGGCTGCCTTGAGTCCAAAACGGTTGAGAATCACTGCTCTAGGGAGAGCATCCTCTTACATCAGCAGCAGTCATTGTCCTGAGGCAGCACTGGAAAATATGCCTTTGCATGTGAGGTGAATGAGAGGTGATAAACAGCACAGAGGACTACTGTATATTCCTAATCTGCCACCAGGGAGAGACCTCTCAGCAGAATGGAGCCATTTCTCTGAGACTCCATGCAAATATTCAGTTGATATAAACCTCACATACCCGTTTCTGCCTAGTGGCTGCGGGAATAAAGACACAACAGAAATCATATCTCCAGTAAAGCTGACCAGAGGACAGTTCCATCACAGAGCTGCTCTCCAGCTTTCAATATTTGTTTCTCCTCTCAGAAGGAACAACAGCTTTTAACAATTTTACAAAAGCTGTCAAAATTTCCATTTATAGATCAAAACCTGAGATTTTCTGAGCTGGGGGCAGTTGAAACACTGGCCTGCAATGTGAAAAATGAAGGTGCATGTCCTTGCTCTCCGTGATTTGCAGCACAGTGCTTCATCAACAAAATATTTCAGGTTTGACAAAATGTTCTGTCTGGCTCTATTCACCAGTGATACTTGAGAGGGAGTCCCTTCTGCCTTACTGTTCAGGTTCCTTTTCTCACTGTAGTTGAAGTTCAAGAGTTTTGTACCCTGATACTGCACACTAGCTGCTTACACTATATTAACATCAATACCTGGGAGACATGAGCACTGAATCATCCCCAATGCCTCTGTGAGGTATGACAAGGCATCGATCATTTTGAGCAAACTCGCCTCACCATGGAAGCAGACAGGCGTGAGAAACAAAGGAGACCTAATATTGCCATGATTTACTCTTTCCTCCTAGAACTATTTGCCATATCTGTAGTCAAACATTCAGATCTCTGATTGGCCTCCTCAATCATCTCCAGACTGATCAATGACTTCCCTGTCCAGTGGAAGAGACAGTCATCCTTGTACTGAGGGACTGCTGACGACGACCCTGATACTGCATGCTAGCTAGCATTCACAAATCACTCTCTGCATTCCTCTGCATTCACAAATCACTAAATAGGCCAGATCCTCAGCAAATACAAACAGAAAGAATAACAGAAACATAGAAAATGAGGGTTGGAAGGGACCTCAGGAGGTCATCTAATCCAATCCCTTGCTCAAAGCAGGACCAGCCCCACCAAGGCTTTGTCCAGCCAGGTCTTAAAAACCTCCAAGGATAGAGATTCCACCACCTCTCTGGGTAACCTATTCCAGTGTTTTACTACCCTCCTAGTGAAGAAGTTTTTCCTAATATCTAACCTAAACTTCCCTTCCTGCAACTTGAGACCATTTCTCCTTGTTCTGTCATCTGCCACCACTGAGAACAGCCTAGCTCCATCCTCTTTCAAGCCCCCCCTTCAGGTAGTTGAAGGCTGCTATTAAGTCCCCTCCCTGTCTCCACTTCTGCAGGCTAAATAAGCCCAGTTCCCTCAGCCTCTCCTCAGAAGTCATGTTCCCCACAGTCCCCTCACCACTTTCATTGCCCTCCCTTAGACTCTCTCCAATTTGTCCGCATCCTTTCTCGGGGCGGGGGGAACTGAACACAGTACTCCAGGTGTGGCCTCACCAATGTTGAATAGAGGGGAATAATGACTTCCCTTGATCTGCTGGCAACACTCCTACTAATGCAGCCCAGTATGCCATTAGCATTCTTTGCAAGGACACACTGCTGGCTCATATTCAGGTTACTGTCCATTGTGACCCCCAGGTCCTTTTCTGCAGAGCTGCTGCCCAGCCAGTCAGCCCCCAGTTTGTACCAGTGCATGGGATTGTTCTGTCCTAAGCACAGGACTTTGCAGTTGTCCTTGTTGAATCTCACGAGATTTCTTTTGGCCCCATCCTCCAATTTGTCAAGGTCTCTCTGAATCCTAAGCCTACCCTTCAGCTTATAGATTCATAGATTCATAGATTGTAGAGTCGGAAGGGACCACAATGGATCATCGTGTCTGACCCCCTGCCCCTGGCAGAAAAGAGGACCGAGGTCAGATGACCCCAGCCAGGTGATCTACTACTCCCCACCGGCTTGGTGTCATCTGCTAATTTGTTGAGGGTGCACTCTATGCCATCTTCCAGGTCATTAAGGAAGATGTTGAACAAGACCGGCCCCGGAACCAACCGCGGGGGTACTCCACTTGAAACCAGCTGCCAACTAGACGTTAAGCCATTGACTACTACCCTCTGAGCCTGATGATCCAGCCAGTTTTCTGTCCACCTTACAGTCCATTCATTCAACCTGTATTTGCTTAGCGTGCCTGTGAGAACATTGTAGGAGGCTGTATCAAAAGCTTTGCTAACGTCAAGTGATGCCACATCCACTGGTCTCCCCGCAACCATAGAGCCAGTCATCTCATCATAGAAGGCAATAAGATTGGTCAGGCATCACTTGCCCTTGGTGAATTCACTGACAGTTCCTAATCATTTTCTCCTCCAAGTGCTTTGAAATGGATTCCTTGGGGACCTGCTCCATGATCTTTCCAGGGCCTGAGATAAGACTGACCAATCTGTAGTTCCCTGGATCCTCCTCCTTTTTCTTAAAAATGGACACTATATTTACCATTTTCCAATTGTCCAGGACCTCTCCCAGTCACCAAAGATGATGACCAGCAGCTCTGCAATCACATCAGCCAGTTCCCTCAGCACCCTTGGGTGCATCCTGTCCAAGCCCATGGACTTGTATATGTCCAGCTTTTCTAAATAGTCCCTAACCTGTTCTTTCATCACAATTGGCTGCTCACCTTCTCCCCAAACTGTACTGCCTGCTGCAGCAGTCTGGGAGTTGACCTTGCCTGTGAAGACTGAGGTGAAAAAGGCATTGAGTACTTCAGCTTTTTCTGCATCCTCTGTCACTAGGTTGCCTCCCCCATTCAATAAGGGACCCCCACTTTCCCTGATCCTTCTCTTAATACCAACATACTTGTAGACAAACCGTTCTTGTTACCCTTCACATCCCTTGAAAACTTCAATTCCAATTGCACTCTGGCCTTCCTGACTTCATCCCTACATGCCTGAGCAATACTCTTATACTTCTCCCTAGTTGTTAGACCAAGCACTTATAAGCTTCCTTTTTGTGATTTAGCTCACTGAAGAATTCCCTGCTAAGCCAAGCTGGTCTTCTGCCATACTTGCTAGTCCTCCTCCGCATCACCCTTGTTGCTCTCCGCTCTGACCTGAACCCAGAGACTTTCAACAGGCCTATCTCCAGCTTCATACTGGAGCGCTGAGCAATCATATGGCTCTTTAACATAAAGTGCAACTCCTCCTCCTCTTCCCCCCTGCCTGTCCTTCCTGAACAGTTTGTACCCATCCGTGACAGTGCTGCAGTTATGCGAGCTATCCCACCAAGTCTCTGTTATTCCAATCACATCATAGTCCCATGATTGTGCAAAGACTTCCAATTCTTCCTGCTCATTTCTCAGGCTCCGTGCATTTGTGTACAGGCACCTGAGGTTACTAGTTGGTTGCCCTGATTTCTCAGGATGTATGAGAGCACCTCCCCTGTTACCCACTCCTGCTTGCTCTTCCTCCGGGTCCCGTGCTTTCCCACTTACCTCAGGGCTTTGATCTCCATCCCCTAGTGAACCTAGTTCAAAGCCCTCCTCACTAGCTTAGTAAGCCTGACTGGAAAGACACTCTTCCCTCTCTTTGTCAGGTGGATCCCATCTCTTCCCATAAATCCTTCTTCTTGGAAGAACATTCCATGGTCGAAGAAGCCACGGCCCTGCTGGTGACACCACCTGTGCAGCCAGGTGTTGATCTGCAGAGTGAGCTCACTTCTGCCCAGGTCCTTTCCTTTGACTGGAAGGGAGAACACCACCTGAGCCCCCATCCCCTTCACCCTTGCACCCAGAGCCCTATAGTCACTTTTGATCTGGTCAGGGTCTTCCCTGGCAGTATCATTGGTGCCCACATGGATGAGCAGCATGAGGTAGTAGTAGAGGGTTGGATGAGCTTCCGTAATCCATCCATGACATCTTGGATCCAAGATCTGGGCAAACAGAAGACTTCCTGAGACAACAGGTTAGGCTGGTAGATGGATGACTCTGCTGCCCACAAAAGGGAGTCTCTAGCTGCTACCACCTGTCTGGAAGAGCTCCATCAACTCTGGTAAGAGTTACACAGATTCACACCAGTTGAGACCATGGGCCATATCCTATTCTATAAATAGAGGTGAGATGGGGGAGGCATCATTTAAGCAGCCCCGCATAGCATTAGGTTATAAGATTGTTAAACTGAAGGTACTTTCCAACCCAGGGCTTAGAATATGAATAAGGCACACACATCAAATGCTTAGTTTAACCTTGCAGTGATTTTTAGCTTTCCTGAGGAGGGTCTCACAGAGGTGACTGTAAAGCAAACCCATACGAATCTCTTTTAAATGATTTTGTAAGCCTTTAGTTTCTATCAAGTTGCTCCATGGCCCTGAGTAACAGCAGGCAGGGAAGATATGTAATGTATTGGATTTGAAGATGTAAAACCAACCTGCCCATGCTTGATCATTCAGAGAGAGATTTTCACAATTCACGTTCTGAGATGCATGCACTTCTATGTGCACAATTCAGCACCTGCTTTTGTATGCAAGCAACAGCAAAACTGTTAGCGCAGACCAGGCATTTTGCATAGTCAAATAGGTAGTTATTTTGCCTCATGTATGTGCAGTGCAGTCACTACATCCGTAAAGCAGGGTGTACAGCTAAACATACTCTCAAGATGCGTGGACTGCAGTCCTTGAAAAATCAAGCTCCAGAAATCCTCTGGCAGACATTTTTCATAAGTGTAGAGATGTGAGCTCAGCGTCTGGGTCAAATTCCAATTTGTAATTACATTCTGCCTAGCTAAAATTCTCCCAACAATGTCAGTTAGAAATATTATTCTTCACTTCCTTTTGCTTTTCTGGTTTTCTGGTTTTCTATGCATTATTAAACAGCTGTCACTGCCACCCCAGAGGTAGCTGCATTTCCAACATGGTTGAATGATTGCGGTATATGTAGTCTGAAAAGTAGTTAGTGATCCTTCAAGATGACAGGTGCTAGAAATGTCAGTCATTTTCATTAACATAAATAAGATATGTTTCATTTTAGTCACTTTAAAATCATTGAGTCATTTACTGATGTCTCAGTAATTTATGAGCTTTGTATCTTGGCTGGAACTCTGCCAGCGTAACTATTTGTGGTGAGAAATAGACATAGCACAAGAGAGAGATGTGCAAGTATTTCTGAGGCTTGAGTGTTTTTATCTCTGGTAAGAGTATAAAATAATAGGTCAGGGGGACTGAAAGTGTGAGATGCTAACCTTCATGTCCCAACCCAGATAGTCAAGGAATGCTGTTACCATCTGGTGAAGGGCTGATGCTGTATGTGAAATGAGTTGGTGATCTCTCTCTGTGACACTCCTAATAGGGAGATATCCCATTGCACAAGCTTGTGTGCACACCAGTCACAGCTGCATCCAATTAGCCAGCAGGTTGACATTGCTAGCAGCGAGGTCAAAGCCTGTGGAGGTCGGGAAGACCAACGCTTCTTTCTTAAACCTTGAAATACTTCCCACACAGCAAAGTACAGCCATGCTGGCCAAGACTGAAGGATACAGTTAGAGCGTGTGAAGTTTGCTCTGCTGCTGTCTGTGCTTGCACTTGATTTGGGGAATAAATGAGAAATGTATGTCTCCAGGGATGCCACTCAGACGCTCTTATCAGACTAATTTCAATCAAAATATTTCATAATGTAAAACAGAGCTGAGCAGTTCTGGGTGAATACTGGAGAGACATGTTGACTTTTAGGTGTTAAGTCAAACTGAAACTGAGTGTTGGTTCACTATTTAATTCAGATGGGGGAGCTCTCCCTCTAGGAGTGCTGCATACTAGCATCCTACAATAGCAGTTTGGTTCAGAGTTGACCCAAAGGAGAGAGTATGTCCTGCCAAGAAACCTCCATCACTGCCTGCAGCACCCTAGCCACTCGTACTGTACTGAGGAATGACTTAGTAAGGACTCAGGGGAAAGAGAGGGTAGCCTCTGCCCTTGGAGTCACTAATATCACTTCCAGCAGCACAGTGCCTTCCAGCACCAGAAAGGGGAGTTCTTGGTTGACTAATGACTGAAAGGGAAGAGAATCAATTACTGATTCACCAATTCCCCTTCCTGGGGCAGTCTAGAGTTTTTACTCTGAGGTCTTCAATCTGCACACTGAGCTGGCAAAACATTGCTTAATGTGTATAAGCTGGGGTTTGGCTCCCTGAGGAGCCAGGGCAAACCCAGCCCCTGTCAATTTTATTTCCTTTCAAACATCCTCCCTACCAAGAATTGTCAAAAGTGAGGAAGACTGGCAAGGACTGGAGGGCAGGACCAAATAACAGCCTATACAAACCGAACAAGAAACTCATGAGCTTGTAGCATTAAAGGGAACACCTCCCATTTCCCAAAGATTCAGCATCCTTTGTGTTGCAGGAAGAAACACAATGTGCACTTTAAAAAGTGGGGAGCAAACAGCTAGTGAGGGAAGGGAGAGGTCTCTTGATCCAACAGCATCAAGGAATAAACTGCCTTGCTCTGGTCTTGCTGTGCATGTTCTCTCTCTCGCTCTCTCTTTCACACACACACACCCATCCATCCAACTGTGGTCATGTATTTTTCATTTGTGAGGAGAAAGAGAGTGAGAAGCATGCAGCACAGTGCCAATGGAGCATGCCCAAAAGCCCCTGGAGACCCTCACTGACATTTCTCTCTTTCCTATAACCTCACCCCTCTGGCATCTCACCACTGGCAGTGAAGAGCTCTTGAAGAAATGATTTATAAAGACCCAATGAAAAAGATCTAAAGCCCAAATAAGCCTCTGTCTGACTTTCACCATCCCTTCTTTGTCTTCTTTTTCCTCCCACCCCACACCCTGCATATTCTTTCCCTTTTTCTCCTATCATTTCTTATGCACCTCTCTTTTCTGCCCTTTCTCCCTCCATCCCTTGCATCTCTCTCAGCCCTGTCCCTTGTTTCATCCCTCTCACACTGGGAGCTTGTACATGTGACAGGGGTTTAGTCTTCAGGGCTTTATTCCATGCCCCCTAAATTGAAACAGTGAGTTTTTAATTGAAATCCGCAGTTTCAGTTTTTCCATCACGTTACAAGGGGCCTGATCCTTTTTTTTTTGGTTGGAGCTGGAGCTTGCCTGTGGCCGGAAGGGTGGATCCTGAGCTGCGGGGGGGCCCAGTCCTTTACCCTGCAGTGGCAGTGACCCCTGGGACCATCCGGACAGGCTGCTAGCAGGCTGTGTGTTGTCCCAGCTTGGAGGCAGCACCCAGCCCAATGCAACTGTTCCCTAAGCCCTTCCGGGGAGCAGCGCCCAGCAGGCTTCCAGGGCGTGGGCTCAGGGAACAGTTGGATCAAGCCAGGTGCTGCTTCTGAGCTGGGGCAGCACCCAGCCCACTAGCAGCCCACCTGGGCACCTCCAAAGGGTGCTGTCATCATGGAGGGAAGGACCAGCTCCTTCTCCCCCGGCCCCTCCCAGTTCAGGGGCTGCTCAACCCTCTGGCAGCTCACACCCCTGCTGCAGGAGAGGCAGGCAGGCTCCACTGAAGAGAAAAAAACTAAAAAGGTTCAGGCCCCTTGCCACTTCTGCCTTCAGCAGGTGTCTGCTAAAGGCAGGAACAGTGAGGGGCCCAATCCTCTTTTTTCTGCGGAGCCTGCTCACCTCTCCCGTGGCCAGGAGGTGAGCTGACAGCTGCATTGTTGCAATTTGCAATGTTGCAAATAAAACTACATCCAGATGTAGTTTGGTTTGCACCAATGCAAACTTATCTAAAACCCATAAAACCGGCACACGTGTAAGATGTGTCACCATTAAGCCACATGATTCACATTTTGGTCACGTGTCTATCGTGACAACTGTCACATGTACAAGCGCCCACTGTTATCTGTTCTCCTCCAGAAGGGATAGATATCTCCTCACTGAATTAAGCAAAGGTAAGTCATGCTTAATTTCTGCTTTGAAGCAATCTGATTTTTTCAAGAGACAGGTTTGAAGAATTTTGGTTCCTGTGCTTTACCATCTGCCTTTTACATGTCATCAAATCTCAAGTTACATCTATGCTGATATTTAGGGTTGACCTTTAAGTTGCCTGTAAACAGCCTGAGCCATGTTTCTACTGCAGTCTACATCACATCTTGTAGCCCAAGCCGAAGCTGTCCACATTGTGCTGACGCTTTTTTCCCCTCACACAAAAGTCCCAAGATGTATCCCAAGTTTTTGATCATCATGTAAAGTGAAACTCTTATAGAATCAGTCTGCAGAACATTTGCCGATCCTTGTAAGCAGTAGAGACAGGACGTAGGGTGCAGAAGGGCCAGAAGTCAGGAACAGGGAGTTGTGGGATTACCACTGACTGATTTCTGTGCTTACAGCCTGGTGCATCTCATGAGTACTAAGCATACTGCAAG
>NW_005842098.1:985894-998174 GCF_000455745.1 Alligator sinensis | reverse complement strand
CAGGAATGAGCTCAACCTCATACCCTGAAATTCAGCATAGTTGGGCTGGACCAATGCCAGGGGCTGAGGGTAGATGTTTTCAGCATGCATGTTCAATGGGTATAGGCTTAAGGACCTTCCGATTGATCCTATTAATTTAGACATAGCCTTAAAATACAAAAAAATTGAGCCAGGGAACAGATTCCCCCACAGCCAGCACTAAACTGGGATTGATTCCACTTTCATACCAACTTCCAGCTAATGTAACTCCACTGTGTTCAATGGGTCACACTGGTCTGTGACGTGAGACTAGTTCCCTATATCTTGTGAAGTAGGAGGGGAGGAGGGATACATCTGATTAGGCAATGGGATATCAGATGACAGCCATATGGGCCAGAACCAAAGAGCCATTTTGCTTTGTTTAGATCCCTGTATTAAAGGTAGCAGGAAAAAAAAATACTTTGCCTATTCTTTGCCATTTGAAAAATGCTATCAAGCTTTACCAGCTCTGGGCCACTTTCCCTCACAGCCTTCAACTGCACTAGAAGGATGGCTGGGTTATTGTTCATCTCCAGGTTTTTGCAGCTACTGGGGCAACCTCCATCTAAGACAGAGCTGCCTTAAGGCTGCTCTAACATATCAGGAGCCATTTAGGACCTTGGACATCTACAGCCTATGAGAAGGCCCAAAGGAGGCATGAAGTCTTTTTCCCCTCACTCCAGAGCTGAATGCAACTCACTTGGAATGGAGAATCACGTCTTTACACTGAAATTGTTGATTCTAGATTTGCTAAAATGTTAGCCCAGGATGTTAATGATCTCTGTGCAAGACCAGAATCATTCAGAGGTAAAATATCTTCATCTGGAACATTCCAACTTCAACTGATTTATTTTTAGCACTTTTCATAAGGTTCATGTCTTGTGGACTAGCTACTTGTTTTTTTAAAGGGGACCTTACAGGCACATACACGGGTAGAAGCATTCACAGATCAATGCATCTATTTGTAAAAAGGTGGGTTTTCTGGTAAATGTTAATTAGGCACATTTTAGATGCAGCCAGGTGGTGCTGACAACTGGTGCAGCATTCAATTCAATTCAAGTGAAAAGAGAGAGCTTTGGTGCAGTATGGTTATATACACACATACAATATTGTTCTCCTAAGTTCCAGTGTAGGGTACAGCACTCCCTGTGGATACCGGTTTTCATTTGAGCAAGGAATATTTATACAGTAATTGATGTCCTCACTTAGCAGAAAGCAACTAAAAACTGGTGACAGTGGGACAGTATTATGGGAAGCAAAAACATTCTACTGGGTACATATGGCTGTATCATGCCGTGCCATAAACCAGTTTCTAGCTTAAAAATCATATCTCTGTAGGTGCGCCTTTCAGTTAGACCCATACAGTGGCATCTCTAAGTGAAGAGTTAAATTAGTGATTGAAGAATATATAGCAGGCATCTGCTGGGTAAGTTTTCCTTAGCAATTTAAATGCATTGTTGTAGAGGAGGAGGAGGAGGAGCACTTGGGTAACTCCCAGCACCTCTATAGCACATGAAGCCGCATTACTAAACTGGGAAGAAAATAGATACGCATCACATGGACTTTTTCCTTTAATTAATTACAATTTTCATCCTTTATGATTTTTTTCCAAACTTAACAAAATTATTCCTCTGTGAGCACTAGACAGGGGGCAGGGTTCAAGTTATAAATCTTAGCTTGTTTTCTAAATGTAAGATGCAGTGAACATACACATAACTTGAAGACCGGAATAGTTTTCAAATGCAAACCATAGACATCTCTAGCCTGATTCTCAGAAGTGGCAAATATCCAGCATGTCTGCGGGCTTCAGCTGCACTTAACAGTGTTGAACATCTTGGATGCTTTGGGCATGTCTACATCATCAAAAGACAACACTAGGAAGCACCATGGCAAGGCATGCCATGCTCACCCCAGATGGATGCAGTGTAGCTGTTGGGTGCACACCGTCAGGCACTCCTGAGAGAGGGAACTTATTGGTGCACATCCAGCACCTCACTGGTTACACTGTATCCCATTCAAGTCCTAGCCTGTCTGGAATGAACTGTGAGGTGTCACTGCCATGCCCCCTAAAGCAGCCCTTGGATAGACACATGCCCCTTTGTTCCTCACACTTGCTCAACTCAAAAACAGAAGAACAGCTTTGGCTGGAATTTCCCAGAGATGTTCATTTGCCTTTGGGTTGAGTCCAGGCAGGAGATATTTCAGCACAGAAGCAAATGTGTATGAAAGGGCCAAAGAACTGAAGAGACGAGTCTAGAATGTAGTGAACATCATTCTTGGCTCCTAATGCAAAAACTACAGAATCATTTTCTCTAGAGATCTGAGGGTGAGAACAAAGGGGTTTTAACAAAGTTCTGGATTCTGGGCCCATCTGCATCTTTGTAACATTAAAATGCCTGCTGTTTCAGGGGGCCCTCCCCTGCCCCCTATTAGAATGTGTGATGCTATTTTTTATCAGTTACTGTGTATAACTTGCTATATTAAATTCAAAAGCCCAAGAAGGCAGATCAGGGCTAGATTCCAGGACATAAAAACCATAACACAGAGCAGCACACAAACGTGTGATGAAAAATGAAAAAAAAAAAGAAACCAAAAATGTGTCTGCTGTGAAAAACCTGCCAGCCTCCAAGAAATTATTTTAAAATACCCTCCAACTAACCAAACCCCCATAGGAATGTACAATCCAAGACTATGCAATCCAATACCTCTGCTGCTGTATACAATAAGGCAGCTTCTAGCACTGACAGGACAGTGATGTATAGCCTAAATACACACACAGGCTGCAGCAAAGGTAGAGGTGCTAACATACCGCTCCTGCTGCCCAGGACTACATTTATCCTAGGGTGATTCAGATCACATACTGTCAGAGCTATCTGTGGGTTCAATATAAGGTAAACTTCTCTCTGAATCTAGTACCCAACCCACCAAAAGGAAGTTGGGCTGGTGACTGAAGTGATGCTCTCCTACTCAAGCCATTTTGTACCTCAGTACGGTCCTACAGGGCCCTAAACTATTAGAGATGCCATCTTTCAGTGAGCTGTGAAGCCAAAATCCTGGATAACTGAGGTCATTACAAATACCATGACACTTAAAAGGACAAAAGTGTTCACCTCAGCCTCTTGGCCAGATTTCAGTCTGAACAATAGCATTCAGCAACCTAACACACCCAATTACAACATTTTTGTTTCTGCCATTATACATTACATTGCACATGGTGATCCTACAGAATGAAGGGTACCGTGGAAATGGAAGATATTATCGGCTTTTTCTTCTCCCCATGTTCCCAAGTTGTTCCATCCATCCCATGAATCTTGGGAAGGACAAGCTTGATCTCCCATTGCCCACACTGAGTCACCCCCTGCTCCACATTATTAAGGGGATTCACAGACAAGTGCATTTATGACCTCCCCTCCTCAGCCTAGTCTGCTTCATTATGCATTCTGCTCTGATCCTTGCTGATCACTCTCTGGCCCAGTGATTGTTCGCTCCTCGTACAAGAAAGCCCCTGGGGGCTAATGCAGAGTTCATTGAACATTCCACAGACCTCTCTGCTGTCCACAACCTTGAGCCGTTCTCTGTTTCCCCTACAACTCCTCCTGCCTCTCTCTCTCTCTTTCAGCATATGCACGTGCACGCACGCACATGCACACACTCACATGCACCCCTCCCTCCGCAGGGCAGCCCCATTTCAAGAGACGGCGTCCCCCACACTGCCAAATAAAACTACATTTCCTCAGCTACTTGATGGGAAGCTCAGATTTGGGGATCTGAAGGTGATCACAGGGGTGGGGGAAAGAGAAGAAAGCAGGTGAGAGAGAGGGGTCAGGAGGAATGTGCAGAAGGTGCCTTTTTAAATACAAAAGCTTGCTCTCCCCAGAAGCAAAAACAAAATATCTTTGTTGTACCTCCTGCTCTGTGAGTACTTGTACATGTTTGCAAACCCTTTGCTCAGAGCTGGAGGGGGATTGCTTGGTTTGCTCAATTTGAGACTCCCAAACCTCTCCCTCCAGGGCAGTTCTGTGCTGATCTTGGCCACATTTCTCTTTCTCTTTGGTTTCACACCATCGGTGCATTTTTGGTGCATTTCACACAGTAACCGTGTGTGCACCACCCTATTTATGTTGCAGCAAATCCTTCTTCCCTCCCTCTTACCCAGGGTTGCCAATCTCACAATGTTATCATGAGTTTTGACAACCACATATGATGCTTTCTTTAAAAACCCAGCTCATGGCGTCAGGTGATGATATGGAAATCTCCAGTTTCATTTTTTTAAAATAAGGAGCGAGTCCCCATGATGCAGAGAAATCTAGGTAATATGACTTTCAGAGGCACCCAAACTGCATGTGAAATAGAAAGACACCTGAATGCATTAGTTAAAAGAACAGGTCAGGATTTTGAGGGCTCTGACTTCTGAAAGTATGAGGCTGGCAATCCCCAGAGGCAACAGGAACTGTTTGTTCCTGCTGCACCAGGAAAGGCAGATTATTGAAGGCTATGCTGCTGGGGGAGGAGTAGATTGGAGGCTGGGTCAAGAAAAAGGTCAAATAGCCTCCTGAGTCTGGTATTCAAGGACACCAGCCATTGGGCTAGTGTGCTTAAGGAATACCAGTTTCTGTAGCCAGCAGCACACAAGAGAGCACACCCATTTACTGCTGGTCAACTGGGGGGCAACTTCTAGCACAAGTCCAGAGAACTCAAATCCATGCCTCTGAGTCTGTAGCGAGATACTTTAATTCCTCGTTCCTCTCTAGAGACCTGCTGCTGCACATATTTTCCCACTCCTCTCTCTGTCCTGGCCAGGAAGAAAACAACAGGAGCCTGGAAACTACCTCAGACCTATTGCTATGTTATTGCTTCTCAAAAGTCTATGGGCAAAAATTGTCCCACTTCTCTAGTAGAGATGTCCAGAGCTTGAGCGGTTACTTTGGCTGGATGGAGGGTGGAAGAATTCATTGGGGGAAGACATGGGTAGATCCAGAATTTGGAAAAGGGGATGCAATAGCTGGCCCTAGTATAGCCCCTGAGACCATGGTGGAGGTAGGGGTCATGTGCAGCTGGAGCCTCTGGACCACTGGGGAAACCAGAGGGAGGAGAAGCTGGGCAGCGAGTATGAACATGAAGAGGGACCTGCTCTACATCTGGCAAAGCTGTTGTCCCCAGCTGAGCCCAGCAGCTGCACAGACACCCCCAGCTTCCCACAGGTGGAGTGGAACAGGAGTGGCTCTAGCCCCCCCCCAGTCAGGTGAGTATAGTGAAAGTGGGTCCCTCCTTCCTGCCCCTGGTCCCTGCCCAACTCCTTGATATCCCCTGTTGGCTCAGTGTGGGCATATGCAACCATTCTACCCGGCCTGCAGGGCCCCTACAAAATTTAGAAAATTAATATTTATCTGCCCCTGGCTGCCTGTCATGTGGCCCTCGATGGCTTGCCAAAACTCAGTAAGCAGCCCGCCACTGGAAATAATTGCCCGCCTCTGGCTCAGAGGCTCCACAGAAGGTTGCCCTGAGACACCAGCAGCAGGCAGGTTCCTTCTTTCTTCTCCCTGCCCCTGCTCCCAGTTGAGCCCGGCCGCCTGCCCAGCTACTCCCCACAGCCCCCAGCTGGAGCAGCCCTGGAGCTCCCCCTTGCCCCTGATTAGTTGGGGACAGTGGTGGCAGCTGGTAGGTTCACCCTTCCTGCACCTGCTCCCTGCCGTGCCCTCCCATGTGTCCCCTGCCAGCCCAGGGGTGCCAGCAGTGCCTCAGCAGTCTGACCTCACAGCTTAAAATTCCTGCCTTCCAGCGGCTGCTGCTGTGGAGTGGGCCTGGGCTACAGCTGGGGCCTGGGTATCTCTGCACCCTGATTGCAAAACACTCCTGCCCTGCTGGGGGCTCCTGAGGCCCCCAGTCTGGTGCCCTCTCCAAGTCAGCTTCCACAGCTCACGGCCCACTTGCCCCCCGCTACATACCCTAGCATCCCCCAGCAACGCCACAGCAGCAGCTGGAGTGGAGGGAGCCCCGGCTGGGTCAGATAAGGGTGCCACTGTGCCTTTCAGGCAGCCCACACAATATTCCACCCCCATCCCCACCCCACTGTCTACAAAGTGGAAGCAGCTCCCTACAACCAGTACCGAATCCAGAAGATCCGGGGGGGGTCGCACTAGCTTCATCACAGCCACCCCTATTCACCACCCTGATGAGATGTTGGGACTCTCCTCCCTACACAGGCAGCAGAAATCAAAAGCAGGGGGGGAGGGAGGTGGCAACCACACCAATGCACCCCCCTGGATCTGCCCCCCAGGGGGAAGGATATTTGGTAAGCAATTTTGGTGCTTTATGGCTTGGTCTCCTGCTTTGAGCCTCTAGCATCCCCTTCTGTCCCTCCTCCACTCTTCCCCCCCACCCTGCCATCTGCCTCTGTGGCATCTCTGTTCATCTCTGTCTTTCTCTTGTCAAGCAGGAACTTCACTTAGGATTGGCAAGGATTTTAAATACCAGCTGGGAGAACAGTGGAGAGCAGGGAGAAGGAAGCAGGAAGTGCATGGGAGGAGCAAAGGCAAATACAGGTGGTAGATACAGATTGTTGGGAGGGGACAGAGATAATATAGGGGAGGAGCAATGGCAAATGTATTTGAAAAAAAAAGAAACATACTGCCCAGATGAGGGAAAGAAATAGGGCAGGATGAGTAGAATAGGAAAGGCAGAAGAGAGGGACACAGCTGTCCAACTCAGTGTCATGGGCCTCCTATTCTATGCAACTTCTCTCCTACCCTTTCCCTGGAATGGTTTGGCTGATGCCTGGAAAGGGGAGAAATGTGTGTATGCATTTTTTAAATTTTTTTGGTTAATAACAGCCAGCTATTTATAGGCCCTAAATTATACACCGTGAAAGTTGCTCAGAGACAAGACATGTTATTTGGCTGCCAGCGGGGAAAAGGGAAAAAAAGCTTTTAGCTGCTGAGCACCCCTCTCCCCTCAATTACAGCAAAGTGCACATTTTATGCTATAGGGACAACTCAGTTGAAAGGGGAGGGAAGAGGCAGGAGGCATTCAGGGTCAGAGTGGGGAGCAGGATCTACTGATCCTGATCTTTTTTTCTGCTGAGTAGGGCATTGGGTGTGGGTGGACACTGCATTTTCTAGAGCTCTACTAGAAGCACCAGAGCTGGGGAACACAAGCATTGCCATGTCAGGGCAGGCTCACAGTCCATCTCACATACTGTCCCACCATCTGTTGTGGAGACGCAACAAAATGGCCTGTCTGGTTGCTTTTCCTGTCTCCAGCAGCAGCCAATACTGAGAGCCTCAGAGAAAAATCTTTGTCATGCCCTCCTCACCTTGCGTCACAGGTAACGTTTTGCACAGGTATTTCTGTGCAATGCCTTACCATGCCATGTCAGGGAAGATATAGCCTGAGTTCAGATGCTGATGAACTTGTTTCTGGAAGTCTGGGGGCTTTGTATTCTTTTTCCTCTAGTGAGAACCACCGCAGATGTATTTCTTAAAGTGAGTTAATCTTTTTTTCTGAGACTTACAAAGCTCTTTCTCCCATAATACCTTCTAGCTCAAAGTTCCACCAGTTAATTATTTATTACATACCAGCATACTTCCTTATTTCTCTTCTAAATATGTTGCCTTTTTAATATCCTATTCCTTACTGTTTTTGCATTATGGAAGGGAAGCAGGAAACTCAGACTGAATTTGCCTACACAATTTTAAATCCTTCTGTCATATTGAATATTTTTCTCTAGACATATGCTATAGCCCAAATACCAATAAAATTCTGAGAGGGAATCAGAATCCAGACCTGGATCTGAATATCATATCTTGCTTTATAAAAACTCAGATGCAAGAGGGCTCAAACAATTTGTTATTCAAAATCCTGATCCAAAAGTTGTGGCATTAGTCCATCTCTAGCTGCTGGTATGTGTCCCTTTTAATAGATGGAAGCTCTCCAGCTCAAAAGCATTTTGCTGCCGCTGTTGTTCCCTGCATCAGCAAGGACAATGAGAAGTGTTAGAAGTAAGGGAGGAAGAGACCAGCCTGGAAGTCTACTGAATCATGAATGACAGAGTAACCAGGTGCTTAAGTGCTTATTACTTGATATCATTTCAAAGTTTGTGTTGTCAGAGGGATTAAGGACCATCTAAGTAGTGATCCAAAGAGTGGGACAAAAGTGAGATAATAAATCTGGGTCTGATTTTGGAAGGCATAAAACCAAAAGGGTTCTGAGCTGCACATATGGGGGGATTGTATACAGACCACAAAGCAGTGCCATGTTCATCACTTGACAATGAAAATTATCAAGGCCCTGAAGGAACTGAGTTATGAGGCAAGACAGAGAAAGAAATAAGTCTAGCTCAATGAAACAGTCTGAGAAGGAGAATCAGAAGGAGAACAAGGTGCATACCTAGAAGGTAGTGTAGTCACCATCCCTGGAGGTGTTCAAGAGGAGGCTGGACAGGCACCTTGTTGAGCTCATTTGAGCCCAATCATCTCCTACCCACGGCAGGGGACCGGACTCAATGATCTTATAGGTCCCTTCTGGTCCTTCTATGATTCTAAGTATTTGAAAGCTGAGCACATCCAGGAGTGATGGGCATTGTTTGGAGTTGTTCAACCGAAGGGCAACTAAGCTGAAATTGAAATAAAAAGCATTCCCTCATTGAGACATCTCTTAGACTGTAAATGGAAGGAAAAGTCTGGGTCAGGCCTTGACAATCCCAATCCCTTTGCACTACACATACCATGAAGTATGTCCAGGTATGTGAATGCTATTCTCCCAGGCTGGGTCAGAACACCATTCACACACTATCTTCCTTTCTGTCATATTTGATTCCTTCTTGGCAGGCACCCTCTAGAAATCTGTTTCCATATTCATGAGCTTAGGGATAAGCAAGGAAGAACCATAGTCAGATACTGGAGTGTATGCATGTTCCTGCAGCTCCATGAGCTATCAAGCAGAAAGGTCTTTTGTAATGAACAATAGCCAAACAGCCATCTATCGCTCCCACTACCGTTCCAACCACCACCTACAAACCAACCAAAATAATCTGACAAAGAAAGACAGAGCCTTTGGTGTCACAACACTCAGCCTCTGCATTTGCCTGATACATGCTATGCTGACCTGCCGAATATTCTGGAGACAGAGAGGAGTGAATGGCCAAAGGGTTTGGACTTAGTTCTAGTGCAGTCTAAGTCTTCTTCACACAGTGTGATCTTCCAGTGCCTGTTTGGTGCTTTACATGCAGCAGGATGAGTCTGTCTAGTTCCTATGGAACAGGAGCCTACATCACCTAATGGACATCTCAGCATTGTCCTTTCACCCCAGAGACAGTTCTCTCCAGACCAAGGCAAGCTCATATGTACATAGGAGTATTGAGCAAGGGTAAGTAACACTGATAATATAGCTACTGTGCCTGTTCTTTGGATAAATGGAAATGTCAGTCTATGGCAGGAGTGGGCTAAATAAAGCCCGTGGGCTAGACTCAGCCCACGGAGGGGCTTGTCCAGCCTGCAGCGGGTCCCTCAGTTCTGCCTGGCCCAGGCACTGTCCTGCCATGACACACCCTGCCATCCCCTGGGCACGCAGTGGGGCTGGGTGGGTCTGCACTGGACTGCCTTCCTAGGCAGCACAGGCAGCAGCAACTCCTTCCGGCTGTCACCACCCTTGGCTCCAGCCTGGCGGTACAGGCAGGGACCCACACACAGCCCCAACCCACCCTGCGCCTGTTGCAGGCTCACCTACTCGCCCGCGGACTCATCTGCTGCTTTTCCCCTGCACCAAGCACACTTCTGCCCTACCGGTGCTGCTTTTGCTGCAGCTGTTCAGCGTGAGCAGGCAAGTCTACAACAGGCGCAGGGCAGGTTGGGGCTGTGTGTGGGTCCCTGCCACTACTGCCACGTTAGGGCCAGGGTGGTGGCAGCCGGAAGGAGCTGTCGCTGCCTTGCATGAACAACGCATGCCCCCGGTTGCTGGGGGAGCAGTGGCAGCAGGAGCACGGCAGTGGTAAGCGGGAGCTCCTGCAGACACCACCAGTATTGTCGGCGGCTGGGGAGGGGTGGCAAGCGCCGACCAGGGGTCGACGACCATCTGCAGATGCCACCAACAGTGTCAGCCAGCGGGGATCACTGACCACCAGCAGATGCCACCGGCAGTGTTGGGCGGGGGGGCAAGCGGCAACTGCCCACAGGTGTTGGCAGCACCTTTTTGTAGGGGGTGCACCGCCATGCTCAGAGGTACACATGTACCCACATGCACCCCCTACATGTTGCCCCTGCTGCCTTGGCTGCCTAGAAAGGCAGTCCAACACAGATCCACCCCAGCCCTGCTGCATGCCCAGGGGGCGGCAGGATGCACCATGGGTGGATGGTACAGAGCAGACGCAGGGGCTGGATCAGTGCTATACACGCGGTCTGGCTGATCCACTCCTGCTGGGGTCAGTCTAGAGCAGGCATGCGGCGGGGCTGGAGCTGCACACTGTTGGCAGTGGTGGGGAGGCACCACAGGGTGCACAGGCTCTGGGCTGTTGTGGGGCAGGGGCAGATGCCGATTGACTCAGGAGGGCAACATGGGAGACTCCCATGCATACCCCAGTATGCCCACAAACTCTCCCCTGCAAACCTCAAAACCACACCCTCCCCCACACACAATCACACACCCCACAAACATCACACCCATCCACACCCCCACATCTCTCCCCACATGCACCCCTGTGCATGTGTGTACGCACGCACGCACGCACGCACACATACACACACACACACACACACACCTGTGAGCCTCTGGAAGGAAGTCCCACTCACTGCTACCTACACATATCCTACCACACACATGCACCCCCCACACACCCACCTTCTACACACCCCCAGCCACCCTTCCCCTCCACACACCCCACAAATCCCATACCCACCCACACATGCCTACAAATCTCCACAAACAACCCCCCACAAGCCCCACCCATCCACATCCACACATACCCTCACACCCGCCCATAAACCCTATACTCAGTCACCCACCCATACCCCAAACCCTCCACAATATACAAGAGTAGCAATTCATTTTGAGCCATTATGCAATCACCTGTATATACACAACGGAAACACACACACACACACACACACACACCAGGACAAAAATACCTTTTTAAAATAAAATGAAAATATGTGATTGTGAATGTTTGATTTTTAATATATAATTTGTTTTTTTTCCAGTTCCAAGATGGCAAACCCCCTTCCCAAAAGGAGTACTTCCAGGGCAAGAGGAGGGCCTTCTGGTGGCAAAGATCAGGGGTTAGGGGTCCCAAGATGATGACCAGGGGTGGGGCCCCTGTGAAGGGGCGGGCTACCCTTGTGGCCCTCAACAACTTGCCAAAACTCATTAAGCAGCCCTCCAGCCAAAATAATTGCCCGCCCCTGGTCTACGGAGTTTACAGTCTGGTCTGAAAGACAGCTCTACCTACTTTACATCCAAGAGAGAGGCCTGATTAGAAAGCTTGAAGACCTGCACTTCAGGCTGTGATCATGCTAGATCTTGTTGAACCTATAAGCAAAATCATCCTTGGATATGGAAAACTCCTGGAGAAAAGCAAGCAGTACAGGAAGCAGTGATGAGTTAGTAAATGACATTCTTCCCTTTGAATCTGTCTAACACTGTGCTCCGAATATGTTGGCTCAGTAACTAAGCCTGATTCTTTTCTAGTACCTACTGCTTATAAATTGATCCCTCTAGGCCACTACTCCCTGTGCGGGCCGGCTCCCAATCTCGGGGGCGAGCCGGGCCAGTCTTTGTGCACACAGGCTGTGGCCAGCAGCCCGGGCACGCGGGGCCGGAGAAAACCGCGGCGCGGTATGGTACGCTCGAGCTAGAATCAGTCACGGAGGCGTAATGGTTGATTGAAAAGATTATTTACTTACACCCAAGGTGGTCGCAGTGTAGGCTGGTCAGCTTTCCAGGCACAGCTCTGCTTGAGTGCTCGGTGGAGGACTCTAATAGACTCGGTTCCTTGACCCCGGAGCGGTTTAGGCTCCGCGGGTTCAACAATTCTCGTTCACGGAGCAGCTGAATCTCCGTGGGTTACACTCAGTTCCCAGGTCCCCCGGAGCTGTTAAGACTCCGTGGGTTTGACAATTGGGTCCATAGGATAGGGATACGTCTGGACTGCGATCAGCGATGGGGAGAGGCTAGAGGTTATATGCCCCAGAGTTGTTAAGGCTCTGGGGGTTCGGTAAATAGGTCCCCCGGAGTTGTTGAAGCTCCGTGGGTTCGACAAATTAAACCTCTGTTG
>NW_005842098.1:981824-985816 GCF_000455745.1 Alligator sinensis | reverse complement strand
TGTGCCTATATTACGTTCGGCCAATAATGTGGCGGAAATCTTAATACAAATGGCGGGAACTTCCTTGTACCGTGCATCACTATAATGCAAAGGAAATGCACGATGCAAAGAAGGCTACAGAACTGGCGGGAAAAACTCCTGCATGCGGGTTCTTAATTGCAACAGAACACTCCACCGTGCAAAAGAGCTGCAATTTAGCGGGAACACAATTTAGCGATGCCGAAGCACACACAAACAAGAAAATCACAACTTTGGGTTGTGACACTCCCAGTCAAAAGACAGAGAGCCTCTCTGGAACCCAGATCCAGATCAGTACATTGCAGCTGGCCTTTGGTATCGATAATGGATCACATCAAAACTGAACAGACCCATAGTTAGAGTAGTAAAAAGTCCAGATCTGAATATTGGAGGTAAAACCCTAAAGTCTCTAAAAGTCACTGTCTGCAAAGTATCTCAGTCCTCCACATCATTTTCCAGGAACTCCTCTCTCCTTCCTGCAGCACAGCCTGGGAGAGGCCAGAATCTCAAAGGAATCTGTTGTCTGGAAACACACATCACATCTGAACTCCTGCAGAACCACATCCGCTACTTTGTCCTGTCATTCCCAACTTCTCTCTGATTTCATTCAATTGAAATCACAACAGCTTTTCCAAGCCTACGCAGGCAGGGCAGATCCTTATATAGCAAGACGGTTTTAAATATATTCATTTGGGGTGGAGATGGTGGCAGTGGGGACAGTATGCTTAAAACACAAAAACTTGAGCCTGTAAACTAAAGCTTCTGTTCAGTGCTGAGAAAGGAGCAGTCAGATTGATGGAGAACCTCCACCTAGTAGAAGGAAAAAATAGGATGACAATCCCATCAAATGAGAAACTGAATCTCATTGCTCAAGTGACAGTGGCTGTTGCAGGGATAGCCTGTTATGTCCATCCATGGTATTTGCTGAAGATAAGCACCCTGTTTCCATCACCACATTTCTGTGCAGGTCATTTCTTGACCAACTGCATTTTCAAGAAACAGCACCATGATCTCTTTGCCATAGGCGCTTGGAAAAACAACCACACCTCCATCCCACACTTCAAATCTCAAGCTCACACACTTGTCCTCTTATCAATCACTTCCACACGTTACAATGGAACAGAAGAATTCATTTCTCATACATTCATGCACCCCTTTATTTCCCTCCTCTTTAACAGCTGCTGGATCCTTCCTGAAATGAGAGACCTGGGTAGATGAGGTTCTTTGCAGAAGGCAAGCTGGTTTCTACGTGGGTGAGATTGCTGTTGTGAGGACTCGAGAGAAGGAGAAAATCTCTTCTGTTACTATGCAGGGATCTGAGGCCATCGTTTGGGGAGAAACAGAATTCCATAAAAGGAAGAACTAGTCTGCCTGCAGCCATAGCACCTCAGCTCTGCTCGTGTTGGATTATACAACACAAGCATCAGCAGGTCTGGTCAATATTTGGAGGAGAGTTTTCCAAGGTAAAACACAGGGCTGCAGGAAGTGGGTTTACAGTGACATAGTAGAAGGTATTCTTCCTTCCACCTCAGTGGTAAATACAGCTCCCCACCATGTTTCATTTCTCAACCACAATAAGAAAGCCCACTGAAGTCAGGAAGTGTATCAGTGCATGTCACAAGTGTAAGAGATGCTAACCGGTTCTTTCCTAATCCCAAAGCAGGCAAATAGATAATACCCTTTTAAAGTTTTTCCCCTATCTTCATCTGGCTGCAGAACGTTCTTCTCTCCCCATCCTAAACTGTTGTGGCCTGTTAAGTGACTGCCTGCCCCAGGGGAGTTTGGATTTCTGCACTGAACAAGTGGTTCCCGTGTTACAAAAATTATAAGATACTTCAAGTGGAAACCAAAGGAACCACTGCAATGCTACCACTCTCCAGAGTCCAAAAAAGGAATACGCATCTCAGAGGAGAGCGATACAGAGCAAGTTTATTACATGACCTCCACCCACCTGATCTAATATTCAAGTCCAGCATTTTCGTTAGGGTTAAAAAAATGAGTAAAACCATGAGAGTTCAGCCCTGTAGTTGTATAAAAAATTGTTATCCACTTCACCATTTAAATCTAGCCAGTTCCTCAAGTGAAACGTAGCAGCTGTTTAGCCATGCACAGCAAGTTAAACACAGCTGTTTAGCTACACAACAGGAAGTGGTCCAGACTGAATAGGAAGAGAAATTTCTGTAAAACAATGCAGTTTTCTATAACGGAATTTGGCTGGGAAACTCAAATTAATCCCCAGCTCTCACAATAAAGGCTCTGGCATTTCTGAATGAGCATAACAGACAATGACCTCCATTCCCTGCATCATCAGAAAGATGTTCCCACCAATGGACCATCATGCCGGGGCCTTGGCTTATTATGGATTCTGATGAAGAGCTCCACACTCAAAATCAGCAGCATTTCTTCCTGCAGCCGCTTTGGTCTCCCATCTAAGTACAGCCCAGTCCCAACAGCACTCTACTTTTAAAACCCGGCATCTAGCAGCAGTACAACTTCAGAGGTAACAAAACAGTAATGTGGGGTTGCCACAGCATGCTTGCAACACCCCCCACCCTCAAAAAGGAAGAAACAATGTATGTCACCCCCAGTGCACTTCGCCTGACCTGACTAGATGATTGTTGACTTCTTTCCTTATACCGATTGGATAAACTTGCTAGAGGCAACTGGGAGGAAAAGAATGGAAAGGGGTGGAGGGAGATAGCAAAGTAAGGCTATGCTGCTCTTTAGCTGGTGAAGCGATAAGACAGGAGGGAGAGGAGGTGTGTCTGCATTAAGAGGACAGGAACTGAAGAGCAAATGAAGAGTATATTTAAAGATAGCACAAATCCTTGATAAAGCCTCTTGGAAACTTGATGAAAATTTCAAAGTGTATCAGGAAGTAAAAGCTGGGACATATTAAAAAATAAATCCACGAGGCAAGAAAAAACTTAGATGGGGAAGAGCCATAGACAGCTGGTATGTACATACACCCACATGCAGGCACTCTGGGAAATAAAATGTACACCTCTGGAGACTGGGGATGTGATTATACAGTTATGTACTTATCCCACCTATTTAAGATCAAGGCACAAGTACTGGGCTATAAAGATATCATATAGACCTATGACCACTACAGTGGACCTTCAGTGTGGTGTCAATCCAGTAGAAGAAGATAACATTTCTACATCAATAACCTGGGTTCCTGTAAACCCTAGTTTTCCCCAGGGTCTGCCTGCAGGGAAAAGTTAAACCTGACCCTGCTTAGCTTGTAAAGGGTGGGATGATTATAATCTCTGGAGAATTCACCCAGCATTCAACTGGAGTGCCAATTCTCATTCCTTCTCTTCAAGGATTTTGCCTCCTCCTCACTTCCACCACTATTTTATTCCCCCAAAACAGGCCCATAATTAAGTCTGAAATTGTATTGGGGACTTTATCATCTCTGCAAATATAGAACATACTGTCTGGAGACAGAAACTCTTTCAGTACAAATTAATTAGCTGCAGCTTTTGTCCCAGTCCCACTGGTGGTGTGGGGAATACATTATGAAGATGGAAGGGGAGTTCTAGCACACTCGTGTGAGGGGCATGCTGTCTGACATGTGCCACCCAGCTCCCTTCCACACCATTTGTAAGCAAGCATCACACCGGGGGTCATTCCAGACTATTTTTTCTTTCTTTGGGGGGCAAGAGGGTTGTTTGCTTTTTTTTGTTTTGTTTTTGTTGCTGCTGTTTTGAAGCAGCAGACTGCAGAGAGAAAGGAGTAGCTCAGGGGTTTGGGGGAAATTTAGGAAGAGAGTACATTTATTCTTGAGATACAGGCAACCCCTGCTTAGCGCTCTTAATTGAGTCCAGAAAACCCGAGCGCGAAGCAAAACCGCGCTAAGCGAAACCCATTTCCCCATAGAAATGAATGTAAATAGAGATTAATTGGTTACTGCCTGCCCTGCCACTGCCTCTCCCCACTCCCCCACCCACCTGCCAGGGCTCCAGCCC
>NW_005842098.1:976100-981804 GCF_000455745.1 Alligator sinensis | reverse complement strand
CTGCCTCTCCCCACCCCCCTTGCCTGCCCACTGGCCTCTCCAGCCCCACTTGCCAGCCCAGGCACTGGCACTACTGCCGCCCTGCTCTGGGCTCTGCCCCTGCCACCGGGCATCAATGCGGGCCCTGCACTCCTGCCACCCCACTCTGGGCACAGGCCCCGACTGGCCCTGGCTCCAGGCACTGGCATGGGCCTTGTGCTACTCGCCTCTGTCACCGCCGCCTCACCCGCTCCAGCCCGGGCACCAGTGCTCCTGCCGCCCTGCTCTGGGTGCAGGCTTCCACTGGCCCTGACATGGGCCTCACACACCAGTGCAGGCCCCATGCTCCTGCCCCCCAACCTGGGTGTGGGCCCCTGCCGGCCCTGGCCCCGGGCACCGGCTTGGGCCCTGCACTCCTCCTCTCTTTTGCAGCTACTTGTCTCTACCACCCCACCCGCTCCAGCACCATGTGTCAGCCTGGGCCCATGCTTCTGCCATCCCACCCTGGGCCCCTGTGCCTGCCCGCCCACTCACCTCCCACTCACTGCCACCACCACTGCTTCTCCCTGCCCGCCTGCCTGCCGAAACTCCGATTCCACGGAGCGCTGTAGCGAAGCTGGCCGAGCACTCAGCGGAATCGGGTATCAATTCTAAATCAGCACTATAGCGAAATAGCGCTAACTGAAACCGCGTTAAGCAGGTAAAGGAATGCCTGTAAAGGAATGACACATAGAAAGCCCAGTGCCCCTTAATATCTCTCCCTCCCAGAGGGAACTTGAGCAGGGATGTGTCTGTAACCCTGCACTTAGTGAGAAGCTGAAGCAGTGGGGCCTTAGGGTTGTTGAGGCCCTGGGCAAGAGAGCTATTTGGGGTCCCTTAGAGGCTTAATTTTGATGACCTATAAGCAAGTTGGACATTTTTGATTTCAATTTCATTTTGCCCTACCCATGCAACTGCAATGAAAGTATCTTAATACAATACTGATAACACAAATATTCAGTGTAATTAAGTTCTATTTTTATAAGTGTGGGGCCCTGGGCAGTTGCCTGGTTTACCCTCCCCTAAGGCCACTGCTGGATGAAGGAAAGCAAGGTAGGTTTGCAGGGAGTTATGCAGTACCCCCCCGCTTATAGCTCCTACTAATACAGCCATGGCACCAGCCATTTTGTGTTAAGAGTTTGCTTCAATACCTAAAAAGCAGCAGCTGTTGGATGGCAAGTTCATGAGTAGGAAGAAAGTGCACAAGCCATGTCAAATACAGACCCAAGTGTGCTGTGGACAGGGAGCCTCCAATATACCCCTCAGGGGGGGCTCCAATACAGCTGTCCCACCCTCCAGCAGGGACCGAAAAACCCCCAAACCAAACACCCTCTGCTCCCTTTCCCCCCTCCTATTCTGAAAATAGCTCGGAAGCTGGCAGGCAATGCAGACAGAAGTTATGGAAGCTGCTCTGTTTTGAAACATCTTCATCTGACCCCTCGTGCAATGAAGGTCCAGATTTTTGCCCAATCAGCCATTTTTGAAGCTGTCTGCAGCTGTGCACTTGTGTTTCATCATGGCTATAGACCACTTTCTGTGGCCAGATAGGGCAAAAATTGTCACTTCTGTCTGCACCCCTAATTCCCATTTATGGAGTCCCAGTGTCACGCGTGTCAACAGCAGAGAAGCAAGCAATGGCTGTGTTAACCCATGCACCATCATTTGCTCCACTGCCACCAGGTCTAAATATGGCTGATGAGGCTCCTTGTGGCTCAGATCTGACCCAGAGGTTCAGGCGAGTTTGACACTCCTGAATTGGATCATCTAGTCTGACCTCTTGCATAACAAAAGTCAGAGCACTTCATGCAGATGAGCCCACAACCTTGCAAATAGTCTTTCTTTGGCTCATTATTTACATGGTGACCTGCATTTCTACAAACCGGTTCAGCCCGTGCAGCATTGGTCTTATATGGTAGGCGACATGGGCAACTGCCCAAGGTGCTGTGGTCAGGGGAGCATCACATGCACATGTGCACACACATGTGCACACACATGTGAGCAGCCCTCACTCAGCAGCGCTGTCCCCCAAACCTGTCCCAGGCAGCGGGAGCGGTGCCCAGCTCAGCCTGCCCCCCCACCTCTAGCTGCCACTCAGGAGAAGTTGGGCCGGGCAGTGCAGGCAGTGCAGGCAGCAGCAGCAATGACTGCCCACCTGCAACATTGAACTGTAGAAGTACATGACGCTGGATGAGTCACTCTGGAAGGTTTGAACCCTTCTGAAGAGCATTGGGTCTCATTGGAAAACACATTGATTCCAAGTAATCTCCATGCCTTATGCAGTAGGGGATGCTTTGGAGGAAATCCTGGAAGCATTCACACTGGCTAAGGAAAAAAAAAGTAATTATGAGAAGGTGAAGAAAGCCTTTGATGCTCAATTTATTGGGAGGCATAATGTGATATATGAGAGATTTAACCAGCATTATCAAGAACCAGATGAGGCTGCCAAGTCCTTCGGAACAGCTGTGCGTAGCCTTTCAAAGCCCTTCAAGTTCACTCAGCCACAGGAAGAATTTATGAGAGGCAGGATCATTATGGGCACAAGAGACAAGAAGTTGTCGGGCTCTCTTCAGCTCAACCCCAGATTGACCTTGGCAAAGCACAAATAAAGCAAAGATGCAGCAGTAAGGGGAGGGGGGAAGCAGACTAGTGGGGAACTGACTGGCTTGACCCAGCTGGTGGCAACTCTTATGCATGTCAAGAGAAGAAATCTTAGGTCACATTCAGTAATATGTTGCAGTCACAACGCACAGCTGTAAAACAAGCTTAACTGGCTGGTAGCACAAAGTAGCCAAAGCAGTTCAGTAATCCAGTCCAGTATTTCCACATTCATAGCCATGAAGCAGGTCTCCAAATGAAAAGGAGAGGTCAAGAAAGGTTTGCCAAGCCAGCAAAGATTTGACTAAGGAAAGCTGCAGTTGACATAAGAAATCATTGATCCATGCACAACAGCAATGCCCAGCAAGGGAAGAGAGAAAAATCCACAAAGGAGGCAATCATATGGTGGCCTGTTTGTCTGCTGAAGCCAGGAACACAATCTGGGATGGCACAGGGACATTATGATAATATTTAGCAGTTTAAAGCCCTTTTCAGAGTATGTTCCAAGTGCTGTGCAAATATTAATTAATCCTCATGATACCCTTGTCAGCCATAAATGTCGTTATACCCATTTTATAAATGGGAAAACAGAGAGGCCAAAGTGTTTACCTATGCCCACACAATGTTCCAATAGTACAACTAGGATCAGGCCTCTAGGCTGCTTTGTGCATGGCTACAAATAAACACTTCTCCTGTATCTTCTGTCAAAGGATCTCAAGGCATTTTTACAGACATTGCTGACTTACATCTTACAGCATCTTTCTACAATAGGTAAGTATTATCATTCCTATTTTATAGATAGGAAAATGGAGGAATAGGGGGTTTCAAGAGAGGTCACTGTTGTGGATGCCTAACTTGGGACAACTTACAGAATTGTCAGTTTAACAGGAAGCTTTTAGCAGAACTGCAAATAGAATTCAGATCTTGAAAGCCACTGATGGGATTGGCCTAGAACAGCCTTTCTTTCCCCCAAGAAAAATGTCCTCAATACAGAGTACCCTTTGGGCAAATGCAAGTGAAATGTCACAAACTCCACTAAATCCAGGTGGGATCTCAGCTGGCAAGAAGGACAAAAGTCGTGGCAATTCAGGGGAATTGGATTAATTTCTGGCTCAGTTTTAGAGATACTGTGGCCAAAGCCAATTTTGTCGCTTTCCAGTCATCAACCTGTATGGAGCCAGGGCCAGTCTGGGGAAAAGTGTTAAGAGACAAGAATGACTCATAACAAGATATCCAGTCTAGCCTGGTTACACTGATACAGGCACTGTGCTAAGCTACATAATATCCAAGGATTGTAAAAGATGTTTTGATACCCATCAGTTTAATGGGAATCAGTGAAGCTGGCAGGTCAGCATTCCCTCTCTGCTTTGGTAGATTTCATTTATTTTCTACTTAGAAAGTCCCTGAGCCAAACAGGGCAGCTGCCTTCCCTCCCCTGCCAAGCCCTATCTCTTTTATTTCCATATTTCTCAGGGTCTGCTGGATTTGGCCCAAGAACGCCTCAACAGAATCTGTCTCTGGGGAAAAAAGCAGCCCCTGAGAAAGGGCAATTAAAGGCAATGTTCATTTCCTCTCCTTAATTGGCAGCTACACTCAGAGACAAAGCTGTGCGGCCATGCACAGCCCACAAGATGCTTCACAACACAGTTGAGAAGATACTCTTAAAAGAACATACCTTTTTTGGGGGGTGGTACAGAGAGACGTGTGCTTAAGTGGAATTTCATGCAGCTGAAAGGTGCCAGTGTAACCACCCTAGGTCCTGATTCTTTGTGTCCAACATACAAACAACCCCTGTTGATCCCAGAGGGGGGTGATGTGTGTTTGCAGGGGTGATGATAGGGCCCCTTGAAGGAGGACATCTTGCTTTGCGGATAGAAGGAAGTACAGCACACCCAGTGTCAGTACCTGCTTCTCCTGCACTGCCTCCACCCCTGTTTTGAAGGGATAAGTTGGCCCATTTGGTCTCTGGCATCTCATCAGAGACTGCCAACAAAAATACACTTTGTTCCAATTGCAGTGGGCTTTTTTGTGCTGACCACTAAGAAATGATGACATAGTTTACAAGGCTGTAATGGAATAATTTCCCTGTTGCATAAATTTCCTGTCTACATAATGTGCAACCATATTAGCTTGAGCTACAGCCATATCCTCTCTCAAGAAAAAGAATGCAAGGCACTATTAAGGAGGTTATCCTGGGAGTCCCAGCAGGATCTTAAGGGATACTGTGCTGCTACAGGCTCTGTCTTTTAAACTTAAGTATAAAAGTGATGTTTATGTGCCCCGTCCAAGGGCATTAAGGAGCTTGAGGAGGACTTCCTACATATGTAAGACAGCTTGCCAAATTCTGGCCAAAGTCCAGTTTGATTAGTTCCACTAAATGTATTTAAATAATCCCTGCATCTCAAGTGAATATGGCATTCCCATTTGTGCAGGGATGTGTACGTTAAGAGCATACATATGCATCCAAGTCTGAGAAGAGTGCACGTATTATGAGACTGGCAAGAAAATGCTAACACCTGGCAACAGATGTAGGGTGCCTGGTTCAGTGGAAGTTCTCGTCAATTTGCTTGGGTCATATGAGCACCATTCACATGGCCTGGTGTGCTGTGTCTTCCCTACCATGCTGCAGCCACTGACTTTTCAAATCCAATAAAGTCTCTGAGACAGCGACCAGGTATTCCTTCTATCTGGTCATATATCAGCTAGCAGAACAGGATCTTTCTCTTTCTAGATGTATAAAGGCACACAAACATAGGAGTGATAGCCACAAATAGGCAGGCTTGCCTTCACCCTGTGAGAAGGCAGTGTCCAGAGACTGATCAATATGAGATGTTCACTCTGCCATCAGGAAGGAAGAAGGGACAAAACACACGTAGGAAACCAGTAGGTGCTGATGCATGTGAAAGATGAATCAGATCTTCAGCTGACAATCTCAAACTCAATGGTGTAATCAAAGATGAGGAAAACCAAAGTCCCTGCCACCAAGGGATGAGGACTTAGGACTTCCAGGTTGCAAGCATCCCCATGGCACAAACAAGGTCTCAGCAATGGAAATGTATTAAAGACCATGCAAAAAGCCCAAATGTTGACT
>NW_005842098.1:918940-976090 GCF_000455745.1 Alligator sinensis | reverse complement strand
GGGGTTTGAATCATGGACTCCTCAAGGCAGGAGCCTGGCCTTTAGTATATTTTGTCTTTTTTTTATTGAGGGCCTGTCAACACTTTTAAATAACAAAAAGAAAATAAATGCTAAGTATGTAATGGCCAGAGGAGTCCATTAATAGCAAATATGGCTAAGAAGCAAATTGACCAGAGGGCTTTAAATATGGCTTGGCATGGAGCACAGCACTGCAACACCAATATCTGTCTAACCCACTACAGAATGTTTCGCAGTGCTCCTATAATGAATGGTCTGAGACAAGCAATTAGCTGTGTTATTCTGAAGTCAGGAAGAAGGCAAGGTAGGGTGACACCTTATAGACTAACTGATTCAGAAGGGCATAAGCTTTTGTAGGTGCCAGCCTAATTCATTAGATGCAACAAATGGACTTGGTGATCAGAGTTTTACAGATGGCAGAGCACCAGTGTGAGATGTGACACCAGGCTTCATCACTTCTGGAGTTACAAAGCCATAGATAAATTCCCAGACCCTCTCCATAAATCAGGAGCAATTACCAGATCATCACCTCCCCAGCCCTTAAACAATGAGTCTTTCTTTCTTCTTAGATCAACAGGCAATCAGACTACTTCCTTAGAAGAGCAGGTTAGACAAACACTGGAATGAATGGTTTTTAGTCAGGGATGATCCTATGCTGAGCAGGTAGTTAGACTAGATAACCTTTTGAGGTCCCTCCTAGCCCTGTTTTTCTATGGTTACTCACTGCCCCTGACTGATAGCAGACTTGCAATCTAACATTCGCTTTTATTGTATCTTAAAAACACCATTGTGGTAGCTTGTATCAAACAGATATTTTTTTAAGGAAGGAACTATAAACAACCTAAAAAAGCCAGTCATTGACGTACAGTAACAATGTGGAAGTGTGTTTTGGACAAGTTCCTGATTTATACAAGCCACTCAGCTCCTATTTTGTCATGATCATCAAATGTTACACAGCTGTGCAAAAAGCATTATCTTCATCCCTGATGGCAATCCCTGTTGAGACATTACTTTGTCCTATCAAGACCAGGCGGATGAGATTATTATGTAGAGATGGGGCAGCAACTCCAAATGCTGAGAGAGAAAGTCTGTTGGATCAGACAGTGCAATTTAGACTAGCTCCAGGCAGGCTTAAACAGCAACATGAACCCTTCTCCCTTGACAGGCCCCATCTTATGCAACTTTCTTCTACCCCAATTCCTGCCTCTGTAAAATGAGAATAATGATACTGACCTCATTTCTGAAATGCTTTATGAAGTGTTGAGATGCACTATGTAAGAGCCAGGTATTGTCACTACTACCATAAAAGTCCCTCCCCAAATTCCCCCCACTCTCACAACACCTTTCCTTTGTACAGAAAACAGTTCCTTCAGTCCTGTTGTTCTCAGTAGTATAACTGTAGGGAGGGGGGGTGAGCAGGTCACCAGCCCCTGGGCACCCATTTAGAGGAGGTACCTGCACCCCAAGTGCAGCAGCCCATGCCCCAGCAGCAGCAACAGTAGCCCGTATGTAGTAAGGCTCCCCAAGAAGTAGCATGACTATGGGTGGGCAACCAGGACACCAGCCCTGGGCATCAACTTGAGAGGATGCAAGAATGGAAACTGCTGTTGGTGAAGGCCCAGCTACTACTGGAGCTGGGTCAGCTGCTGCTGCATCCACTACCACAGCTGTCATCCATCGTCTCTCTGGCTTGGTACCCCCATCCCTCCATGCTCTCCAGGATTTTTGCTTCTGCCCAGAGCACCAACATTTCTAGTTATACCTCTGGCTGTTCTGCCTCTCTCATCACTGTCTGCTATGCTATGTGTGTATATCCCCTTCCTCATCACTGAGCTCTGCACAAAAGTGGCCAGGATGAGGCCTCTACCTTCTACTCCCAGTTTGGCCACTTGCTCTTTGCATGGCCTTGGACAGGGCCTTTAAACAGCTTCCATCTCTGTAAAACAGAGCACCTGGCTCAGTAACTGTCCAAGGCTCAATCCATACAAGTTTGTGGAGCACAGGAAATCCTCAGATGGCAGGCTCTGTAGAAATGCTCTATATTATAAGCCCTGAGAAAGCACCAGGAACAGCCTGACCCCTTAAATGCTTGGCAGAGTCAACACCAGGGGTTTCTCTCTACCCAACCCACCTGCCTCTTCACAGATTCACAGAAGTTTAGGGCTGGAAGGGACCTTGTGAGATCTTTGGGTTCAGCCCCCCTGCAAGCCCCATCAACTTGAACAAAAAGAAGTTGAACCTCTCTTATAAAAGTTGGGGTCTTTGGAGGGAGGGAAGTGGCTTAAAACACTGAAAAGCCATAAGTATCTGAGAGGCTGAGAAGTGGGAAAACATGTTCAGGAAGAACAGTACAAGCACAGCACGAGTGCATCACAGGGATGTAAGGGAAAAATGAAGCCATCATCCGCTCCATCAAGAGCTAGGGAACCATCCCTCTGGTGCCTCCACCTACTGCTAGAGGTGCTTTTACTTGAAATAAAAGCCTCATTTATAGCAAGGAGTGCAAGTGCATTAATGCCAAAGGTTGAGCAAATGTGTGTGAGAGAGAGAGGGAGGAGTGCCTGCTGTGAGTGCATGTGGCCGTGTGTTTGTACCTAAATTAATGCAAACAGATGTCAGGGAGAGACTGAGCGCTTGCTAGTGTCTGGGGTAAAGAGTTAGCTCAAGGATGGGGCGGCAGGAAGGGGCTGCATTGGAGGGCACTGGCAGTTACAGAAAGAAGCATATGCAACACATATGTGAACTTTCTAGGCAATTCTCAGCTTCCCAGTACCTCAGACAAGCACACTGCTGAAGTAGCTAGCTGTTATTTAAACAAGCCAGTTGTTAATAAATGGAGTCTTTTAGCCCTAATTGGTGAAAAACCAGTAGACTGCAAACCTCCCAGAGCTCTTCAATTATAGATAGAGCCCCAGAACTGCTGGAAATGGCTGAGTGATTTCCTGAGTAACCACAGAGCTACTTCAGCCCATCTCTATGCACACAGCTTCAACATTGCTCTGGCATGCCAAGGCTTTGGATGACTTTGACGAGAGCTGCCATCTTCTAAGCTTCCCTCTCATTTGCTATGCAAGAAGCACCTTGGGCCAGGCAAAGGCTCCAACCTCTGTCTCTCTCTACCTTAGAAAGGGGGGGACCTTGGCTCATTTGCTTGCCTCCATTTTAGCAACTGAATGGAAGTAACCACCTGCAGCTTTCTTCATGTCACATGCCGATGTCAGCAGGAGGCAGAGTATTTCATTTTGTAGGCTGTGTACATCCTACTGTTCTTTGTGTTATTTACCATCCTTTAAAGATTTAGAAGAAATATGTTGGAGCTATTTCTCATGCCCTTATGGCAATCACTCAGCACCAGAGAACACAAGGAAGGACCTTAAAGATCACCTGGCGGGTGGGAGGGGGGACACGTGTGAACAGGATCTTCATTTCCCAGAGCTTCTGCTTGCTCTGTCAGACATCCTCCCCTTGCTTTTTTCTTGCCACTAATCAAAGGGGTAAATAGTGTCTGCCAAGCTCAGAATGTGTCTGCCCTATTCTGTGCAAGTGCTGAAGCAATGCTGTTGTCATGATGGTCCAGGATATATGTGAGAGGCAAGGACTGTCTAAAATAGCTACCAGTGATGCGGTTGGTCCAATAAAAGATATCACCCAAAAGCTCCTACCTCCAACCCATGCTAGCATTCTTTGCCCTGTGCAAGGGGGAAGGGAGGAGTACCAAACCACTACAGCACAAACAGGACTAGGGAAATGTGTTGCTATGTGCATGACAGGCTCTCAGGAAGAAGAAGGAACCATTCAGAGCTGGGACTCCCGGGCTCTAGAAGCTGACAGTGGATGAATAGGAAAGGGAATGAGACAGGACTGACTGACCCAGAGTAACTAGGTAAGCAACGTTGCCAAAATCTGGCCTCTCATTCATCTTAGCTGACCAACTTTCCTCCACTCCCTCCCTGCAGCTTGAAAAGTTGAAATTAAGTCTGGAAATTACATTTCATTTCCTACAATGACTTGTCCCCCCTTCATTATTTCTAGAGATACCAACAGCATTCATACCATCTAAGAGGCAACCTAGTGACTGTCCTTGGCATCCCTCCTGAATGCATAGACACTCATCCCCATGATATTCAAGTACTTTGAAAATACCAAGGAATTTATACCCATAGCATACATATGGTATGGAATTACTAGTCCCATTTTAGAGATGGGGAACTGAGGCATGCAGTGATTTTCAAAGGCCACAGCAGAAATCTGTGGCAGAGCCAGAAACTGAATCTAGGTCTCCTAAGTCCCAGTCCAGTGTGTTAAACACAAAGAGCCCAATTTCCTGGTGCCCACCAATGCAAAATTCAGCACCACCAAACCCAGAATGCATACATCATGAGTGAGGCCCTCCAAAATTATTAAATTGGCAGCCAAAGAACGAGTGTTGATCATTCCATTTCAGAATGAAGTGTTGGGGGGCGGGGACAGAACATTTTCTTTTGAAATTACAAAAATTTTAACCTCAAACATTTCAAAATGAAATTCTGTCTCGAGGGGCAGAGGTCCGGGGCTCCTGACTCTGCAGCGAGGACCCTGGAAGCCCTGGCATTCTGCCCGAGAAACAGCCTGGCCCATGGGCTGCTAAGGAACCAAAAGGGAAAACTGGCAGAAAACCAGGTAAGTTTTGAAACAGACCTGCATTCAGTCCAAAGTCTGGTCAAAATTGACACATTCCTTCAGGGTGTTTTAATGAACGGACATTTTCCAAAGGAAAAAAAAAAGTTATGTGAGAAAGTTTCTGACTGTCACTGACCTCCCTTGTGTAGATATTGAAAGGATGGGACAATTTAATATCAGCAAAGGATTCTGAATATGAATCAAGACTAAGAGTTATTCTTTTCTTAGCACCTGGATTCACCCCTCCCCTTTTACATCAAGACCTCCCTACCCCCAATTGTTTCTTTCTGTCTATGGCTGCAATGAACTTTCATTTGTAACCTAGACAATCAGTTAAGGGACGGAGGCAAAGGAGGAGCATGGAGTTCAGAGCTATTACAGCTGGGCCTGCAGGGGAAAGGGGGGAGGCAATGGGAGAAGAGCAGTTTTTCTTTGCAAGCAGTCTGTTAGTTGTTCCTGTGAGTGCTTTGCAAAGACTTTAATTGACTGCACCTGAAGGGACTTGACACTAATAAACCAGGAGCTGGGCAGGGAGAAAGGAAGATAGACTATTCATTAATATGTATTTATGTATGTTTAAACACAAAAGGGAGCCATGCTCTAGTTGTTAGCCCAGCTGTCTTTTATAGTGACCTTGCACTTATAAATTGCCTTTCCTGTTTTGCAGGCAGGCTCTCACAGGGGACAATGTCCCACACCACAGAGCTCTAGCAGGAGGAGTCACATAGGTGATGAGTAAGGAGCGCTTAGCTTTTTTTGATTCAAGACACCCCTCAGTAGACTTGAGGCAGCCCTCCATTACTTTTGTGAATTGAGCAGCACCCCATTTCAAAAACTAACTCATCTATTACAGTGCTTACCTCCTTCGCAGAAGGATGGGCAATGGGAGTGGAAGAGTGGCCAGGCATGGACAGCCTGAATCTTCCCTTATCTGCTCATCTCCTCACACTTCCTACATCACCCATTAAAGGACCTCCTGGCACACTGGTTGAGAATCACTGCTCCAGATGTTCCAGGTTCTCAGTTCTGTGTGTGAGCAGATTATTTACCTGAAGGAGGGGGTCTGAGAGCTGTTTATAACCTTAGGAAAGCAAGCACAGGGCTGTGGAAAGGAGTTATTTAAGTCATGGCCCTCAGGCCAGATCCAGCCCATGAAGAGGTCTGATCCAGCATGGCAGTTGGTGTCATAGAGCTGTGCCATGCTGCCTGTTTCCTACGCAGTACTTCTATCTGCTGTGGATCCTATTGCTTTGCTTCATCAGGGGCCAGGAACAGGGTTGGATTATCCATTTAGAGGGCCCTAGGCAAACAAACTTGTGGGCTCCAGGCCAGTTGAGACACCCCCCCACCCCGCCCGGTGCTGCCAAGCCCGGGGAACAGGACTCAGAGCCGCCATAGCAGCAAGGCCAGCGGGGCTAGTGTTGCTGCTCCAGAGGGAAAGACTGCACCCCCACCACGCATGTGCCTAGTTTGCCTATGCATTAATCCGGCCCTGGCCAGGAATCTGCAATGAGGCTATTTACATGCAGTTGACCACCCCGGGAGTTGCAGGGTAAAGGCAAGCTCTGGCCCACACTGCTGAGGTTTGAGGAGAGGGGTGTGTGTATGTAAATAGTACTCATATAATACGCTGTTTTCAAGTTTCCCAATGTTTACCACAATACCAAGACAATGCAACAATCACTGCAGCCATAGACCACTTGATTGAGAGTTACTGTCTGCTAGTGACATAAACTAAGTGAAGGCACCAGTCAGTGAACTGAAAGTGTTTCTATTAAAGTTAGCATTAATTAGGGTTGCTAAACTTTTTGTAGTGCTACATATAAGTTATGGTAATATAAAGTTACAATTCATATTGTACATACATTTTTATTTATAATATATCTACATTTAGATTTAAATGTAATATTTAGATGTATAATAATGTGCTAAACTATATGATATCATCTACTTTCCATAGAATTTGCTATTAAGATATACAGTATATGCCTCTTCGCCAATCAGAAGCAAGGGAAAGGGCCGCAAGGAAAGGGCCACCTGTGAAATCAAAGCCACAAAAATTGCTTTGTCTCGCTATGAGTTAAGTGGACCTGTACACACACACACCCTTTCAATATATATGTAACCCTGGCACATGGTGTTACCCATTGTGCCATGTCTGAGTGTTGGAACAGTGGGGTGCCCATTAGCATAAGCCTCACTTGGCTCTCCTAAGAGCTGAAATGAGGCTTTCAAGCAGGAAGGGCCCCTTTTACACTTACAAACCCTTTGCAACCACAGATATAATTACTTACAAATATTTAATTATATACAATTTAAATATATACAGAATAAGGTGGATACAAATTACAAATTGCTACCAAAATAAGTGTATAAACATTACAGAAAAGAAGCACTGGTGATACTGGGATAGTCACTTGGGTGCCTACGGGGTTTATGAACCTCTCAGGTGTGATACGAGTTAAAAGATAAGTATAAACAATAATTAGACATTGAAACAAGAATAAATAAATTGCTCAATATTAAAAAAAACACAACAATCCACAGCCCCTTCCACTGGCACCATGGGAGGTCCTTCGTTGCTGGGGTCCTCCCACGTTGCTCAGGCAACACCGCACTGCTGGCAGCTGCTCCCACATCAGGGTCCCTGCAACACACATTGTACACAGCCCGGGCCCACGGCCCCTGCACAGGGGGCCATGCAATTCAGGCTGCAGGGTGAATACATGGGTGCAATGGGCTTGGTTCCCACAGCCCTCACCTCTCCCTTTAGGTCACACATACACTGATGAACTGGGGCTAGTTCCCCAAGTCTCACCTCCCCTTGCCTGAGCGCTGGAATGTGCCCAGCCAGACTTTTGCAGCTGCATACCCCTCCCTTGAATTACACATGCACACTAACTGGGGGGGCTTGCTTCCCCTTAAGTGTAGCAGACTTATCTTTCAGAGCTTGGGTTCAGTCCCAGGCTTGAGATCCTGCTGTTTTGATTGGTGGAGCCCATCCACCAATCAGGAGGCAACAAGGGAAATAAAGTCATGTTCTTTTCCTGAAGGGGGGGAGGGGAGGAGCTGACCTGGACCTGATTGAAGACTGCAAACTGTCAGGTCCAGAAGACTTCAAGGGTGGAGCTCTGGAGCATATAAAAGGATCTATGTGCCCAGCAGAGGGGCAGATGTGTTGGGGACTGAGAAGAGCTGAGGAGATCTGCTCAGTAGAAGAAAGCAGTAGCCCAGGAAGAGTCCCTGAAGATTTCCATCAGCAGGGAGTGGTGGAGAGCTCCAGTGGTTAGGCTCTTGGTGTGTAGCATGGCATCCAGGCTCTGGGAGCTGTGTGAGGCAGCTCAGGTCTGCAACCTCTGGCATGTGGCTAGAGGCACGATGCACAGAGCAGGATCTCTGGAGCCCCTTGGGTGGCTCAGGTCTACAACCCCCAGCATGAGGCTAGTAGCTCAGTGCAGGAGGTGCTGCACCAAGGGTGAGAGACCCTAGGAGCTGCCCGAGGTGGCTCGGGACAACAGCTCAGTGCAGATGATGCTGCCTAGAGGATCCGGGAACAAACCAAGCCCTGGTGCTGCACAAGGCTGGCCAGGCCTCCACCCCCTAGCACAAGGTAAAGTGCCCACTACACGCAGTGGTGCATGTGGTGCTAAGCCAGGCTGGTGGCAGCAGAGTCAGGTGGCAGGAAAACCCGGCAGGGAACAGAGCTTGACCTGGAGAATGGGAGGCAACCATCTGGGACTCTGGAGTAGTAAGTTACCCTGGAGAGAGGGTCTCAACAGGAGAGGGATCCCCTAGGGCTGTGAAGGGGCACCACATGGGCTGCTCCTGGGTGATAGCAGGGGAGCTTAGGACTCTTCTGCTTTTCTTCCTCCCACCCCCTCCTTTTCTGTAGTGGTACCTTGGGAGTGGGGCCCCTGCCCTGGTGGGCACCCAGGTAGTCTAAGGATTGCTGGTTATACCTGTAGACTGTGCCTTATAGTTTACGTGAATAAGTTAAAGTACTAGTTTGTATATTAGAGTTATAAGGTTGCCCAATCAATATCCTTTGTTCTGGGTTGTTCTATGGTTCATCTGTATTTTTAAATAATAATTTGGGGGGCTCGGTTTATTGCTTTGTAAATTTGTACATGTATGTATATGTCCTTAACCATATACAAATTTATTATTACAACAAAACCATTAAAGGGTAAGTAATTGATTGACTGGGCCTGACTATAGGGGACAAGGTGGCTGCTGGGCTGTTGTGTCCCTCTGCAGCACACCACCCTGCCAATAATTCCCTCTGTTAGAGAGGGGAGGACAAACCCACGTACACCCGGGCTACACGAGGAAACTCGCATGCTCCTCAAGCAGCTGCCTGAGGGGATCAGTCCACTACCTCCAAAGACCTGGCTCAAGTTGTAGGACTGTGAGTACACCTCTGACCTGTTGGCAGTTTGACAGCTCCTGTGGGCTCTGGGGGAGTGAGTCACTGCGGCTGGGCCCCCACAGCATGCACCCCTCTTCTCTCTGTCTGTCTCTCTCTGTCTCTCTCTAGGAAAAAACTCCCTAATTTAAAAAAACCTTCCCAGCCAACCCATAGGCTGGGATTTTCACAGGCTCTCCCTAACTGTCCCTTTCTGATTTCAAACCCCTCCAGCTGAGGTTATCCCATTCTCTCCCTATATCAAGTTGTCCCTGTCTAAGACGGCTTCATTTGTGAGGTCCCTGTTGGCATATGCGACCCCTCGCAATCCCTCTCCTGGCTCATTTTGCCTCTGCAGTCCCAAAAGCCTTTCTGATCTCTTATCCAAGATCTAACTGATGCTTACTAACACCCCTCTTCCCCCACCCTCCGTCTCTACCAGTAACTTTTCAGTTGGGCCTTGCTCTTTCATTTTGCTGGAATATCTGGGTCTCTTCTGCCTGTTCCTCACCTTCAAACTTTCCTGTTCAGCCACTTGTCCTCTCTAGGCAGCAATTAGCAAGTATCTGCATAGGGCAGCTCTGCTAAAATAAAGGGTCTTGTTATTGCATCTGTGGCACTATAATTGCTAACAGTCCACTGGGGCATCTTGCAAAAGTGTCTGCAAGCACTGCCTTTCCAGAAGTAATGCCAAGCTCAGCCTGAGTCCTTTGCAGCATCTTTCATATAGCAGAGCCCCCACTCCAGCATGGTGCTATTAGCATTATGTGAGAATCTGCTAAATGAATTCCATACACCTCCCCCAAGGTGTGAGGTTTACCTGTTGCTGCAAGATGACGCACAGCTACACTGTCAGTTTTTATTCATGAGTTGTGGGAACTCCCCAGTTGGAGGACTCAAAAGCTAGGCTCCTTCCCATCAGAAGATTAGCTGCATATTACTAGCCATCAAGCTAAGATTCTCCAGTTACCTTGGGAAAACAATGGGTGTCAGTCTATGCAAATTAGAAACTACTGGGGGTTGGGGGGAACATCCAAACCCCCTTTGGATTAAAGATTTTGCTTTTAATTAAAAACAATTAAAAAAAAAATTAAGGTATTTTGGAAGTAATCACACCAAATGATCATGTCCTGCAGCTGTCTGCCCTTGAGAGATAAGATCACATTTCATTTTAAGCAGGAAAAGTTTGGTCAAAAGTCAGGTGGGAGCTTGAACAAAAATGCCTGAGTGCTGCTAGAATTAGTGAGACTGAATCAGGTTGCCTAGTCCAGCCCTGTCCATCCTAGGGCACTGATCTATTATTTGCACCTGCCTACCCCTACCAGGGCCTCTACAGCTCAGCTCCCCTTGCAATTTTGCCTACATCCAATGCTCAGTGGTATAGGTGGGGCCTGGGAGCCCTACATACAACCTTATATTCTGAGCAAGATAAATGCTAGCCCCAAAGATCTATGGGTAAGAAGTGAGAACAGCCCCAAAAGCAAGTGCACCAACAAACTGGAGTAAGGAAGTGTTTACAGCCCTGGATAGCCTGCTGTTCAGAGTAGGATACCAATGGAGCAGCTCCAGTGCCACAGAGCTCTCCTCAGGGGTTAGTAGCACAACAAGGAGAAGCTGGGTTTGCAGCAGATCCACCAAGCCTTCTGCCTCCCAGTGTCGTCTCATTTTTCCCCCTTCTCCTTAAGTCTATCCCTGTTTTTATCCAAGTTTTCCAAAAGCACCAGTTCATTACTTTCTCAGCCACATTCCAGTTTGCTGTTCCTGCCCAAGGCTTCACCTCCAGAGCTCCTTTTCCCATTCAGAGGACTGGATCCCCTTTTCTGTTGCTTCATCATAGGACTTAGAGGGGAGCAGGTCCACTGGGGCTGACTCCCTGATCAGGCTCCCTCGAAGACCTGCACCATGAACAGGAGCTTCCCTCCACAGAGCCAAATCAACACGGTGACTAGTTGCCCAGACTGGGATGCCTCTAAAGAGTGTGATTGAGGCCTCCTTAGATATAAGCGTGACCTCAGGTGGGACCAAGTGTTTTGTGCCTACTGAGTAGTCCAGTCCTGAGCAAAAGGCATTATTCTCTCAGTTGATATGGAAGCAATGCCTACAGGCGAGAGCATACTTAACTGTGGAAAGTGCGGTGGGTCTTCCTCCCTCAGAGACAGAATCTATGGCAGTAAACTTTGCTGCTGTATTTCACCACCAGGGCCACTCCTGTGATAATGCAAACAACAGACATTATAACACCCTGGGGTTTATACCTCTGCAATGTAGTGGTAAAGCTGCCTGTGTTCAGTTTCTGCTATAGAATCTAGTATTGCTGCCAGCAGTAAAGCTGCTCCATTGATTAATTCTGGGTAAGATGTATGCCAACAGACAAGGCCTGCATTGTTACTGCTCTACAGCATCTTTTAAAGCCCTTTTTAGGTACGACCTACTTTCTCTGACCTTCTTAGTAGGCCATTATGTCAGATGATACTATTAACACCATTGTGACGAGGCAGGGGGATACTTTTCAGGTTTACCTGGAGACTTGAAAGTGTTCAAAACCTTGGAGATCAGGCTAAGACTGAGGCAAGAGCAGGGCAAGCAGTGGGAAAAGTCCAGGTTGGGGTGGGCTGGTGGCTTATTGGGTAATTACAAAGAGATTTTACAGCTCAGAGGGAGGGTGGTTCAAGTGCTTGGTATTGCAAGGTGTGTGTTTTACAGCTGAGTGTCAAGGGAGGTCACAGTACATGGCTTATGAGGGCTGTAGGTGTGCAATGCGTCTTGGGGAAAAGGGAGCTCTGCTTCTTTGGGGATTCACAAGTATTGTGGAGTGGGACAGGCAGTGGGCTGTATATACAGGGGCTGGTCAGATTACAGAAAAAATACACCTATTCTCAGCATTCAGTGGGTTAAACATGAAAACTCTTCTACTGCCTGCTGGCCTAGGAAGAGACTGGAATGGAAATGTAAGTGTGATAAGAAGGGAAGCGGGTCAGTGTGTCCTCTGTGGCACAAACACTGTCATTTCTCCCTAGTAAGCAGACAGTTATTCTTAAAAAATAATAAAATAAACTAAGCTTCTTTCCTCCCTCCTACGCATTTTATCTTTGCAACCCCATTGATCGGGTTGGATGGGCTTTGAAAAACTTTGTGAGTCCAGGACTGTGGATGTTACTTTTCTCTTAGTAACTGGGTTAGTATTCCCTTCTCCCCCACCCTCACCCCACGGCTGCCAATGAAGTAAGCGGATACTTGCAAAAGTATAACCATTTGTACCCTGATTCATGTCATGTGAGTAGCTCTAGTAAAAACATCCAGGTGCTTGCTAGCACCTCTGTGTGACTGCTTATTATGTGGCATAAGTTCAAGAAGCCAAAGCACCTGAATCCCTCTGTCTGGAGCAGAACACTCTAGAGAAGCAAGGGAGGTACCTGTGTAATTCACGGGTGTAGGGGTGAAACAGGTTCCTCTTCTCTGCTGATCCATGGAAAATATGAGCTGTTGCTGATACAGGAAGTTAGCACATTATCTGAAGCTGTTGCAGTTTATGTCATTAGGTCCCCAGTTTTTTTCCCTGATACATTGGCCAAAATGCTGGCTGTCACCATTGCACTACCTCTAAATTTTCCACTAAGCACATGGAAGAGAGACAGGAAAGGATAAAATGCTCCTACATGTGGCAGGCCAAACAGCACTGGAGACAGGCAGATTAAGATTCATTGGGGCCCTAGGCCCGGGCCCACCCCCAACCCATGTCCTGCCCCACAGCCATGGGCTCCATCCATGACTGACAGAAGCCACAGCCACCCTTACCCCAGGTCCACACTGGAGGTGGCATCGGAGGTGCAAAGCCACTGCCCACCAGGCGTATGCAGTGTGGACCGAGGTCTGGAGGCGAGTCTCACTGTGCCGTAGTTCAGTCCAGCTGCTGTGGCACCCAGCCAATGCACAGGATTGCGGCCAGGCCAAGCTGAGACATGGTTGTGCTGGGGTCCATGGTCTGTGCTGTTGGCAGGTCCCAGCCACACATTGCACCCAGCTCCACTCCCTGCATCCAGCGGCTTTCACATGGTCACACCTCATCTAGTACCTGGCAGCCATGATCCTCCATGTTAAGTGACTCACTTAAGCAGACCTTATTTTATAAGTGTAGTTCAGAAGAATACCATTATCTTTTTTCCCTCAGTTCAGTCCCAGAAGATGACCAAATAGGTATATATCTTGTCTGTCTACAGAATAACATGCCAAAGATACTGTTAAAATAATATGATGAGGTGTTTAATAGTCACAGATGCTTAAAGAATAGAATATATCACATCAGCACTGATGCCAGTGTACTGCCAGAAATACATGTACCTTGTAAAGTACAAGACACGATGATAAAGCTGAATTTGACCAGAAGGTTGGAAAGGAAGTTCCTGAGTGAATTCAGTTATCAGCAGACTGCTTTGATGGGATGCTCCTTGAAAAAAAATCATAATAAGTTAAGGATTTGTGGAGATCCAAGCAATTTGGATAAGATTATAAAATGCAAGTACAACCCCATGACTTCAAAATGCAAGACTATGTTCAGTTTGGAAGGCAAACCAAGGGCTTTGGCAGGTCCAACTAGATTCAGAATCTACTACATTCTGACCTTTCTGCCGTCCTTCGATAGATTGTATGTTTGAGTGGCTTTAAACTGTTGGGATTTGCTCAGTGAACTAAAATATCATGTCCTGGATCTTGAGGATCAGAATAGGTCAGAAGTAATTGTTGGTATTCTCATGATTTTGGACAAAATTGATCAACAGGAGAGTATGAGCTCTGTTCCGATAAATGCCAAAGAAGACAACAATTAAAATGGTAGGAACAAGGGTTAGTGAGATTAGTTAAACAGAACAGGAAATATTTTTAAACAGAACACATATTCAAAAACAAAGCATTTGGTAAGACTTGAGAGAGATTTTACGAATAGAAAAACAAGGCAAACTGGATTTATATAGCATAATGGGTATATTAATATCCAAGCAGTGCTATACTTGGTTTGTCACAATTAATTTTGAGGACATTACTTAATGATACAGTGATGTATGGCAAGAGAAAATATTTTAAGGAACTAAACAATTTGTCACATGAGCACCTGTGCTGAAATATTTTGAGATTAACAAAAACACAAAATCTCTGTCAATCAAAGACTGCACAGTATGAGGCTATCTTACACAATGGTTGCCTAGTGGCATATACACTCCATGCAATAATTCTGGAAATTGAATGTGAAAGAGCCACTGACATCACATAACATTATTAATTGTCTTTGACCCAAGATTGGCAGAAATATATTTGAATTATGTGGGGGGAAAATTATTCTTATTACATTCTTAAATGAATTGTGGCCAAACATTTCAAGTAACAAGGTAATAACTATTTTAAATTGCTTCTGTACCATGGGATTTCAGCTTTATTAAGAAGAGATAGACAGAAGGTAGGGCAAGGTGGCACCTTGGAGAATTAATCCTTAGTCTGACTTCAGACTAACACAGCTATCCACTTCACTGCTCTAACATGAGATACTGATGAATTATGAGCTACTATCTCCTTTTAACTATTCTCTAGGATATATCAGTTCAAGCACACTACAGCAAAGCACAGCTGAACAGGTTAAGATAAAGGTCAATCTGAATGTAATCGATGTGAACTTAGCATTGTTAGGATATGAAAAACACACCTCACCATACTTTTTTTTCTTTTCTTTTTTTTTTCATTCACCATTTCGGAGACTGTTGGGCAGGATGAAAACCTTAAAGCCAGCATCTAAAAAGTTTCTTGAGTCAGGGACAATTAACCCTAAAGTAGTAACAAAAGAACGGTGCGTCTGGAAACTAGGAGAAGATATTCTGAAAAGAGCGCCAGAGTCATCCGTGATGAAAGCTTGGGAGAATCATAGTTCAAGCAGAATGTGACTGGCAATCTGTTGATTGAACAACTCTACCATTCACATCAATGTCAAGTCATAGCCACTCTGGAGATCTGGTTCTAGAAGAGAAACAGAAAGCATCTAAAGCAAGAAGGCTGCTTCTCTTTTTCCTGAAAGCCTTCAGAAAACTACTGATACTATTTCTGTGCTTGCAGAACTATCAATGCCCTCTCAGTGGTAATTCCACCTCAGTAGCTGGACAAGCCAGGAGGAATTGTTTCCATAATGAGTGGCTGTGTAGTCAGAAATTGACTGAGTTTCAGACAGTAGATGTTGACCCAAATCCAGTAAGAGGCAGAACTATCTTCTTATCTGATAAGCAGGTTCTGGCTGTTACTCTGACCTTCACCCTTGATATCTCAATTTGTATTTTATTACTTGCCTGAATATGTTTGTGGCTCTCTTTGGTCGATATTATGTTTCTTCTGTATTTCATTTTTAAGGGAAGTTGTAGCCAGAGCAAATGGAGTCTCTAACACCAGTCTGTCACTTGCCAATACAGTATTACAATGTCCATGTGATCTGTGGGTGTTCTCCACAATGAGAGAAAGGAAAACATAAAAATGAGCTGCATTTGGTTGCACTGAGGACTGGTGCAAATTTCTTAGAGTTGCCTTTCTACCCAAGCCAGATCATGGGTCCTGCTTTATCATATAACAGAGAAAAAGACAGGAATGTCTAACTGTGTTGTTTCACCAGATCTTCTGCAGTCACAGATAATTAACTCTTGAGGAAACATCCATGTGATTGGAGGCCCCTTTTGAATATTTCCCACACTAATATTTGTGCCACTAGGACTCAGCAAGAAAGGAAGCTTGCCATCCTTAAGGTGAGAAGTCAGTTGAACTATACACCAGCAACTAAACTTCTAATCCCTTTTCAAAATCTAAAAAATAAATTGGTGCTCACGTAGTAAACCATGGTTATAACAAAGCAATAGTCTGTGTTATATGCAGAGGCAGTACTGTAACTAAAGAGGGCTGACCGTGCAGCATCACCAGGCACCACCTTTGCTGGTGGGGGGCAAAAGGAGTGGGAAATAGCTGTGATTGCAATGGTGCTGATTGATCACACTGCTGCAGTTGACACTGCCCTGGGCATTGCACGGCTTCCCAGGACTCAAAGCTGCCTTGTTGCACCTCTGTTCAGAGGGAGAGAATTCCAGATGTTGCTTATCCTCTAGCCTTGTAAGAAAAATATTTTCCATGCACTTCATTTGAATTTTAATTAAAATGTTAGTTTAGTTTCCAGGAATGTCCATGTATTTTCCCATTGCTGATGGTTTCTAATAGTGTATAGTTTAAATTTTTGTGATCCGCTCTTCTACTGCATCACTAGAAATTGAATCATTGCCATATAGCTTACAGTCATGACTGCAAAAACATAAAACACATTTTATCTCCTGAGGGAACAATTGTTGTCATTGCTGTGGGTGCTCTGGTAATGCCTGGAGACTCCTAGCATAGGCCAGAGCCACTGGGTGGGAGATGGCATACAAACATGTAACAACTCCTGACCAGAGGGAACTTGCATTCTGAAACACAAGCCAACAGATGGATACTATAGACAAGGTGAGCACAAGAAAACAATGAGTCTCTATTGAGCAATAAAATAAGCCATGGTCACTGCACACCAGCTGTGTAACCACTGCCAAGTTCTATATGGGCATCAAAGCAGAGGCGAGTTTTGAAAGCTACTAAAAACTGGGCAATGAGCTGGAGGAGGGAAGAAGCTGTGACAGATACAACCCCTTTCTTATGACTGGAAAATAGCAAATATAGTGTCCATTTTTTAAAAAAGAGAACAAGTAGTCCTGGCAATCACAGGCCTGTTAGTTTGACTCTAGTAGTAGGTAAGATCTTAGAACAGATACTGAAGGAGCAGATAGTTAAAGATATGGAAGGAAACAGAAAATGTGATAATACAAATGTATTTATCAGAAGACAAACGAATATAATACCATTTTATGATACGATTTTTTTTTAAAAACTTCCTGGATAAGGGCAATGCAGGGGACTTAATTTCTCTGGACCTAAGCAAAGCTTTTTGTAACTGTGCTTTATGGGAAATTATTGGCCAACCTGGAGAGGATAGGGATCAATGCTACAATGATGCAGTGGATTAGGAGTTGCCTCAAAGAGAAATTTCAGAGGGTTATGTTAAGGGAGAATTACCATATTTTCTGATGTGCCACATGCCCTGAAATAAAACTTGCCTCTGGGTTGTTGGGATTTTGGGGGGGGTTGTTTTTTTTGGAAGGCAGATTGTAGAAAAAAATATTTTTACACAGTCACAGCCAACTGTGTAACATAGGGTAAATCTTCCTGGAGACAGTGTGTCCATGAAATGTGGCATCCCCAGAGATCATTTGAGTAAGGCAGCAGGACTTTCCTGGTATGGCAGGACAGACAGACCCTTGCAAGGTCAGTAGCTAGGCAGTTACATCTTTACTGTAACTAGTTTTTTATATAATTTCCTATAAATAATACAACTGCTGTTTCCCAACCACAAGCCTCATCAAGATATTACAGACTACATACAGAAGCTTACTCACACACAGCCAGCTCAGTGGCCCCTCGGTCAAAAGCTACTGCCTCACCAATGGCTGTGAAAGGGTTAACACTGGACTCAGCCTCCCTGATGTTGGTCAGGCAGACAAAAGTAGCAAGCATTAGGACTGTGCATAGCTTCGGTCCCTGATTTGATTCAGCCTGATTTGGTGGCTGAATCTCCGAATCCGAATCCAACCAGAGGACCCTTTAAGCTCTCCGAATCGAATTGGAACCCTCTGAATCAATTTGGAGAGATATGGTGATTCAGATATAGACACAGCTTTAAATGGTTTTTTCTACATACCTCTAGGTAGCAGGGGCTCGTGATCTCTGCGATGGTGGGGCAGATGAAGCATCCCGAGTGTGCTCGGCAGCAGACCCCCCCCCCCCCCCCCCCGATGCCCCCACAGCTTGGCAGCTGGGTCTGGGGCGGGGGTGGGGCACCTGGAGTCCCCCTGCAGCCGATCACTGAGCTGGGGGGTGTGGGGGGCCCCCGTGCACTCCACAGAAGACCCGGAAGTGGACTAGAAGTACTTCCGGTCCACTTCCATGCTGAGCATGCTGGAGAGCCCCCATGCTGCTGTGGGATGCTCCATGTGCCCCAGCAGTGCAGCGATGACAAGCCATGCTGCTACTTCAAGGTATGTAGAAAACACTTTTAAAGCTGTGTCTGTGCCCAAATCACTGATTCGCCAAATCAGCATCAAATCGTCAGATTCGGATTTGGCTGAATTGAATTGGGGACAGTGCTCTGAATCAATGGATCGAATCACTGTCCCTGATTCGGGCTGAATCTGAATCAAATAGGGCCCACTTCGCACACACCCCTACCACCAACCCTCACCACAGACCCAGTGACACCCCCTGAAGACCTACCAGCCCCCAACCCTTACACCCCACCAGCCTCTCCCCACAGAGTTACTTACCTCCAGCTGCTCCTGCCACTCCCAGTAAGGGGTGAATGTCTGCGCATACCACGCCTGGTTTAAGTTTAGGCAGTTCAGCTAAACTGCCCAAATCTAATCCAGGTCCCACAAACTCTTGTTTGCACCCTAAGTAAACTACTCCTCCTAACTCTGATATAACACTTTTCATAGATGACACTAGTACAAACCTCACAAAAGTCTCATGAGGTAGATAACAGAGAGGTAGTTAGCCCTGTTAGTCTAAAATCAGGCAAAAGGCAAGGCAGTGTGGCACTTTAGGCCACTGCTAAACATCACATGTGTAACACAAGTAACTTGCTACTCATGCAATAAATTTAGATCTGCCACATGGGTCTAGATGACCCCAGCTAGATGCCTATCTAACCTCCTCCTGAAGACCCCCAGGGTAGGGGAGAGCACCACCTCCCTTGGGAGCCTATTCCAGACCTTGGCCACTCTAACTGTGAAGAAGTTCTTCCTAATGTCCAGTCTAAATCTGCTTGCTCTATTCCACCCTGCTTAGGGATCTGACTTAAGACCTAACCTGCTGAATACACTTATGAACAACTTTGGTAGTGAAGTTAGAAATGTCCTTCTGAAATTTGTGGACAACATTAAACCCCAGGAGTGGGGGGTAGCACATTGCCAGTGCAGAAGAGGACTGGTTTATTATACAGGAAGAATTAGATATTTATGCGGAGGGGAATATGAAAAACACAATGCATTTTAACAGTATGTGGTGCAAAGTCATGCACTTAGGGACCCACAACAAGGTCTTCTGTTACTAGGTCTGTGCACATAGACTGCAGACAATGGAGGGACAGAGGAACCTGGTCATACTGGTTGATCACAGGATGACCATGAGACACCAGTACAACACAGTTGTGGGGGAAAAAAAAGCAATACAGTTCTGTGGTACACTACATGAGACCTGATGGTGCACTTTGTGATACAGTAGAGACCTACTGATGATACCAAGACAACTATATTATATAGCATTGAAAAGACCCTATTTAGAATATTATGTGCATTTCTGGTGACCAGCATTCAAAACAAGATAAACTGGAATGAGTACAAAGAAGGGCCATGAAGATGGTTAAGGGAATGAAGACCTTTTCTTATAAAAGAAGATTCAAGAAGTTTGGCTTGTTTCGCTTAAAAAATAGAGCTTGGTAGATGATCACTCTATAATAAAATAGATTTGTGGGGCAAATATTAGGGAAGGGGAAGAGCTTTTCAGGCTGAAGAGAAGCCTACCTGTTTCTGGTGGAGTAGGGGAGGTTGTCTGGGCACAACTAATCCTGGGGATTTTTGACCAAGGTGCTTTGGTGCTCCTGCGGGTAGTAGAAACCCAGAGGTTCCTAGTAGGTCTATGCAAGTCGGCAGCGATCTAATTTGGCTTCAGATCTGGTCACTTCGGACGGCAGCGATCCAATCCGGAGCTCCAGACTGGGTTTCTGCTTTGATCTGGCCAAAGTGGCATTGGAGCCGCCTCGGAGATCCGGCCATAGGGTATAATGGGGAATTGATTAAATATCTATATCTTTGTTGTTTTGTGTCCATTTTGGATGACATTTTCAGGGATAGTCGCCTCTGCAGAGAGCATGAAGCCTACCAAGTTTCATGAAGATCGATGTAGGGATTTGTGGGGAACTGTACCCCAAATTCTTGAAAGCAAAACTCCTGTCACGCCTGCGTGTTACAACAAAGGGGGTCAAAACTGCAGGGGTGGCAGCTCTTTCTGAGGCCACAAAGCCTGCCAAGTTTCATTTTAGAGGTTTGAGGGAAACTGCCCCTCAAGCTGTGGACAAGCAAAACTCGTGCCATGGGCGACACTGCGTGTGTTAAGGCGCAGTGGGGCGACAGCTGCAGGGATGGTGGCCCCTGCTGTGGCCACGACACCTGCCAGCTGTCGAGGAGGTCGGTTCTGGGGCCCTGCACCCCTAGCTGCTGACAGATAAAACTCATGCCATGGGTGCTTGTGGGACTGTCTCTGTCTTGGGCAGTTGATTGTCTGTATTGATTCTTTCCTCCCCTTAGCCTGGTTTTGTAGGTGCTAATTGATGGCAATTAACTGGCTACATTAGCTAGGTCCTGTGTATTGAGCTGGTCCCTGAGTGAATCATGATTGATTGGTAACACAGTAGCTTAGGAGCCAGGCCTGCAGTAGTGTCTCCCAGGTCCCAAGACAGAGACAGTCAGTTGCACAAGTACCCATGGCACGAGTTTTGCCTGTCAGCAGATAGGGGTGCAGGGCCCCAGAAGCCCCCTGCACCAATCTCCTCAACAGCTGGCAGGCATTGTGGCCACAGCAGGGGCCACCATCCCTGCAGCTGTCACCCCGCTATGCCTTAACATATGCAGTATCACTCATGGCATGAGTTTTGCTTGTCCGCAGCTTGAGGTGCAGTTTCCCACAAACCCCTGCACCGATCTTCTTAAAACTTGGCAGGCTTTGTGACCTCAGCATAGGATACCACCCCTGGAGTTTTCACCACCCTATGTTGTAACGCCTAGACGTGACATGAGTTTTGCTTTCAAGAATTTGGGGTGCAGTTCCCCCAAAACCCCTGCACCAATCTTCTTGAAGCTTGGCAGGCTTCATGCTCTCTGCAGAGTCTACCACTCATGAACATTTCATCCAAATTGGACAAAACACAGCAAAGTTATAGATATTTTATTGTTTCCCTATTATACCCTATGACTGGCTCGCCGAGGCAGCTCTGAAGCTCTTTGGGAGCTCGGAACCACTTTGGGAAGCCAAACGAGGCAGCGCTTCAACCCGGATGTGCTGCTTCGGACCCCAAAGCGTCCAAAGCCTCACACAGCCCTAGTTCCTGGCTAGAGGATCTTGCTCTTCCACTCGGGGTCATTATACCAATCACCCAATTTGGGGTCAGGAAGGAACTTTTCCCCTTAGTCAGACTGCCATAGACTGTGGGGAGTTTTGCTTTCCCCTGCAGTATAGGGGCATGCTTTTTTGTTCTGGGCTCTTCTGAGTATATATCAACTACTTTCTTGTAGTTGCAGCAGCAGGGCATAGGCAGCACCCTCCTCACCTCAGCTTTTTACCTGTGGCATCATTGGCTATGCATAGGGGGAGATCGGCCATGCACTCCCTGGAAATGCCAGCCACCAGTGCACTTCTGGTTTCGCCGCTGGCTCAGCGATCAGCTGACCCCTCCCCCCCACCCCAGCTGGCGATCGGCTGCTGGGTGACCCCCCATTGGCGATCAGTCAGTGAGGGAAGATCCCCTCCCCCTCCCCCCAGTTGGCAATTGGCTGCTGGGGGACCCTCCTCCTCCAGGGTGGTGACCTGGTGCCCCCCCAGACTTGTGAGGCACCATTTGCCCACGCGTGGCATGTTATAGGTTATTCTTGGTGTTCCCAATATTGTTCCTTATAGTTATACTTGAGGGTTCAAAGTGGCAGTTTTGAAGATTGTTTTGTTGAAGGATGATCTGTTAGTGCAGGAGACTGGGCTTTATGGCCCACGAGGTCCCTTCCAGTCATGTGTTTCTATATACTTTTATGAACCTACCCATGCTTTAGTCTCCTGCCAGATAGCATCAGGCTTGACATGGTTAATTGGCAAGGTGGCCTCTTTTGCAGTGTCACTTCTCCCAGGGATCTTCAACATTTTGTTTTGCTTGCCATAATCTGTAGTTAATTAGGAGTCTTCATTTGAAGTTTCATCCTTGTTCTTACAGCTCCTTGAATGAGACAAAGCTGTTGCATGTCAGGTTCCACAGCACTGGTCATACCTAACCAATTCCTATTTTATCCAGATTAGTTTACCTCATCCCTAAGAAATTATGAACTGCAGAAATGTCACTCCACCACAATGATCCTTCTGTTTCAGCAACCTGCTTTTGTCAGTAGCCAGAGTCCATCAATAGAAGATGTAACCCCACTTCTGACACAACAACATCTCATGATATGACTAATTGCATGATCCTATAATGATGAGAAAGAAATGTCTTCCTCTCTCTCACTGATGATTAGTAATCATGAGAACTGATAGCTTCATAATTTTTAACCTAGTCCAAACTACCTGTAGGGTCACTGCACTCCTACATAAATGTCTACTCCTTAAAATTTACTAAGCTATTTGTGCTAGTACTATCCTGTGATGGTGACTGTCTTCTGGATAGATGGGAAACTGATTAATTTGTTCTTCTTTTAAGGGAGTTCTAAAAGGTGACAATTCCAGCTAGCTTGATGTGCACTGAGAAAAGCTGCTAGTTTCTCTATGGGCATTGTCCTATGAAAAAATACCCTGCCTGTGCTTCCACAAAGGGTATCATACCTTTTGTATATATTGGATCTACCCAACAGAAGCAATTTCTTTTGGTTCATTAATCACAATGTTAAAAATAGAGTTTTTTAATCCAAATAAAAAGACAAATGCATTCCTTGTTTGCGTTCTCCTTTTTAATTATGTACGACAGTGGATAGCAAGAACTGCCTGTCTTCCTTGTATCATTTACTAGTTTAAGTCCCTGTTTATTATCAACCCTTTCACTTCTCATTTCCAAAATGTCCATATCACTCCCTGCGTCCAATTGCTAGTCGTCCTCCTCAGCCTCCAATCATTTTATTTGCCCTCCAGTGGACCTCTGTGATTTCTTCTCTCCTTATTAATTATGCTATTCTTGTTTTCCTTTCCCTGTGTTTATCCTTCTGTTTGTATACATACACCTCTGCTTGTTTTACAACCACCTGGAAACGCGTGATGACAGGGTGCTGAAATGGCTTTGCTGGTGAGAGCTAGATAGCCGTCAAAATGCCATGTTAGTTACACAGGTGCTGCTGACTGAGGAATTGGCTCAGACACCCAGTCACCTAGAACAGCACACGTTTAGATTACCGTATTGTCTCTGCTAAATGAGCTGAGAGAATGGAAACAATCTGATTGGCTAAAACAGACTATTCCCCTTCCATATGGAAGTGAGGGAGGTAATGGAAACATGGGGTAAGAATGTACTTGGCTACATCATGGCCTCCTGCTTAGAAACATACCCCCTGAGTGGTACATATCCCTGGAAAATATGTTTGGAAAAATATGTTTGAAGACACTTATTCCCTCTATTAATAGCTAAATCACTGTAATCTCATCATATTTCATAAACTAAAGAGAGTGACCTGGACTGGAGCCCACAGTCCCGCACCATCATCTACAAAAATTATCTACTTTGATATAGGCAGTGCCAATGATTGTTCTTCTTCCTGAGCTAGTACTAAACAAATGCCCCCTTAAACCTTTGCACTTGGTGCAAGAGGCCTCTGTGTTGCTGAAGGTGCCATATTTCAAGTGAGATATAAAAAGAGGAGTCTAAATATTTGAGCTCATTAAAAATCCAAAAGGCAATTCTGTAGAATCCAACCCCATTCAACAGTCCATATCTTTAGGTATCTATTCACCCAACAGTGAAATACAGCCACCTGGGAAACTGTTTAACCATATTTATCAACTGTACAAAATGGTTTAAGGGAAGAATTCAGAGCATGACAAATATAGATGTAGATAGATTAAATGAGTAGAGAATACAATAGCTCAGTGCTTCTCCAGCTTGGAATGCTGGACCACAGTGCTGTTTGCTGGGCATTATGACATTTTTCTATTGAACCTTCACTTTCATTAAATAGAATATGTTTACCATTACTGTTTCCAATGTAAACTGCTGCAGTAATTAGGTATATGGAATACACACACACACACACACATATATACACACACACACACACACACACAACACATATTATTGCAGCAGTTTGAGGGAAGCAAGCTTTCCACATCTGTAAAGTCAAAAGTGTCTGTAATTAGGAAATTGGCTGAAGGAGAAAACTCCAACATAAATGTTGAACTATTTTTTTGAGGACAGAGTTGCAAACCTTTAGTCAATCCTTAAAACAAAAACTGTACAATAACTGCAATGTACAATAGATTTGCATATTTATACAATATGTTATACATATTTTGAGGTTTGGACATTTTTGGCAAATATTTGTTTCTAAAACAGTAATAAATGACTGATGTATATCAGGGGTGTCAAACATACAGCCCATGGCTAGGAACTGGCCTGTGAAGCTTTGTGATCCAGCCCATAGGCCTCAGACTGACCCCACGTGCCACATGAGGCATACAGAGCCAGTCTGGCATGTGGGTTGGACCTGGCACTGCATGCAGCACAAGGGGTCAATCCAGGGAGTTTGCTACATGTAGCGTCCACATCAGACTGGCCCTGGGAGCTGGCTCTAGGAGCAGTCTGGATTGGGCAGTGGCACAGGGATGGTCCAGTTGGGTGCTGCATGGAGCACACACTCCATTCCAGGTCCCTGTGCTGCATGCAGCATACGTGGGCAGTCCAGCTCCATGTATCACGTGCAATGTGCACCAGTTGCACTCCATATTGCTTGCTCTGCACACCATCCATGGGCCTGGTGTGAGGCATGCACTGCATGCAATGTCCCATTGGGCCGGCCATTTGGGTTGGCTCTGGCACACACAAATGGCCTGGGGCCCAATCTGGATTAGCCCCAGAGCCAGGGTGTAGGGCCGGTCTGGCAGGGTGCCACACAGCCCATGCCCCAGATGCTCTGTACTGTGTGCAGCACTGGGTCTAGCCTGCATGTCATAGGTAGAACAAGCCCTGGAGCAGGGCCAGTGTATGCTGCACCTGGTGCATGGGGCTGAACCAGGTGCATGTGCTGCATGCTGCACAGGGGCCCGCCATGGGGTGTGCGCCACATGTGGTGCCCCACTGCACTGGCCTTGCACACTGGCTCCAGTGTGTGGTCCTGATCTGGCCCACAGGCCAGCCCACTGACCCTCATCTGGCCTGCAGGGCAGTTTAAGTTTGATACCCTGATGTACATTAATCACTGAATTAGGCTGATGTATATTAATAAACTGAATTTGATAAATATATACATTTTTGCAGCATATTGTTTTACTGCTTGCAATTCCTAAACAGGTATAGTCCAATCCAAATGCAGATGTAGTCCATCCATGTTCTTGTGACAAGGTATTTAGCAGAATTCACAGCTTTGTTGGAAGTTCACATGGTCCTGCCATGAACACTTCTGTTATGGCCTCGAATTTGCAACTTCCAGGCTGTCAGTTGTCCACCTTAGTGCTCACGCCACCCCAACCCCCATGCAGATGTAGTACTGCATATGTTGCAGATTATTGAATACATACTAAATTTTAAAATAAAAGCCATAATTGCCAATATGCAATATGAACACCGTACTGTACAGCTGGTGTTTTCAATACGTGTATGTAAGTTATATTTTCCCATCTGGTTCTAAACATGAAACTGTTAAGTTTATTCTTTTGCCTTATGTAGCACAATGCACTACTATACTGTATCAGACAATTAAAACTTTCATTGCTGGAACAGTCCAAAGGATAGAAAAAGGAACATATTCAGGTGGCACAAGAGAAAGAAGTAGGTTGCTTGAAGTCATAGTTGGGAAAAGATGAAGAAACTAGACATATCCTGAAAGCACAAGTAGATTTTTTTTAGATAAGAAAGAATTATTAATATACAAGTTGGACTTGGGCCAAGACACTGACCTTTTCTATATTACAAAATGTTATCATATTTAAACATTCTTGTAGCTAATTGAATTAGAGCACACAATGCTGACCACAACTTAGCGCCAAGTGCAAATCAGGATAGATCATACTGAGCACCATTCAGGTAAATCTGGTTTACCCTACAGTTATCTGTCACCCAGGGTGGATCCAGAGGGGATGCAGTGGTGTGGTTGCTCCCCCATTTCATTTGACAGTGTCACAGGAGCAATAGCTGGGGACATTTTTAAGCCCCCAAATTGGGTAAGATTTCCCCCCTTCCCCCCCTCCCTTCCTGTCTGTGCTCAGCAGCACCTCGCTTCCCCTGCCCACCACTGCTCTTGTCTCTGGCTACCCCAGGGGTCGGGGGTGAGGAGAGTGCTGGAGCTGCTCCTGCCCCACTCCAACTGGGCTCTGTGGGGTGCTGAGCTCAGCCAAGGAGAGCAGCAGGCAAGAGCAGGTTCCCCCTCAGTGCCCAGTTTCCCCCCACTCCCCACCCCCATGTTCTTTGCCAGCCTGGGAGCAGGCACTGGGAAATGGATCCCACCCACTGCCCCCAACACTGTCTCTTGGCCAAGTCTAGTTCCACATGCAGCCTGGCTGAAGCAGGACTGGAGCAGCTCTGCAGCCTATCCCTCCCACAACTGAGAACAGCAGGACAGCTGCAGCAGCAGGCAGGAGAAGGAGGCATGGGAGGGGAAGGGAAAGGAGGGGACATGCTGCTATGCATAGAAGTGGGGAAGGGTGGGGGAGGGAAGATTGTTACCTGATTAAGGGACTTTAAAAAAAGACTCCACCTGCTCCCTCCATAGTACCCTCTGCCCACTGGAACGGAAAGAGGCTGGAAGCGGGTTTCAGCCACCCCTGCAGTGCTGGTCAGTGCTCCCACACCCCTCTTTAAAAAATCCTGGATCCTCACCTACTTGAAGGTGATGAACCGGAGTCCTCAAGTTTTCCACTGGCCACTAAGTCATGGTCTGTCACTGATGGTTCTTGATAACATTTGAACATGAGGGTCAGAGCTTTACTGGGTGTGCGTTGATGCAGTATTCCACTGACTGTAAAGGAGCTGAATCAATTCACACCAACTGGCAACAGTCTAACAGCATTTTGTAATGTAGATCGGGTTGTCAAACTCATCCAACCCCATGGGCCAGATGAGGGACATGGAGCCCACAGACCACCCCTGGAGCCAGTGTGCAAAGACTGTCTAGTGCAGACACTGCATGGGGCGCATGCCCTGGACTGGCCCTGCATGTTGCATGCACTGTGCATGCCAGCTCCCGCCCCACACACTGTGTGCAGCGAGCAGCAGCCTGGCTTCATGCACCACATGCAGCATGCAGAGCCAAGTCTGGCACATGCAGCATCTAGTGTGCAAAGCTAGTCCAAGACCCATGGGCAGCACCGTGAGCCAGATGACAGGCATCCTTGGCATCTCTGATGCAGATCAACATGCTGTGGCTAACTGACATCAATGAACAATAGAGTTGGACATGGGATTATCACATTTGTGGAGGGTGGTCTTTTGCTTTTCATATGGCAAATGGTACAGTTGGAGCAGCCTGCCCCCTAGCCCTCAAAGTACTGACTTAGAGTGACTGCTCTCTGACAGCATTCTCACAGCATCCATCCTCATCTCTGCATGGAAGTCCTCCATCCCAGCAATGAGTTTAGCCCATGCAACGTTTCATTCTGATCACTTTTGCTTCTGACTCATCTAATACCCACTGTGTAAGCAAGGGTAACAAAGGCTGAAGGGTTCAGACACTGCAGGCCAGTAGAGAAAGGGCAAGCGTACACCACCATGGCAGCATGCCCGACTAGTATGACTCCAAACATGACCCACCTACCTGCTCCTGCATGCACACACCAAACCTGGAAATGCAGTACAACCTCATCAAACTGGATCCCCATTGGACCAGAAGATACATACATTAAAAGAGGATACTCACTATAATAGAATTAGTCAATCTTCTGTGTCATGATAATGAGACAATCAATTCCTACTATTGGGATTGTTAGAATGGGGGTTGCTATAACCCTAGTTGTTAATAATGCTGTACTGTATGTCAGTGAAGACACCTGGGGGACGGGGTGTACTTCAAGTAGCTGTTCTCCAGTATGCTGGAAACTGAGAGCCTGAGGGTGTCTATGGAGTTATCCCTCGCATTGTCTTCACAGGTGTTTTCCAGGGTTAGCAGTATAAGGGAGAATACAGATATGTTTAATTGCTCGACTTCCATTTTCTTATCCTTCTGGGACAAGCTGGGCTCCTGAGGTGCCATTGATTTCAGTGGATGATGCGCACTGCAGTCATTTCATCCTCTAGCAATAAAAGGAACTGAATCCCAAGTGTGCCTTTTTAAGCCACAAACTGGTTTCCATGTCTTTGATTTTAATTTGGTAAATGTCAGTGTAAATCTATTGCTTATTTAAAAAAAAAACAACCCAAGAAGGACACTAGCTCTGATGTAGCCAGTTAAAATGTGGAGAGGTGCAAGGAAAACTTTCCACTCATGGCTGATTGCAATCCATTTGCCAAAGCTTTCTGGAAGAAACCCAGAAATTAACTATCAGGAGGTGCTGTTTGCATTAGCAAAGCGCTGATGGTTCCCCCAACGAGAATAGGAAGATCAGAATGGAGTTGCATTGGCAGAGGCACATGGCGCTTTCAGCCCCAGAAAACTTATGGGTGCAGCTGTAGATCAAGAGTGCTGTGCGGTTGTAAAGGTGCATTGGAAGCACCTTCTCTGTGCAGTCTTAAATACAGAGAGCAGCTATACTTAACTTTTGGCCTCTGGCTAAGTTTTTTCACGTACTCTTTCTTGACTGTTTTTACTTCATATCGATCGGCCGTTAGGTGCATACTGCCAAGAGATGCCCCAAACAATAGACTTCATTACGTTCCCTTATGCCTTTCAGTTACAGCGCTCATCTCCGCACCTCTCACTGAGTTGCCTCACAAAGATCCCAGCAGCTGCGGCAGCTTTTTGTGGAGGTACAGTAATTCCAGTTCTATTCCTGCCACCAGCTCTACACATGGCTGACTTCCTACATGGTTTTCTTTAAGAGACAAGGCCGGCTGAACAGGCCCAGGGTGTAATAGTAAACTGTTCTCCTCCCTAAGCAGAACTGTATCATGTTTTAGAAACACTCCTGGAACTTTGGGATTTGGACAGAAACGGGACTGAATCAATGCACATAAAATCAGACCTGATCTGCACATAAATTCCCTGAATCTTGTTCTGAGGATTGTAATACTTTGATTCCTCCCCCCCAGCACTTTCCCGACTCCATAATTATGTGCTCACTTTGGAACTTGTAGATTCTGGCTGTGGCTGGAAGCTAAAGTCAGAACATAACTCCAAAAAAGGATGACTCTTCTATTTCCAGTCTACTGTAAAACCACACGGTTCTGATGTTTTCTGAACATTCAGGTGGATATTCACATTGCTAAGAACTCCTCCAAACCTTTTAGGAGTCTTCTGTCTCTACTGAATAATTCTAGTGACAGCTCTTCAAATCTTCCTGTTGGGAATATTGTTTTTCCACTGAGATACCACCAGTTTACAAGAATGGACATTTTCACAGAAAGATATTGATTTCCTTGCCATTTACACTGTTTATTTTTATTTATTTATTTCCTCTGTCAGTTAGCATTTTTGTCTTCTACTTCTCACATGTTGGATTTTCTTGACTGTTTGCATTTTTCTTTTCTTTTCCTCCCCTTCCCACCCTCCCCTCCCTTTGCAGTTTTGATTGATCAACTCACCCAAGCAGTGGAATATTTCAAAAACTGAAAATGTTTGGCCTTGTTTCTGTCCCCAAATTTTTAAATGTTCATTGTCAATAATTACAATCTTTAAGGAATGAAAAAAGTCTCTCTCTCTTTTTTTTTTTTTAAAGGACTGGCATTATCTTTGAAATTTTAAAACTGGTTAAGCTATTCTCTCCAATCAGTTGTAGCTTCAATTCTCAGGTGGAACCAAGTGAGGTAGACCCTCCCTTCTGAAGGATAGAGTTGAAGTAGGAGTTAGCTGGAGCTTAAGTGGTTCAAGATAAATCCTTTGGACAGATCATAAGGGGCAAGAGGACAGTAGACCAAGCAGAGTGGGAGGCAGGCTCAGTTGATAATCCTTTTTTGCATCTGCATGGGAGTTAATTGCATGACCTATGCAGCAAAATGCACCAATTCTGGAGGAAGTGATTTTTTTTTAAATTGAGGTGAGTGCCAGCTTCACCATGAATTAGCCCATGACAACCAGTTCCTTTTACACTGGCTAACAAACCACTATTGGAGAAGATTAAATTTAATTCACTATCAAATTGGAGCTTTGTTGGAACCAAGAACACAGAGATTAAAAAAAATCTTCATATGCCAGTACTTATGTTAATACACTGAGCTCATCTATGGAAATATACAATAGTCTCACCTCACTTTGTGACCTCTAATATCTTGAAGGCCCCAGCAGATTAATTGATTCTAGGGTCAAAGGGAAGCATCACGGTTGTACTGTATGGTCTGCTGCATGACACAGGGCATAGAATTTTACTGCATTAAGCCCAATATTTTGCAGTTTAACTAGATCATGGGGTTATGAAAATTTAGAGCAACAGAAGATCTGCCCATGTCTTCCAGAATAAAACCAGTCAGTTAAAGGAATATCCACCTTATTTCCTGATAAGTTGTTTCAATGGTAACACCATCTAGGATCTTTCCAATTTAGAACAAAGGTAAGTAATGGACACTTTTGCCTTTTATGTGTCAATATTTTACCTTTTCCATGTAGTAATGAACCTTTGCTATTATAAGGATTTTTTGTTGTTGTTGTTCCTAATATTCACATTGGAATCCCTTCCGTTTATCATGACTTCTGTTGATCATGATTTTTTTATTGAAACTTTTAGTTTTGCTCATCAGTTGTCTTCATTTTCTTACTTATTAATTTATAATGATTGCCATGAATCTCCCCTTTTCTATAGTTGTTGTACATATTTCTCTCTCTATATTAATTGTTATATCATATCATTAAATATTATTCTTATTTTTACTGCTGTTTTCATGTCCCTACTTAACCAAGATAGCTTTTTCATTAAACACATTTTTCTCATGAATGAGGAACTGTGGGGGTTTTGGGGCTCCCAGTTATTATTAATACTTCCCTGTTTAAATTTTTCCTCATATTTAATTTAGCTCATAGTGACTGTTAGCTCTGAAAATGTATCCTTTTAACATCCCAAGTATTATAACAAATGACATTCTCAACCAGTAAGATGTACAAATCCTTGGTGGGTGGGTGGGTGGAGGCATGTGTATGCGTGTATGACTGGTTGAAAATGTCATCTGCTAGCTCAAAACTAAATAATCAAGTACGAATACTTGTAACTAAATGACTACTATTATTCAGCTGTTCAGCTCATCTTTATCCATCAGCCTGAGGCCTGATACTGAATTATCACAGACTGGGTGCAATGTTTTTATGCTGGAAAAGTATCATCTCTGTTCTTTAGAAATTCCAAGGGTGTTTTACAGCTGGCTGGATGAGTCCTCCTGTATATAGATCCATCATGTTGAAGTCCTCCATGATAAGTTAATTTTTCTTTCTACATGAACTGATGCTTAAAGAACTGCCCATCTTTTTCTCTAGTTTGATTAGCTGGCTTGTGACACCTCCACCACTATCTGTTTTATGCTATTTCATTTAGAATGGTAATTCACAACTGTTCGCACAATTTTGGACAGTCAGTTCTTCTAAAACAGATGGTGGTATCTTTCCTGTAGACCACCAGCCACCTCCCCTTCAACCCACTCTGCCCATCCTATATGGGGTGCTGCCAGCAACTTTAACATTCCATCTTTTGTCATTCATATCCATAATGCCTATTTTTTCTCATATACAAGAATTTTGAATTTGTCTTCATTTTTAAATGGCCCCCAATATTGGAATGTGTGCAATTTTTAAGTTTATTCTCTTTATGTCCCTCACCACCTTGATTGTTTATGTATGTGATAACCCAAGACTCACTTGCATATACGGATTTCTACTGTGCTTTATATCCTTTACCTCCCCACTTTTGCAACTAGTTTAATTCTCTCTTGACTAGGTAGTCTGTTACCCAGAAGATTAATTCTCCCGCAAATTATGGATAGGACCTCTAAACTGTACAACCTCCATTCACCAGTGAAGTTGATCCAATAGTCCATGTGATCAAATCCATCTTGCTGCTTATTCAACCACTAGTTCCCATGGGACAAGAAAGATCTCTGAGAAGATCTTTTCTTTCATCTCCCTTTTAAGATCCCTGAAGTTTTTAGGGATACCTCATGCTTCCTATAGTTGTTGCTAGTATGCATCATAAAAACTCCATCCTTGCAGTCGCAGTTGTTGTCTTGGCTTTAGGAAGAATACACATTAATACCATGCCACCTGCAGATTGTTCTGTCTCCTCATCTTAAAATGCAGTTATTAATGAGAATCACCTGATTTCATTGACTGTTTGGAGACCTTCTCTTGGACATAACTGATATGTTTTGGATGGGTTGGATTGAACTGTCATCCTTGGGTACATCCTTTGCAATTCCCTATTCTTTTTCCAGTTGCATCTTCAGTGAGATTTCCTACAGCCAGCAGTCTGAGTATCTGATAGTGGTTTGATTCTTCAAGCTCCACAAACCTTCTTTCAGTTCTTGCTCCTCAGTCAATCACCAACTGCCAATCTTTATCATAGTTTTCTATTCTAACTTGTTCACTAGTTTACTGGTCCCTCCCTTTGTTGATTCCCGTTTAGGATGCCCTAATCTGTCCTCCAAGAAATCTTCAGCTTCTCTGAAGCTGTGCAAAGTTGATTATTGTCCTTTCAGACCTGGTCACAGAATTTCCTCCCCCCTGGCTAAAGCATCAGTTCATGGAACTGAGAATGTATATGGGATTTGATGCATACTAGGACATTTGGCTCTTTGGAAAGTTATATGCAGACTTCCAGCGTGAGAGAATATGTATAGTAATACTGCAGTTTCTTAGGCTAATTTGGCAGCACTGTCACCAGGTTCTTGCGGTTCTCCTGGCTGCATCTGCTACCCAACAGCGAAACAATATAAACTAAGACTTAAACTTACACAGTGCCCTATCTATTGATCTGACTTACCACAAATCTGCACTTCCTTAATGCGACCGTGGCTGACATTTGCACTGAGACACCCAGCTGAGACCACGGGGAGCAATTGGCACTGATGAGTCATAAGACGATCCTTGCTGCATGACCAGAGAACAGAACAGTCATTTATACACACAGGCTGTAGAAACGGAGACTCAAATTAAGCATTAGGAGAAGCTTTCTAGTCAAGAAAAGTTCTCACAAGGAGCAAGGCCACCACTGGAGGTCGTGTTTCAATGAAATAACAGTCTTTGGAGACACTCTACACACATCTTTATTAGGGAAGTTTTAGGGCAAGGCTGTCCAACTTTTCCAAGTTACCAGGGGCCCCAGGCTCTCCCTCTCTCTGCCGCCCCCCACTCTATGCAGACTGCACATCCCATGGGCTGCAAGTCACACAGACTGCAATCTGCATGTGCCCCCCTCACCCTCACTGCACTATGCCAATGCCCCTGCACCCTGCATGCCACACCATGGGACACCTCCCCTCCTGCTGTACCATGTGGGCCCCCCAGGTCACCTGGTTGCAAGCTCCATTGGCCCTACCTCCAGAGGCACAGACAGGCAAAGAAAGCCAGAGAAGGAAAAGGGAGCCCAGAGACTGTGGAGGCATTAGCAACCAGAGCACTGGGGAGAGCATCGCCCAGGCTAGGAGCCCAGGGGCCACAAGTAAACCCTTTGGGAGCTGCATGGGGCCTGCAGACCACTACTTGGGCAGCTCTGTTTTAGGGAATATTTAAATCTTTCTGTGAAGCTAATGAGATTCCTTCCCACACTGGTATCTATAGGATACTGGAGATCATGGAAAGGTGTCACCCAAGAATCTGAGAATAAACCCTTTCGGCTTTGCAGGACCAGATAGTTACAATAGGTTAACAATGGAAGTAAAATAAGATCATGTGGGTATTAGGATGAAGCACTCACAAGCTCATCAGGGCATGGTTCACTGTAGCAGAAACAAAATACCACTCGCACAGAAGGAGGGATGGTTGGTTACCTCATGAACCAACATATATTCTTATCTCTAACTCCATACGCTGAAAATTGGAAAATGAACCCCCTCCCCCCTTAACCCAACGTATCTCTCTGTTCTGAGTGGTCTATATGTATAAAAAAGGAGCACATCTGGTATGGGGAGTTAAAAACAGCCCAAAATGAGGAGGAAGAAGAATTAAATAGGGCCAGGGGACTAAATTAGACATGAGAGAAATCGTATCTCTTTTCCTTTCTGGACTAGAACCTGGACTGAGATTTAGAAACAAAAGCTCTACATCCCATCTCCCTGTACACACCAGTTCAACAAATTCAGTTGGAGCCAATGACCCAAAGGGTAAAGGTTCCATATTACATTCTCCTGCTTTTACCAAGTCAGACAAAAGCAGAAGGTCCATCATAACAGTGCAAGCGATCATGAGTCAGTCAGGTTCCCTTGTGTGGCATTTCGTCTTCACTTTAACTCATTACACGCTCTAGGTTTTTAAGGAAAAATCACAAATGCCTTACAAATTATTTTTCTGCTCCCCAAAACAAGTAAGAAAAGAACAGACAACAAAGAACAAGTCCTCATTCTAGGTTTTTTTGTTGTTTTTTTTTTTTACCCTGATATTTTGTGGTAAGTTTCTTTATTTTTGAATATAAAGTGACAGAAATAATTTGCTGTTAGAAAAGAGAAAGAATCTTCGACTATTTACAGATTTTGTACATCACAAAGTTTTCTTATTTTGTGTTAATTTTTTTTGTTGCTAAATTTTTTTCTTTCTTTTTTCTTTTATTTTTTTCTGCATTGCTTAAACAATGCCAAACTGGAAATCTATACAGTTCACCAAAAAAAAAAAAAATCCTCTGCCCCAAAAGCAACCCCCAATGAGAAACAAGATAAATCAAAGGGGAAAAAATCAACTCCTTTCTTTGTTTTCCAGGAATCCATTTGCTTATATATATATATGTGTGTGTATTTATATATATTATTTTTCAAGTTCAAACACCAAAATTCAAGAGAAAAAAGGAAAAAAAACAACCATCATCCCCTCCCCGCTCCAGAATCTGTCGATCCCTGCTTGTCCAAAATCAGAAATAGCTATTTACAGAAAAAAGAACCAGAGAGGGGGTATAGAGGAGAGAAGGATTAGGAGAAAGAAGGATGATGATTGGTTGGGGAGTTAGTGGGATTCGGGCCTCGGAGAGATGAGGCAAGCCTGAGTTCAACTGTGCTTTCCCTCAGGAAGACGCTGACCTGGGAACACAAGAGCAATGTCTTCTTCCCTTGTTTTGGTGGTTGGGGCGTTATCTTTTTGGGTCTCTACCTCACACCCATGCTGGATGCATTTTGTTACTCCTTCCCCTTCCCCGATTCTCTCAATGTTGTTGAGTCTAACTGCAAGATAGACCTGAACACTAAAGCCGGACAACAACAAAGGAGTGTGCTCCCAGGTGGAGCTGAACTTGGTACATTGTTTCTCCTGCCTGTCCCCAACCAGAATATGTAGCATTGCCCCTCTGGTGTGCTTTCACTACATCTGTGGGCATTTTAATGAACAGGTCAGGGCCAAGGTAGCCATTTTGTAACAATACTCTGATTGGATGCCATACTAGTTTGCCCTTTTCCTAACTCGCACTCCCAGCCTTCCCACTGCCTTCCCAGGTAAGAAGACACCGGACCAGCTATGAGTTCACACCAGTCTAAGACAAGAGTTGAAGGATGAAAATAAGCTTGTCCCAATCTCTCACCCCACTCATCCCCTGTTCAGATTCACAATTACAAAAACGCAGCCCGCAGCAAGTGACGAGAAGAGTGTTTCTCCATAAAAAGCCACCAGCCATCTCTGTCCTTCATTCTCTCTCCATGACCTTGACCTCCAGCCTTAACCACGTCTACTGAAAAAATTCTTAGACAAAACACAAATTTCATTGCACAAAAAATGAATTTTACACTGCAGATGTGAGCTCACAAATTACACACGATGTGTATGTATTATAACTTATTAATCAGGAAATGCTACATCAATGTGTGTCGACGTAAGCCAAAATCTTAAATCAGTTTTGCATAATAGAAGCACAGACGACGTGTAGAGGCGGGCACATGCTCCCCCTGACAGGGCCAATGCCAATGTCAACAGCGGCGCCTGCAACAGCTTCACCAGCTCCACCGACAGTGGCGCCTGCGGGTGCCCCCCCAGACTCGGGAGGCACCAGTCGCCCATGAATAGAAGTAAACAAATTAATCTCTCAGTTCACTTGTAAATGTTAATATAAACTTGACATTAACTGTTAAGTTCAGATAATATTACTGGTTGGGAAAGCAGGGACTTCCATTTTTTCCTAAACAACACAGTTAAGAACAGTTCAGCTCTCTCACACATTGTTTAGTAATGCAACTAAAACATTCATCCACAAGACAATCAAATTGCCATTTATTTTTAAAGCTATATAAGCTTCGCCTTATAGTTGGTGGATTCTTTTTTTAAAACACCACCTCTCCCCTATGATAACACACCGGGAATTAAATGGAAGCAACCCTTGAATATTTGAAGAGCAGAAGTGGAAGTGAATCTTCAAAACAGTCACTCTTCAAACTGTATAAGTGATTTAAAGGGATACTGTTAAGTCATTGAGGCCTAACATTTGATTTTTGAAAAAGGATTTATAAGACTTAGCACCTTATAGGAATTCATTAATGGTTGCTTTTATAATTATAAGAAAATACATGAGAGGGGAGTAGAAAGAGAATTTTTTCTTTGCTTATTTTAATTTAAAAGCATTCCTTTGAAGTGCTTGCAACTCAAGACACAGAAGTACTGAGCTCATGCTTGGAGACCAGGAAGTTAGAATAAGTATTGAAATGGACACACGGCTGGTATCAACAAATCAGAATGAAAAATGCCAAAAGGGTTGAACAGCAGTGGCAGTAAGTAAATAAGAGATGCTCATCATTCATCCTTTCAGATGTGATCATCTAAGGCATTACAGTACATTACTAAAGCAGAAACACAACTTTTAAAGACAAGAATATCTTGACAGCCTCCCCTTAAAAGTTGAAAGATTTTAAGAGGATGAATGAACCACAGAAATACACAAGGAGAAATATTTGAAACAGGAAACTAAAATCTTTATGTGGGATTCTCCAAGGAACAGAGCTATGCTGAAATGTGAGACTTTGGGTAAAGTTTCATTTTACACTTAGACCATACTACATCTGTGGACGTTAACCTGTGTTACAGCTAGAACATGCTGTGAGCAGGTCTACATTAAGGTTTAATAACTATTTCTTGCACAGCTCTGACTTGCCATCAGAGGGCTGGCAAACAATGTCATGGCTAGCAGCCAGAACACCTGTACTCTATCCCTGCTTGGGATAGGCAATAGGCAGGGAGGGATGAATCCTGGGATGCTGAAGGACTGCAAACTGTTTGTTTTATTTCTATGGAGCAGGCTACAGTTACCCTAACACGAGCTAGGTAACGTGGCCCAGACATAACCCTTTCCTGAATTGGCATAATTTTGGGAGCTAAGAGTGCACTTAGCATAAGGTAATGTGCTTTAATGTGAGGACCTTTGTGTTTTAAGTGCCTTTAGTATGGTCGAAGTGTAATGTGTAACTTCACCCATATTGTAGGCCTTCATGATGTGCCCAATGCAGGTCTCACCAAAGTCAATGGAAAAAAATCCCTTTACTTTCAGAAGGACTTGGTTCAGGCCCCACAAAGGGTGCTGAGCCCTCAGCAATTACAGCAGTATTGCTTCAGTGTGTAGGCATCCAACCCCTCTTAGGAAAGGACACATGCACATTCTCCCCATCCCTCACCCCTCAACATAGAGCTAATTCATTACATGAGGAAAAACACTAAAAACAAATGGGGAAAAATCTTTTCTCCATTGCTTCTGATCTTTGCTTTGGGAAAAAGTAATAGACAAGAAACTTCTGAGATTTCTCTGTTCCAACAGTTCCAAAACAGCAACTGATAATACTGAATGTGGCTTTGGAAATAATACAAGTCATCCCCCATCACCCAGATAACAAATAAAAGAACAGGCCACTAACCAGGGAAGTAATATTTAAAGAGGATTCCCTAAAACTCTAGGACAAACAATATTGGTAAGTACCTAAGGAGACTCAAGACAACAAGTCTGAGGATTCCTTTCACAGGAAGCACCCAAAAACCTTGGATGCTGATCCACAGTTTATCCAAACCTCTTGACACTGGGCCTGGAAATCTCATGATAATGGAGTTTTCTTTGTAAGATATTGAGCGCTCAAAAGATCCAGCTGGGTCAGAAATACCTGCGAGTACAGGCTCTCTCACAGTTATTTCGGTATTTCCACTTTCCGTTCTGTGCCAGAAAGTATAGAGGGAGTCTGAAGAAATGAATAAAACCTCCAAACATGTAACAACTGCTTTTAGGTTGGACCTAATGGATGAAACAAGTGAGCAAAGAACCAGGAGTGAAGAGCATATACATTCTGAATGGGGCTCTGTCATTTCTGTATGGGTCATACCACCTCTTTGCCTTAATCTTCCCATTTGTGCAAAGGGGACAATGATATCAGTCCTACTACATCATATTGGGGTCAAGAGGTTTAATTAGGCAACATTAGCACCGTGCTTTGCAGATGTAAAGTACTATGGAAGTGCTCAAGAGTGTCCTTGACAGTAGTATTTTCAAATGTCAAGGGAAGTGCAGGCTGCAAGTTCAAGTTTCAGTTGACTGTTCAAGATTTATGACATTAAAGACTAAACATCTGGCTCCAGAATGCAGAGCTATCACCTCTCTATGCACTACTTTCCTCCAGTGCCTCAGATGGGATTCCTGCAGCCACCACTGATTCGTCCTTTCTTTTCTTCAAACCATTGAAGCCATTTATTTTCTTTTAGGAAACAGCAGGATTTCTTTCCCCCTGATTTACTCACAGCTGACTCTGCAGAACACATAAAGTTCACCTAGTTTACATGCTGCAGGGGACCTGTGATTGTTTTCCTTATAATTTGTACATGTCTCATTTATTCATAAGTAATTTATATGTAAATGCATGCAAGGCAAAATTTACCAAAAAAATAATTTGCATAATGTATGCAAACTATGGCGGCTGTCAATTTACGTGTTAATGTAAATGCTAATACAAATGTATTTAGATTTAACATCAAGACTGGGAACTCTTTGAAGTAAAGATCTTGGGTAAATATTCCAAAAGCATCTAAGTGCCTAAATCACCCTTGACATCTTTATTTCTGCTTTTTCATTCTTGTGTCCAAAGCACACACTGAATCTGTGGTCTTCACAAAATAACAATAAATCATTATATTAATTATGATGCTATATCAATAAATAATTGTGACTTTATTAGAGGGGTAGAGTCATTCAGACTAAAATAGTATTCAATTCACATCCACGTCTATTGTTTGAAAGGAACAAGAATCCCCAAACTTTGCCAAAGTTTGAGAAAATTGTCTTATTGGTTTCTTCAGATTTCCCATATCTAAAGCAGCCTATTCATTACCTTGTTTGGGTCAGGAAAGGAAGTCTAATAATATTTTGAGAGATAGGATGCTGTTTTGAGATTTCCAACCTGATCAGAACAAGGAAATTCCAGAAATATTTTAGCAGGACTTGTTCTTTTGGGATTTTTACTTGAATTTTGTACACTCAAGAGGGCTTAGATAGTTCAGATGACAAGTTTATTAAATGCTTTGTCCCTTCACATTATAAAAGCATAGCGACATTTACAATTTATGGGAGAAATCATCAGAAGCATCTCAGGCATTTAATAACCAAGGCCCTTTGATATTCAGAGAGTCAGGATTTGGGCTCTTAAATCCCTTAGGTGAAAAATCCTCCCTACATGTTCAAAACACTGTACAAACATTAACTAATTAAACTTCACAAGACCCCAAGAAGCAGGCTTCAGTTTGCCTTATCTATAAAAGAGAAGTGACAAGGCAAAGGAGTGAAGTCACTTGTCCAATGCTGAGCAAACAGTGAATGGCACAAGCCAGATTAGAAGTCACAGTGGCCTGATTCTGAACCTAGTGTTCATTTCTCCAGACTGTTACTCCCTAGGTTGCAGCTCCTCTGAGATTTTGTTTCCCTGAAAATCTCCCATTGCCTCTCTAGTAACAGTGGGGGGACACTGATGTTTTTATCAAATGTTATCTAACCCACTTGTTCTCGACTAGTGGACCACAGAGGTGGATAGAAGGAGGGACAGGGAGCTGGGCCACCTCCTCTGAACTTCCTTGCGATTCCAGGCAACATTTTGCCGAGACCCCTTGCTGCTCTATGTGCGCTACATGCCAAGCCAGAAGCAGAATATCTACCTTAGTGTGGTGCTGCAGTTGAAATAATTAGCTCTGCCCCTCAATAGAGCCAGTAAACCTGGGCATGACACCATGCTAAGATAAATACTTCGCTTCCCATTTAGTAGGTGGCATGTACTATCTTGGATAACTGAATGGCACTGCCTTGTGTGATACTCTGAAGAAAGTGCCAGCAGTACTACTGGCACTGGAGGGCTGTAGAATCACTTTGGAGTAGCTAACATGGGCCATGGGATTGAAGAGGTTGAGATCCACTGAACTAACCATGCTCAAAGAAGGTCTAGGTGGTAAAAGCCCGGTAGCTAGTTTAAATTAGTGCTCCACACTCTGGTAGTATGGCTGGGGCTGCAACAGTAGTAGGCTTTCAGGATAGTCCAAGTTCTCAGGGTAGCCCAAGGCCATTATAAATTTTAAAACTTCTGGATACTGCTTAACCCAACTCATGATGAACCTTTGGCAGTTTGTCTGTCACTAACACATGCCAAATTACCGGCCAAGGTGGCAGTGATTTTCACCGAAGAGTAAGTTGCACAGGCCCTTAAACTGGGATCTAGAGGTATTTACACACACATGATATGCATGCCATTGAAAGAATTGCCTTAGGCTGCTGCTGAAAAGCAAATCCCTTGCTCACACAGTGTAGGGATAAGCTTGCCTGAGTTTTGAAGGAGTGGACAAAAACCTGGTTGGGAAATTCCACCTTAAAAAAGGTGCCAAACAAGCCAAAATTCCTCTGCAGACAGGCACACACAGAGATGTATAGACACCTTGAAAGACTTACGTTGACAGAGAGGATGTTACTTAACATCCCAGAGAGAGTTCCCCTCAGCTACCAGAAAGACAGCAAGTTCTGCTGAAGGGTACCCCCCTTTACCCAGTGCTTAACCTTGAGCTGACAGATTTGCTATCCAGGCTTCAGTATCTCACCTCCTCAGAGAGGATAACTAATCAGAGCACAGCAGAGACAGTTTCCAAAGCCTCTTGCAATTTTTAATCTAACAGCTCAGATAAGAAAACAACCCATGGAGCCCTTCCCTTCTGCATAGAAAAAGGGAATGGTTATGGGGGGAGTGCTGGCGCCCAACTGCTGAAAAAGTGCATGGACATTCACAAGAGATCTTCGGTCTGGAAGAAGAACATGTGCAACACATTTGAAAGATTATTCCCCAAGCAGATGCTCTTCTATGATGGCTACAAAGCTGAGAGACGTCGTCAGCTCACTATGGCTATTAGCCTTTGGTCCGGAATAGGATGCTGTGTTCTGTGTCTTGATACGCCAAGGCTCAACTTAGCTCTTTGAAGAAATTTTGAGCTTGCCTTATGATATTTCTGGTGCTGTGATACTTTTTTGGATGGCACACCAGGCACAGTGAAAGTGCCCTAGTAATTTGTGAAAAAGTTCTCACAGCCTTGGTAGTTCAAAGAGGAGTCCTGGAACTATAATGTGACGGGAGGTGAGACTACATCCAGCAACTGCTACAGTATCAGAAGCCTTTTCAGTACGGAAATTTAAGAATTTCTAATGGAAACACAGTATAAGCCAAACTGAAACACTAGCCAAGTTTCCGCTTCATGATGGATCACTAAAGTTCTCCGTTAGGAAAAATAAACCCAGCAACACTGTACATTAACAAACAAACAACAGACAAGTCACAAAGAGAACAGGGACCAGGTCTGTTCCAAGTCTCGCCATGTGTGTGTGCCCTGAAAAGGATCATGGCATTCTGCTAGCATGGCTGAACTTCTTCCATAAAAATACAGGAATCTGATGCACTGACATGGAAAGCCAAGGTACATAAGAAGGTATTTTGAAAGGTATTTACGGTATCCCACACCATACTGGTGAACAAGTTAAGAGGCTGTGACTTGGATGATTACACAGTCCGGTGGGTGGCGAATTGGCTAGAGGGTCACACCCAGAAAGTTGTAGTGGATGGGTCGGTATCAACCTGGAAGGGTGTGGGCAGTGGAGTCCCGCAGGGCTCGGTCCTAGGACCAATACTCTTCAATGTCTTCATCAGCGACTTGGATGAGGGAGTGAAGTGTACTCTGTCCAAGTTTGCGGATGACACAAAAATGTGGGGAGAAGTAGACATGCTGGAGGGCAGGGAACAACTACAAGCAGACCTGGACAGGTTGAACAAATGGGCAGAAAACAACAGAATGCAATTCAACAAGGAGAAATGCAAAGTGCTGCACCTAGGGAGGAAAAATGTCCAGCATACCTACTGCCTAGGAAATGACCTGCTTGGTGGAACGGAAGCAGAAAGGGATCTTGGAGTCCTAGTGGACTCCAAGATGAACATGAGTCGTCAGCATGACGAAGCCATCAGAAAAGCTAATGGCACTTCATTGTGCATCAGCAGATGCATGATGAATAGATCCAAGGAGGTGATACTTCCCCTCTATCGGGCGCTGGTCAGACCGCAGTTGGAGTACTGCGTGCAATTTTGGGCGCCGCACTTCAAGAGAGATGTGGATAACCTGGAGAGGGTCCAGAGAAGGGCCACTCGTATGGTTAAGGGCTTGCAGGCCAAGCCCTATGAGGAGAGACTGGGGCACCTGGACCTCTTCAGCCTCCGCAAGAGAAGGTTGAGAGGCGACCTTGTGGCTGCATATAAGTTCATCACGGGGGCACAGAAGGGAATTGGTGAGGTTTTACTCACCAAGGCACCCCCGGGGGTTACAAGAAATAATGGCCATAAGCTAGCAGAGAGCGGATTTAGACTAGACATTAGGAAGAACTTCTTCACAGTTAGAGTGGCCAAGGTCTGGAACGGGCTCCCAAGGGAGGTGGTGCTCTCCCCTACCCTGGGGGTCTTCAGGAGGAGGTTAGATAGGCATCTAGCTGGGGTCATCTAAACTCAGCACGCTTTCCTGCCTATGTAGGGGGTCGGACTTGATGATCTATTGAGGTCCCTTCTGACCCTAGCATCTATGAATCTGTGAAAGCCTGCCCTTCCCAGTCTGAGGGAGCATGAAAGAGTCCAGGTAATTGTTGCTGGTGTGGCAGTGCTTCTGAGTTTAGGCGATGAGGGCCTGTCATCCAAAGAATGTAGAACTCTTCAGGTTCCTTGTTTCATCCTTTGTTGCTATCTTTTCCAATGAGGTGAAAGCAAGCTGTAGCTCAGGGTGGATTCTGGGAATGGCAAGTGCTGAACTTCTAGGCAAGCATAAAGAAATGATTAAACCCCTGCTCCTGGGATCTGACTTGTCACCCTTGGAAGTATGGATTTTCAGGAAATTGCCCAGGGGCTTCTCTAGTTCTATTTACTTCCTCCTTGGAAGCTCCTTTCTGAATCTATTCCACATTAGCACATGATTCCAGTCCCAGTTTTTCTCCTCCTTACACATGGTCACGTTGGAGGTAGCCATGGAAAGGTTTGTTTCTTTTTTTTTTTTCATTTTGCAGAGACCAGACATTACTAGGGGGAAAAAATACGTTTTCCGATTCGACCCTTTCATGCCTCTTGCTGGAAGGCAGGAAGCCCTGGGATATGAAACAGAATGCATTTTTTATACTAAAGATAAAGATATTCTCTGGGGGTGGGAAGAGGGGTTGTTCTTAATGCAGCTTCCTGGAAGGTCTCAGCCGAGCCCTCTCCCTCATCCTCCCTCAAGACACAGGTCACTCCACTGGTGAACATTTCACAGAGGAAAAGGTGGTCATCGCCCAATCTAAACAGGATGAAAAGGCATGCTTGGAGTCCAGAACAAGCAGCATGAATTTCTGTCTGATTTCCTCTGTTGCAAGCCCACCTCTTCTGCCTCATTCCACAACCCCAATGAAAGGACTACACCTGGATTATGCAGGAGAGCCAACCACATGGGCATTTCCAGGCTAAAGATCAGGTTCCCCATGTACTCTCCTTTGCCATTCACAACCTTTGGGGTACAGAGACACATCTGAATATATACAAAGGGTCAAGCTGCATGTGGCACAAATTAAACCAGTCTCCTGGTAAGAATGGGGGACAAGACACCAAGAGCTAGGTACAGCAATGTTCTGAAGCTGCAGAAAGGGACTGGGATTGACCACAGATCCATGAAAACCATTTCTGAAAACATATATGACTAGGACTAGATTGCTAGCAGGCAGGGCGAGACAGGAATGAGTTTCTTTCCTTCACATACGCAGCAACAGGAGAAGCCACAGAAGTGTATCACTGCAGCTAGAAGCCAACCTGCTGGTAACATGGACTGGAAAGAATGGGTCTCGTGTTCCAGGCATAAGGCAGCAGATGTTTGCTAAAGGAGCAGCTTAGAGTCCAAAATAACACCAGAAGAAGCTTTACAGGGCAAGGGAGATTCACTCTTTCTTCGGCAAGTAGAGCAATTGGGTTACTCAAGGATGGGTTAGTGCTAGCCTGGACCCAAATCAACCAAGATGTTGGTCCATTGTACCCCAGGATCTGAGGCTCTCCCCACATAGAAACTTTGTTTTGCCCCTTTCTCCTAAACAAACTTCCTTTTACACAATCTCCTCACTTTTCCCCATTCACAACCACTCAATATCAGTATCTTGAACTTCAGTATGATGAAGATTTTTATCCATTTGGATCTCTCCAAATAGCCAGTCAGTGGCAGATGTACACACTGCTGTCAAAGGCTAACCCTGGGGGGTCTGCGCCTGTGATTTGGTATCAATGTTCCTTCTCAGTGCTGGCTTCAGACCCCAAGGGCCCACTATTATACTACCTGCAGTACTAGCAGCTTCTTCTTAGGCTTACAGGACAGGGGCAGTCAACCAGCAAATGGTACAGATTGGTGGCAGTGGAGGATAGCTGGGAAAGGAAAAATGGAATTAACTGGGCTTTATATCTACAAACATGTAACATTACGTTCTATTTGCAACACAGAACATGTAATGCCTGTCCACTTCCACCCAGCCAACCACCATCCTCCTCTCTCGGGAAACAAGTATCCACCTCCTCTAATCCACTGCAAACTGAGAGGGTAAACTGAAAAATAGCCAAGTTTCAACTATGTTCCTGCTGTGATTAAGGGGACTGGCATTTACTTTCATTTGAAGGTTTAAGGGACCAGCCCTTGTTTTACAGCAGGAATGGAAGTCCACCATACATATTTCCCAGGAAAGCTCAAGGAGCCAATGCCTCTTCCTCATTTCAGGTGGTAGCACAGTATTGTCTTTTGAGGTGCATATTTCTTTCAGCAGAGAGCTCTAAACACTTTAATTTCTTCAAGACAAAGGGTGGGGAGAGGCATTATCACATTTCCTATAAAGGATTGTAGGCCCAGCACCTACTTTTCTCCAGGGTTTGGAGAAGCAGTATGTTTCCTTTAAGATGGGGAGAATTGGAAATGACTGAAGTGTTTCTTTAAAGGAAGCTGAGAGATGGTGCTTGTGTGCCATCAAGAGAGACCGTGCCCCAATACCCCAGCAGGGAGGGATAAAAAGGAGAGATCAAGTTATTTACAGGGAAGTTTGTGCACCCCATCACAAAATGAACAAATGTATGTGTGAATATAGTCTTTACCCCTTCCTCACTTCTGTACTTGCTACTTCTTAACCAGTATTGCCAAGCTTTACTGCTAAAAACAAATCAAGTAAAAATGAAACATCTTTTAAAAATAAAAGAGAGAGAGAGAGAGAAAGAGCGAGAGGAATGTGTTGTTTTTTTTTACTGGTGCAATGGGTTTGGAGCCTTTTGGGATACACCTAGTTTAAATTTTCATGTTGAAGTTTTTGTCTTCATAAAAATGAGAACTAAAAGCTTATTTTTTAAAAAAAGATAACTGAGATTCTCATATAATCACAGGAGTCCAGGAACAGAGCCTTTAAGAACATAAAATATTTGGAAACTTGCAATCAGCTCAAGAAGTTGCAACACTGCCCCCCTCACTCACATCCCCACACATACTCCTCCTCACCTGCCCCTCCATTCCCCTCAGAAATAAAAAACAATCCTCTGCGCAAGTTTTATTCTTGATCATTTTATTTTGGTGGTTTTCATGCTACATAAAAATTAGTTTTATATCAAAAAAATTATTCACAATATTTCCAAAATAGTTCAAGTTTTTTTTGTTCCTTTTTGTTTTTTTAAATATTTTTAATTATTTTTGTTTTTTGTTTTTGTTGTACTGCAGCTAGGGTTACAAAACATCCCATTTCCTCTTGCCACCATCATCTTGCTGTCGGTTCCCTTTTTACATTTGCATATTAAAAAAAAACTTTTAGATTACTCAAGAAATAAAAATTCATTTGGCACCCATGTCTCTGTGGCTCTGATTTTCACCATTGCAAGGGCCAGAGGTGGGCATATGTGTGTAAAACAGGGAATGAAGAGGAGGCAATATTTAGGCAAAGAAGTCCTCATAGGGAGAGGGAAATACTTGTTCTGACCAAAGGTCTGATAAAGTGTCAGTGCCCACCCTGACATACCAACAGTTCAGACTAGTTTGGGTCTTAGATCATCTACACCCCAAGTCTGGAATGAACTACATATTACCCCACTACTGCCCTCTTTGAGCCAAAAGCCTGAAAGGAAAAAAGGAACCTGATACCAGTGCCTACGAGTCAACAGATAGGTTCATCAGATCAATGAGGGCAGTGTATTAAAAACCTTCAAATGCCCTTCCTCTTCCTCCTCCTCCTCCCCACAACCCGCACATATGCTCACCTCCAAAGGCCAGTTAGTAAAGGTGGTGCAGTTTCTGTAGGGTGTCATAATGCTAGCCAACCTCGACACCTATCCTCAATCCAATGTGTCTGAGTCAAAAGCCAGCCACATCCACTTCTGGACAAAATAGAGAAGCAGAGGAAAGAGAAAAGATGGGAGCAGAGGTTGTTAGCTCCCTTTTTTATTGTATTCCACAGAACCTCTATCCAGTCCCATTTGTTTCTCCAACATGCACGTGGGGAGGAGGGAAGAGGTGTAAGAGGAGTTGGAAGGAAATTGTGCACAGAGGGCAAAGAGAAGGATTACTGAAATGTCGGCTTCAGTTGTTCCAGCCAAGTGCTCAGGCTAAATCTGCCTCCCGCCCCGTCTCCTAATTTCCTCATTATCCCTCATTTCCCTCTCACCTATGATCCTGTTCCATAGCCCACTGAAGTTGCTGGAAAGCTTCACGGGGCTTAGGATCAGTAGAAAGTACCACGCTGAAAGAATTATCATCAAATGCCCAACAGAGAAACCTCCACATTTCTTCCCCTGCTTCCCTTTCTCATCACCAGTGAGATGTCACATATGGATCACCCAGATGGTATGAACAGTGGGGATATAGGAAGATTCTGTAAGTGAACCTTCCTCTGCCAAAATACATTTCAATAGAGATGAGCACGCACACAAACCTGAGGTCCAGAATCCCACCGGGACGCAAGGCTTCACCTCCCCACTAGATGTCCATCAGCTTGGCGTTCACCACCACATTCTCTAAATATTGCCCATTAAAGGATATCTCAGTTTTGTCATGAAATAGACATTGGGATTTCCATCACTCTGCATCAGAGAGGTACCTGTACCCAAGATGACCATCATTGCTGGAGCCTAGGCCAGCCTAGGTAGGACTCAGGAATTTCATTGGTAAGATCAGGTCTGAAAGGGTACCCTGGTTGGATGAGCTTTTGGAAATTATAGCCTTCTAATCAGGCAACGTGTTCACTGCCAGGTATTAGCCAATTCTCTGCGGAAGGGAAATGGGATTGCAAGAAAACTGTGGTGAAAACCGCAGCTGGGAATGAAAAGAGTGGAAAGGAAAAGCTCTTATTAAACAACATTACAGTTATGACACCCAATGCTGCAACTCACGCTTGTGGAACAGCAGCATTTTGGGACATTGCTGTAGAATAATAATTTTAGAAGGGGAGGGAAAGAAAGAAAAGAAAAAATTATAGAGAAGGACTGTGAGAAAACCCACCTCTATGCAACTGTTAAATATTCCCCCCCTCTGTGAGTCCATGTAGAAGTCTCTTAGAAGTTACTGCCAGAAAGGCCAAGGTCTTTTCTCTGTAGCAGCTGCTGGCTTAAATTATAGCTGGCGCTTTGGTCACTGGCAATGAGACAGCTCAAGGTCGCCCTGGCATCAAAAACATTTACAAAGACCCCTAGTACAGCAGAACTGTATAAACAACACTACACAGAACTGAGGTCTTAGAAAGTCGTATTGCTGAAAACATCTCCCCCTCTTCCTGCCAAAAGGAACGTTTATAAAACATTGTTCACATTAAAAATTTTGAAAATGGAGAGCTTAAAAGAGCAGTTTGCTGTATTCTGAGCACAGACCAAAAGAGATCCTGCTCCAAAGGTAAGAAAAGCCATGTGTGGCGGACAGGCCTCCAAATCTAGCAGCTTTCTCTTCAGATGCCTCTTATTACCAAATGTTCCATGGGAAGGTTACTTCCTACAGCACCTCCCAAGGACTCTGGGTAGCTGGGAGCTTTTGGATGCCCAGTACATACAGAATAAAAATGATTATTATTTTTTTTTCCTCTTGTGTAACAGCAAAACCTGGCAGAGCACAAGATACAACTTATTGAAGAGAAAAGAGTAGGTGCATGTAGAAGAAAGCAGAGAAATTTGATGGTTATGCTAGGAAATAAAGAGCTATCTGAGGTCCACACAGATACCCTTCATGGACCTGTACATATGTACAAACATGGAATAGAGGCCAAAAAATGGTAGTACCAATGGGTCACTTGAATAAGGTAGTATGAATGACAAGCTGTTGGGTGTTGCTCCTTCTTCAGTTGCCTGGTCACTGTGGCTGCTCATCGGGTCCTGGTAGACTTTCCCAGGTATTGACTGAGAGCCTTGTCTTGCTCAGCTGTGACACTGGCCAGATAAATTGCTGTGTTAGTTGAGACCATCAAAAATCCCAACTGGTCCTCCTCTGCTGGGATGCTACCTGTTTACTGATATCACCTTGTAGTGGGATAAAAAAGAGAGGTTGCTGCAGAAAGATCACCCGCTCCTTCTTCATACAACTTGTAGCTTTCTGTCTCCTCCTCTCATCCAGAATGCTGTAGAGCCAGTGATTTATGAATTCCATCTCTAGCTCAAGTTACCAGGTGGATATTTCTTCCAGGTCTTTCAATGAACACTTACATTTGCAAAGAGAAGACAGGTGAAAATGGGAGCCCCAAGATCACATCTGCAACGACTCAACTCTGCCCTCCATATATGTCTGAGAGAGAGAACACACCTGTAGTGCTCTGTGAGGCAGCAAAAAAGCAAGGGAGGGTTCTGTTTCAGTCATGGGACTGGTGCATACAACTTCCGGTTAACCAGGCCTCTCCTGAAATTCTTGACTGGACAGCAAGGTGATGTCCTCCTCCTTCATCTGCCAGTTAAGGCCTACGGATGCTATGCATGTGGCACAAGGGTGTGAAGACATGGCACAACGGATTCAGCATGGAACTAAGCAAACACATGGACTGTGCTTCTGCTGCTGTATTCAAACTCCTCCCAGGAGGAGTCTGCTTCCTAATGAGGTTTGTGATCCAAAGCTGGTCTTCAGGATCTAGCCACAACAGGGTACACCAGGGAAAATAAGAGCAACAAGAGGGTTGACAGGCCTGGATTAATTACTGCAACAAAAGAAAAAGAGGAAAGGCCCACCAACCCAGTGATACTTATCACCTAGCTTTACCAAAATGCACCTTCCAACCTTACTCCCTCTGCTCAAACACCCACACGCACATTCACACATGCACGCGCCCATGCACGCAAACACACAAATGTTTGCACTGCACATACAAATATGTACAGGCATATACTCACACAGATGCACCACCACCCCCCGCCACAAATATACACATGCAATAAATACATACATGTAACAGGCATGCAGCATCGGCATGATACTCCCAGGTAGTTCAAGTCCTGCAAAGCTGAGCTCAAGATTTGTGTTTAGAAGGAATGAGAGTTCAGGACACTGGATCCCAACAAAGAGCTCTGCCAGGGCACTCTGTGGGAGACACCTCAAATCCCAGAACCTCCATTTCTTGTACTTCACTAATCTCTCATTTATTCTGGGGCACTTATGTGACTTTCTCTAGGTGCCATAGGACTCACCTGCTAGTGCTTGTGGGCCTAGACAGAAGTCCCATGAGATAGACTCCTTCCTCTCTAGACATCCTACAAACACTGGCTGGTAAAGTGCAAGTACAGCAACCTGAGTAAGCAGAAGAAACAATGGATGTTGGGGAAGAGGAGGGGTTACAGACACTGGCTCAGTGAATTCAGTACTTTTGCTGAGAACTAGTTTACAAAACATGCACCCAGACATCCAGGTGGTGGATGCCCTTTAATTTTGTCTGTACTATATGGTGGAGTGGAACACGGTTTCTCAATGCCTATAAGCTATAGCCATTGTTAAATCTACAATTTTGTCACACAGGTGCGGGAGTAATAGTGATATTAATAGAAGACCTATGAAGCATGCTTTCTGCATGCTTACAACAGCCCTACTAAATGATTCTCTTCCTAGGGGAGCATTGCCTCAGACAGGAGCAATGCCTCCGTTCTTTCCTACAGACCAACATCCATGGCTGAACTGCATCTCCCATAATCCTATTTCTTCTTCTTTTCTGAGTGGAAGGTTTCCTTGGGAGAGTCACAGAGTTTCTTCATTTTCACAGTTTTCACAATGTCCATGCCCACTGGGGCAAAATTGTAGTCTCAACCCTAGCGACTAAAATGTGAAACATCACAAATATGCTTCCTCACATACTGACAAACATCCGCAGTCACAATTTGCACATACTTAATCACCTGTTGACTGTGCTTGTAGAGTCACTCTGACACTCATTCATCACCCACTGCTTTGTCCAGACAGACTTTAACAAATCCTTATAAAAGCACGCTTGGACTTATGCCTACACTCATACACCTTCACATGTATGTATAGACACTGACATATGCTCTCAGACATTGAGACCTGTACACATGTTCACATGGACCCACCAATCACCTTACTCATTTATAGAAACCCAAGCTAAGTTGACTGAGGTCCTCTTTCCAGCTATGCCTGCTCATACTAATTTGTCAGACAGGCGGAAGGCTGCCTATTGCTATCTATACAATATAGCAGGAAGGATACTATGCAAACAGAAAGCAAGCTGATGGACAGAAGACTAAGTAAAGTAGTATTTGATTTTAAAACATGGCACATATCTGGAAACAGACTTTACTGGGTTCAGATAAAGCAGAAAGACTTGGTAGAGAGTCTTACATTTGATATGAGTCAACTTGAAAAAGTTATGAGTTCCTTCCTTACCCTACTGTGCACACACCAATCTTCCGTCTAGGAAGGAAACTTTACCTTCTCTCTCATGTCTTTCCTAAGACAGATGGTTTACCAAATTGCTCGTGCTGGCAAAGCTGCCAAGCTACCCCTTTTTTCTTTTCTGGCTTTTTCAGGACAGAGCACCGAGTTGGTGAAAGCAACAGTAAAGCTGTTATGGCTGCCAAATATCTTCTCAGTGGAAGAGGTAATTTGAAGAGGGCTAGCTCTATTATAAAAGAAAGAGTAGCCTGTGTCCCATGCCCCACCACCATCCCATTGTACAGTCTCATAAGTATAGAGCAGTAAGACAGTAACTGGAGGAGATAAGCGAGTAAATAGTGAGAGTAAATGGTTGTGAGGGAAGAGGTAGAGATGGAGTTGGAGGAACAAGGTGAGGAAATAGACAGACAAAAATCAGAGACGTGAGGCAGTGAAATGCTGGACAAACCAGAACACCTGGAAAGCAGGAGATTGCTAGATCCCAAATGGACTGAGAAGACTAAAATGGGAAAAAAATAACATAGTTAGGAAGTCTATGGAGAAGTAGGTCAAAAGGAAACAAAGGCCCAGAGAAAAATCCCAGCAGAAGCAAGATAATGATGAATCCTGTTAATGTTCCAGAGAGAAGACAGTAGGGACCAGAGGAGAGAAAACAATTGAGAAGCAGCAAACTACCTAGAGAAGGAAACTGCCATGGGCCTTAAACAAACAGTCCCTAGCAATCAACACAGCTTTTTGATACAGGAAATTATTAACACCCTCTCCTACCCACCACCCCTTAGCAACCCCAAACCTCCCCTATCTTGGGTCCCTTTCTTGGAACACACATATAACATCCAGATAAACTTTCCAAACCAGCAAAAGCAACCACTGAAACAACTTCAAACACCACAGACCAAGGAAAACCACAATTTAGAAGTTAACTGCCCTGCCCACCCCTACCCCATGCCATTGCTTAATAAGGAAATACTGTACATATAAAAAAAAAATCACCCCTTCCCAACCTGAATAGCATTGCTCAAATTTGCTTCTGTACATATATACATAGGTATTTACACATAATACTGCAGTTAAGGAAGCAGATAATATAAAAATCACAAAATGAATGCATAAATGAAATAATTACCAGCAGAACATTATGAAAGGTCACATTGCCCCTACTTGGAGAAAATGCATTTTGGGACAGAGAGAATCACACAGCTACTGCAATGGACTGGTGGGGGGGTGGGTGTGTGTGTGTGTGTGTGTGTGTGTGAGCACACACACACACACACACACACACACACACACTACTGTCTCCTGCTAAAGTATGTCAGACCTGCTCACACATATGGCATTTCCCCTGCATGCCGTGTGTGTGTGTGTGCACTGATCAGCATTAGCTGTTTCATCCTTTAATGGCAGGAAGTTTGCAAGTATGGGCTAAAACACTAGTAACTACAGACACCAACCAAAGATCCTCATTTACCTCAGTGGTTATAAGACTGTGCTTTTTTGGAATTGAAGGTCATGAGTTCTACTCCCTGTGATATACAGTGGTAGTTTCACTGCCTTTTCACTGGGTGTTGCTAACACAACCAAACTCTTTCCATGTCAGTATTGCTGTCTGTGTCCACCACAAAGTGTGAGAATCCACCTGAATGTCAGGGGTAAGAGAGGAATTTGGGGATGCTCAAGAGATGGAGAAGGGACTCAAAGCCAATTAAAAGTGACGCTTTTACAAGAGATGCCCAGGTTCATCTGAGAAAAAACTTGATGAGTTTCAGAGAGCCTGGGATGAAGAAGCAAGACTATTGGGATTTCTGCTGTAACAGTGGTAATCCTGATTCTTTTTCTTTGGGGAATGATGCAGGATTAATATTGTGAGTGGGTGGAGGTTTATGGCTTGGAGATCTATTTGGCTGCAAATTGAAATTAAGCCCTTGTGGGGACAAAGTTTGGGTCCCACTAGTTACTTTCTTGATGTGCCCTGCAACATCCAGCAGCATGGTAGGTGTGTTCCACTTTGAACGCACCCAAGGTGTTCAGCAGCAGGGAAGCACTTATGAGAGAGGGAGGTAGGGAGGGAGATCATGGCTTTGAGTCCTTCCCCATTCGCTGTTAGCAATCCAGGACCTGACCATCCAGGAAATGTTGGTAATGCAACTCCCATGGACTTCAATGCAAGTTGAGCATATGCCACTAACAGCATAATTGGGCTGTAGGCTTTTCCATACCTCTAGCTTGGACTGAGCATAAAGGTTTACATATACCACCTTAGACCAATAATGCAGATGGTCAGCACAAAGTCCTTTCATCAAAATTATCCCCCAACCTCTCCCCTTTTCTGCAACCAAATATAGACAGGGAAATGCAACCCCCACCCTTCTCCGTGGGAAAGAATTATAAAGAGTTGATTGGAGTGAGGATGTGAGAGAAAGATCTTAGTCTGATCACTGGCCATGTTCTCAGGCTTGCTTCCCTCTGTTAATAAGCAATGGAGTTTGGAGGGTATACACCACACTTTATAGATAGCTCTAGAGCAAAGATGTGCCTATAAAGATCCCTGAGGTATCTCTGATCACTTTAATTTGCTGCCAGTATTATGTATCCTCTTTCACTCTTGCTGACACCATTATGAGAAAAAAAGTCATGGCTCTGAAGATCAAGGGAATCCCTTTCAATATGAGTGCAACCATCTTGCTATTAGGAAATCAATATTAGCATGCATGCTGAAGAACTCTGAAGCCAAGTGGCTCATTCTCACAGCTATATATTCTTTTAGGGCATTGTAGAAGAACCTACCTCAGCAGGTATAGGGAAAATTAAAACAGCAACGTCCTACAGGACTTCATGCTAGAGAATTGATGACTTGTCTAAAGCCATTTTGGGTGTCCGGCTAGGAGCATCTGGGAGAATGTGAGGGGTGTCAGAGCAGCCAATATATATTTTTGGTTAGGGAGAGTGTACTCTGTTGTCTTCACTGACAGTGAGGGCTGAGTGCAGCTTTCCCTCATATTTACAATGTGTTGCATTATGTCCTGATACCACACTTAGAGGGCAATGTGTAATGCCAGGATGCAGTGTGAGATGGCATAATGCTACACCAGCCCAAGTGATGTTACCTTACTGGAGAAAGCCAGTGTGAGCACTCCATGCAAGTTTTCATACAAGGTCCACAGCCAGAAAGTCTCCAGGCCAGATTCCTAGTATGGTGTATGGCAGAGGTCAGCAAGTTACAGCCTGCAGGCTAAATCTGGAGCCTCTGGATCCAGCCTTTGGAGCTGTGCCTTATTCGACAGCATTCAACAGCAGGGGGTCTTTAACTGTGCCATGACAGTCAGCCACTTGGGGCTCCAGCAGAGGGAGACTTTTGCCCGTGCTGTGCCAGAGTCTGAGGGCATGGATTCCAGAGGAGGGGGGCTTTCACCATACCATGCCACAGATGAGTGGCTGGAAAAAGTGTCAGCAGAGGTCATATTTTAATACCCATTCACCTCTGACCTGAACTGGGTCATTCTAGACCCTGACCCCCCTCTCCCTCCAACTGAAAAATGTTCCCAACCCCTGGTTAATGGAATAACTCTGATTTAGGAACATTTTCTTCCCCATCCCCACATCCCCTATTCTCCCTCAGCTAAATGCACATGCTCTGGTACTGCTCCATGGCTCATGAAAACATCTCTCAGGGAGCCACATCTGGGGCTACACGGAGGAGGAAGAGGAATGCAACAAATGCATGGCTTAGATGTGCCAGATCCTTCCTGGTAAGCTGAACCATGCAGTACAGATCACTGAATCATTCATGGCACAATGATTTCCACTCACTATTCTTGTACTCAGAAACTTTTGGTGGGCAGTGATCCCATAGAGTGCCCCAGAAATACTGTATTGTTCCATGAGGAAGAAAAGAAGAGAGGGCGATGGCAGAGTGGGATATGCAGAATTTTGTTGGGCTTTGGTATGAAAGCCCGTGCTTGTTTGGAAGCATATGCAATAAGTATCACATGGGCTCTGCTTGAGCATAAACAGCACCTGCTGCTAATGTACCTGTTTGGTGCACTTGATTACTTGTAACAAAATAACACTGAATTTAAATCCTAAATTCATAATCTATATTTGATCACATCATTTTTTTCCTGGGTTATAATCTACCCCAGATAAACCACAGACATCCTTCTGCCCCAAAGCTTCTCACCCACAGTCAGAACTTAAGTACATGAAGCCACCAGAAAAGGTCACTTATAGGAGAAAGAAGCAACTAGGCGGATTTATGGTCTAATCTGATATAACAGAAGGCAAGATACCAGACTCCTGTAGATGGACCAAAAGTTTGATCCGTTGTTGCCAGTCCTACTTTTCTGGTTGTCTCCAGAGCAGAAATTTTTGTGGTTTATGGCACAGTTAATGTTTGAAAAACGCTTTGAATGTTAACAGCGCTACACAGTATAAATGCTAAGTTTAATTATCATGGCAAACCATCATTTGCCAGTCACTGGAATTAGGGAGAGAACAAATCAGTTCAGAGAAAAGAGCCATACCAAAGCTTGCCCAAAACACAAAACCTGAACCATTTACAGAGGTTTGAAAAAAAAGTCCCATTAACTTCTTTTTGGTTTGTTTTCAGTTTTATTTCCCCACAGTGCCAACCTCTGAGCGTCTTGGTTCCAGGTGAGGGGAAAGGATTGAAAAAACCACCAGAGATCAGCTGCCATTGCCAGCTGCTAAAAAAAACAAAAACAAAAACCCCTTGGGAAATACCAGAAATCTCAGAAGCTCTCCCAGTCCCAAGATTTCTAAACCAAAGAAGTGTCGGAGAAGTCTCTGTAGTGTCGGGTGATGATCCAAAATGTACAGCCAAATTGATGGTTCACCCCATCACTATCAAGACAGCAGAATGCCTTGAGGCCCAAATTCCACAGAGATGCTGGTATAGAGAGTTTATCATCAAAAAGGGAGATAGGGTGCTTCCATCATAACATAAGAACCCTGCTGGCAAGGTTCAAGATGACGTGCCGGCGTCTTCCATTCATGAAGATAAAGGAGATGAGGGCTGTTTTGGGGTACTGAGGAATACAACACACACGATTTTCTTGTTTTTTCCCATTCGTACGGCCTCGACCCGCGTAAACCGCTCCAAACACTCAGCCTGAAAGTTGTAGAAAACAAACTAAACAAAAACAACCATTCCCCTCCCTCCCACCCCACGACCTGAAGAGTCACGAGAAGAAAAACACCAATTTATACAAAACGCAATAGAAACGAAATATTTACAAATGAAATGAATGTCTTCTCGGTGGCCATTGTCAGTCAATTCTGACAAGTTGCCATGTGTTCTGGATTGCAGATCGCTTGGTTAGTTTGTTTGGTTTTTCT
>NW_005842098.1:863717-918909 GCF_000455745.1 Alligator sinensis | reverse complement strand
GGAAAGAGTAAGTAGTTCCCTGACCCCTGTTACCGAGGGTTATATTTCATAGACCCTTCCTCTCTACCCTCATCAGGAAAATATAAGAAAAGACAATGTCCACCCAAGTCGCCCTTTTCTCACACCATGAAACTTTTCAGGTCTACCCCATCCCTCAGCCCAGCTTTTTAAAAAATGAGACCTTCTATTGGCTTAAAAAAAGAGAAAAATGAGATAAAATCAACTGGTGTGTGATGGAGAGTGAGAGAAGTGGGTTTCAGCTCCAGAGAGTGCAGAAAATGTGGCTGATAAAATGGTTGTGCCTTCTGTTTTGAGTCAGTCTCATGCAATGCCCCAAGTCAACACGGGTTTTCCTGATTGAGTGAAGACTGGTAGGTCATTGGGACAAGCCTATGAAAAGGAGTGTGGGACCATACCATAGATCTCAGGTGCTGGCCTATGGCACCACCATCAACCCTCCTGGAGAAGACAATAAATGAAAGGGGAGGGTGACTTCTCACTCCTACCGCCTCTACCCTTTAGTTTAATTAATGTGCATGAATACAGTGGAAAGAAGTATGCTCTTGCTGATACTATGTGCACCGGGAAAAGCTGTCAGTATGACTGCAGGCATGGTAAACCCTCAGGCTATCGCAGCTTTGAACCTATGCTAGTAACTTACTCTCTCTTCTACTTATACATGCACGCGCACGCATACACCCACATTTCCTCTCTTTCTCCCCTTCTCCCCCCCATCTCCCCCCACGTTCAATTCTAGTCTTCAGACCTCAGCACAATTGCTGTGTCTGCTGCCATTTATTTGTGTCATTCCCTTCTGCCCCCGGAAGACAAGTCATGCATATTCACTGCACATTCAAAAGCATATGCATGTATTCAACAAGTGTGCACCCTCCCCTCTCAGTTATGCAACCAGACCAGACATTTAAACAGTCTCCTGCCTCTTCCATACATGTTCCCTGGTGCCTCCTTTCTCCTTGTCACTACCAATATTAGCAGAGAGAGCTCTATTCCATTTTATAATACATTTCTTCCTGCCCGGCAAGGATGGGCAGGGAGGAGAGTTAAAACCCCTTCCTGTTTTGACCCCCTCCTTTTCAAAAGGATGTAGCCAAAATGGAGTTGCCATCTCCTGAAATGACTGCAGCAGTTCATCCCCTTTGTTCTTTTTGTGCCATCTTTCTCCTTGCCTTTTCCCTGGATTGTCACGTTTTCTTCCAATTGTTCTAATGGGTTTGTTATCCAAACACCACAACTGATCTGTTTTATTTTTTTCTCTCTGCAAACATTTCAAGTATAGTGTTATCATATATACTCGTGTAGAAGCCAGCTCATGCTTTGAGCCATTTTCATGATTTAAATATACCCAAAAATGAACAGGGGTTAATTGTTAATGAACAAGCTAAGCCTTGCCTCTCATCTTTAGGTGCCCCTTATTTCAGGGCAGTCAGTATCAACCCCCAGCATACTCAGGGGTTTTCCTGACCTCAAAGCTGCTCAGCATTTTTTCCATCCCTCACATTAGCCTGTCCCAGATGTGATAACTGCATTACCAGAACTGAACCACTGGCCAGACCCGCATATAACTCAACCTTCCCGCCCCTAGCAAATTATTCAAAATTCCAGAGGAAATTTCTCAGCATATATGCAAATACATGTTTCAGCCCTAAATCCCCATGATCTTCAGGAAATAATTTAACAAGAACCACAATATAATTAACATGTAAGTGCAGCAAGCCAATCCCACCTTGTTTCCTCTTCATGCCTTCATTTTTTTTTCTAAACAGTTTTAGGAAGAATTGCCTGAGCAAGCATTTTCCTTCGTGTCCATTCCACCTCTTCTGCTCTCTTCTTCTATACACACATCTGTGTATACCTTCACTGTTTTCAGTTAAATAAAATGAAACTACATAGCCACTGCTTCCACTCATGTACCCTCCCCTGACTCACCCCAAACCTACACCTTCTCCGTCTTTGAAACAACAAGATACCTGACTCTTACGTCACGGGACATGTGATGGCCAGCAATGGAGGAGAAAGGAAGGAGTGGGAAAATGGAAAGATATAAAGGAGGTGGGAAAACAAAGAGGTGGCACTTGTCACCAGTGCTGCCCTAGATAGAACTCAGAACTCCAGTATTCCATGAATAAAGAAAGAACCAGAAGAGTAGCAAATGGGAATCAAGTCTGATCCCACCCCACCCTCCCACACTCCAATTTTCCCCCATGACCCCTTCCCACATTCCTTCCCCTCACTCAAACATCAGACTCAATACTGGAGAGTTTCTCATAAACATGCCCGTTGCTGGAGCCATTGAAAGCCCTGGGGTTTTTGTTGTTAGGCACACAGGGGTTGGACTGGTTCCCTATACAGATGTCCTTCTGGAAACGGGCTGGCACAGCCCCATGAAGGGCTGATACCACCGGCTTGTTGGTGGTGACGATGGCTCGGAAGTCTGGCCTGGCTTTGGGCCCCCCTGCCACCACAGGCTGCCTGAAGAAATAAGATTTGCTGCCGTGGAGCAAGCATTGGTCATCCCCAAAAGTTGGAATGAAAGGGTTTTGCGTGACCCGGTCAGGATAGAGCGACTTGCTGAGCATGTAGCCACTGCCGCCGGGGTTGTTGTGGTGGTGGTAGCTGGTGGCGGGCACTGAGGACTTGTTGTTGGCAAAGGTGGTCTCGTTGGCTGGCATCTCAAACATATGGGCATAGGGACTCCCCTCCAAAAAGCGGCCCTTGTCCTTCAGGCTTACACTGCGGGGGGCCAGGGCTGATTCTTCCTTCTGCAGGTCTACGAAGGTGTCATAGGAATGCTGCCGGCGAAGCTTGTTGCGGTTCTTCTTCTGCACCTTGGAGGCAGAGTTGGAAGGGCTCTGAGGATACTTGGAGGAGGAGGAGGTGCTGGTTGGCACTGGCACAGGGGCAGGCGGTTGGTCCAGCTCTTGAAGGGAGTTATCCTCACTGATGTCATAGAGGTTGCCTGCTTTCTTACACGCCTCACACCGGATGCATGGCTGGCGGGTGGAGTTCTGTCCCACCACTGTTGGAGTATAATTGTGCAGCTTAGAGGGGCAACTACGACAGAAATTAGCCCCAGTCCGGTCCTCCCAGTCTAGGTTGGTCAGATTCTTCTCCCATGGTGCCGGCACCCCACTCACAACACCATGCTTGTGCTCATTGGCGCTTCCAAACTCCCCTGATCCATGCTTGTGGTGGGCCCTGTTGGTGCAGGCTCCTCCTCCCCCTACAGCGTCACGCTTGAACTCATCTCCCCGCTCTTTGTAGATATCTGTCAGGTCCACATGCTCCCAGTGCGGCGAGTTCTCCTTGGCCCGGAACTGGTCCAGGTAGAAGTCTCGTAACCCTTCCTTGTCCCTGAAGTAGCGCTTGTGATCGGGGGAACGGGGTGGGCGTCGGCGGTAGGCTAGTTCAATCTCATCAAATTCCCGCCGTGACTTTGCTGAGGCTGGACGTTTCTTCAGGCTGTCCTTATACTGCTGCTTCCGCCGCTTGGCAGCATTACCTTCAATGTTGCCATAAGTCACCGTGTGGGTGGAAATGTCAGAGACATCTGAGCGGATCAAGTCATCATGGCCCCCTCCACCACTGTAGCGATCACTCTTGAAGGAGAACTTGCCATAGAGATCACCTAGCTGACTGTGCTTGGAAGATGGCAAACCAAGGTCCAATGGCTTCTTACTGATGGACCTTGGCTGGGCACTGAAGGGTGGGTTGTCACAGTCATACAGTCCATCAATGGAACTGGCACTGCCGATACTGTGGGGCCGGTGGTGATGGTGGTAGTGGTCCTGATACACATTACTATCTTTCAGTTGCAAGTTGCCAAAGGTCCTTTCTACCTCACTAATGTAGTCACTGAAGAGGTTCTCCTCACAGGGAGGGTTGTTATAAGACTTGCAATCAGAATGAGTGAAGCTGCGGCGGTGCTCAGAGATGTCATAGACTGATGATTCACGGCGGATAAAGTCCAGGGCACTCTGCGGTGAGCCATTGACCCCTGACAAATTGGCCATATTCTTTGCCGTGCGGAGTAGGCGCAAGATGTTGGAATGGGTATTGTTCATAGTTGCTGTGGGAGAGTTCATCGCTGACTGACGTTCCTCAATAGCTACACCATGAATGCAGCTGTAGATACCCTGAAATGAAATGGAACAGGAAGAGGTGAGTGCTTATGCAAGAGGAGAGAGATATGAGAGGTACAGGACTGGGAAAACAACTATGAGGCAGAGAACAGTTTGTTCTTGCCAAAGACCCTAAAGTTGAGATCAAACTTACATCAGCAACATACACTTTTCTCTCTGTCTTGCTCCTCCTTTCTATTTATTTTCCTTCCCCTCCATTTTTCTTTCTCTACTTTGTTCCTTTTTACTTACTCCTTCACTCTTCTTAGATTCCCTTTCTTTCATTAACAAACAGTTTAGAGGAGAAGGACAAGTCTTACTGGACAGAACTAGACTAAGACTAAGACAAACCAAGTTCACTTCCTTACCCAGCTTAGCCACAGACTTCCTGTGTGACATTAAACAAGTAATTTTGTCACTGTGTGACTCAGTTCCCCATCTGTAAAACGAGGATAAGAATACTTTCTTTGTCTGATCTATTTAGATATCAAGTCCCCTGGGAGAGAGTCTGTCTCTGATTACATTTGTGTGTGTACAGTGCCTAATATAACTGGGGCCCTGAGTTCAGTGTGATCTTCCAGGAAAGATATTAATATATAAAATTAATTACATTTTATTAAATCGTAATACTTTCCATCTGGAAAGAAGCTCATTTATTTGAGGCATAAGAAATCAATATAACACAAGATCAGGCTCCTCTTCCAAAGCCAGTAATTCCAAAGGCAAAATTGTCTCTTCTGCAGGATGTAAGTAACAACCACTAAAGTCAATAAGAGTTACTCATACCCAGTAGAACTCCAAGAGGGGCAACACCACTATATATATTATATTTGACAGCAAGAGCAGAATTTCTGTGCTGGGCGCAAGAGTTGAAGACTATCTAGTTTGGTCCTGAATTTACCCTCTTACAATACTGAATCACCCATGAAGGAAACTGGTTAAAAAGGGCATACATACAGGCATATTAACCATCAGCCCAGTTTTAAAAAAAAGAAACAGAAATGATAGAGCTGATGAACAGATATTTAGGTATTTAGAATTTGGATGAATGGGGAGCAAAAGAATTTTCAATGGCTTTCAAGTTAAATCTAACAAGGTTAAGAGGACCCCAGATGGACATTCCTGGAAAGCCCCTGTGCAAGCCCAAAACAGACAGTGCAACATCTTTCCATGTTTCCTGAACCAGTGCTTCTCAACCATGATGTAGAAAGATTACATTTAGGGTGAAGAAGTAGCTCAGTTTACATTATTCACTCCTTGACCTCCCAAATTGAGGCCATCATTTTGTGCCAGTTGCAAGGTGACACCAATACTTTATAAAAGGGACTGGTCAACGAGTCATTTCACATAGATCCCTCAACAAGTAGATGGTTAAAGGCTCTCAGTCATACCACCAACCTGGCCCAGATTTGAAGGTAATCTAGATATGAAAGAATTTATAGTATTTTAATAATCTATTTAATATTAACAATCAACTGACACATTCAGTTCCCGATTCCTAACTTGGAATCAAACTAGAACAGCTAACATATGACATAAGAGAGACTTTTTATCCAGACTCAGCTGAACTATCTAATATCCCCCAAACAGTGCAGTACAATACAATGTATGCCTCAAACAACCATTCTTTGACGCCCTAAATTCCAAAGCAGTGGGCAGTGATGTCAGAAACACAGAATTATGACCTCTTTGCAGGATGGGGCAGGAGGAGGAGCAAGGAAGTGGGACACAGAGGTCTACATCAGTAGCAAAGGGATCACACAGAAATGATTCACTGAAAAAGCTACCTCATATGTAAATGTTTGCCATGAAGGCAGATTTTGCATTAGGTGTGTGCTGAAGACAAGTGATCCTCCTTTTGGGAGGGACTTTTTGTACGGTTCACAACATGATTTTTGGTTAGAAACATCAGTGTCCACAACGACCACAAGCCAGTGCTGATCTGCCACAAGTTTATCTATAAAGCTCCAACACACAGAGCAACAACAGACTTCTCCATTACTTCTAAAATTATTGACTAGAGCCAAAGGAAAATTGGTTCAGGTAGAAGAATCAAGAACTGCCCTAAACTTCCTCCAGGAAATCAACATTCTTTAAGGACATTTTGGAGGGTTAGAAAAATAACACACTTTTTTTTTTTTTACCTTGTCTTTTATTTCCCCAACTGTTCCACCATTATTGGTTCCAAATGAGACCAGAATTTATTAAATACTCTGAGGAAAATGCAGACTTCTTAAGGAAAGTGGTGGAAACCCTTGTAATATTTAAAATAGACAAAGCACTGGATATATATTATGTTGGATGTGCATAATTGAGACAGTCAAAATAATCTAGTAGGACTTCCTATTTTTTAACTTCTATAACCAGATGACTTAACTTCCCCATGGTTCCTTTGCATCATCTGAAGACACTCACCCTGCTGATAGAGAAGACCATACCAGGCTTGCCAGAGCAGACACCCATGAAGCAGTGACGGAATTGCCAGTAGAAGAGGTGCTCACAGATGAAGGTGATGAGGCTGAGAGCCATGGCTGCCCCCAGCATGTAGAAGACCCCTGCCATATTGTCTATGTCAAGTTGGCTGCTCATTACCTCATTCTTTTCATTATGACAAATGCCAGTGAGCCAAAGAGCTTCCAACTCCTCCATTTCTCCTAGAAAGACAAAAGATAAAGCTGAGGTGGTTCTGTGCTAATTATAAACTCCAAGCAGTAGCAAACTGGAATAGAAGTTGGCCTCAAGTCTTTTCTACTGTCTGAGCTCTGGTTTTATAACTGCAGTCTGACCATGGTGGAGTTCTGTCCATATAGCTCCTTGCCTAGCACTTCTGGCAGGATGCAGTGTTCATAGTAGTAAGAGATGTAGTGATTTGTTGGAGGAGAAATAAAAGGACAAGACTCTGCCATAACCAGATGCTAGAATGAAAGGCTGCATTATAATACACACCTGCCAAACTACCAAACTTCTAAAAGAACTGTTAAGGAAATTCCATTCCATGTCAGTAGAGACGTTTCTTCTGAAACTTTTCACTGTGGATATCAGATCAGTGGAGGGAGAAAACAGCCATTACTACAGATGTTTAAAAACATATTATTTTTCTCAATGAAAATATCCTTGCTCAGGTTTAAATTCACTGACATTTCACATTTTAAATTTTCCACACAATTCCGTAACTGGTTTTTGACTAGCTAAAAAAATCACTTATTAAAATATTTCCATATTATATTTATTAAAATATTTTTCAATTTTGTCAAAATTTCAAATTTCTATTTTTGATCAGCTCAAATTATCAACAACATATACCAAGTAACAATAGAGCTTTCCTAGATTACCTGTACTGCACATTTATCCCTATTACAGTATGCTCATAATCTATGCAAACCTTCAAAAACTGAATTCTGGGAATACTTTTCAGATTTTAGGAGAAACTGGAGGTTAGTCGTACTTTTCAGGATCAGACATGAGATCTTATGTTCATATGGTATTACACTGCACAGTCAGGTACATTGTGGGGGGTTTATACTTTTCAGAATAAGCTTTCAGATGGTAGTTAATTCTTTGCTAAAATATATCAGTTCTAATAATCTTCCTGTATTTATTTTCCTGTACCTTTATTTCTGATTTAAGAAATCTATTCATTTACACAATAAGATAAGAATTTTATTTTTCCAATAGAAGTGTCCTGAAAGGAGTGGTATGGGGAAGGAAGGGGGAAACAGTAGAAAATTCTTTCCAGAGTGAAGCTCTCATCCCATCGACAATGTACCATATTTTTTTTAAGTAATACCTAATAAGGATGAGGGCAAAGTAGTTTGAATCCAGTAAGCGCTGAAGAGCTCTTCAAAATTTACTACTGAATTCCTAATGGAATAATTCTTGCAAAGTCCATTTTTACTAGTGTCTTTGATTATGGCCAGCAACCTGGAAGTACTACTAATTCACAAGGGAAAACCTGCTTTCACAAGACTTCTGAAAGGAAGATATTCAGGTAAGCTTAAAATACACTTCTGATCTGATGCTTACCTTTTATCAAATCTTTGAAACTGTTTATATGTCTGCTCATGTGGCTCTATCTATCTTTTCATTGGTAACCTGTTTTTATTAATCTCCCATTATCAACCAAGTCTAAAACAGTAAGGTAGGGACGAGAGCAGCAAATTCCACACAGATAGGATCTAGCAAGATCAAGGAAACCCAATCTTTTTGTTCAGATCACTTACCATCACCAAAAAGCTGAAGGATGGCAAGGTCAACCTGGCGCTTCCAGCCAGAGTCCTTTTGGATGGCAATGCCATAGCCTGTGGAGGCAAACACCTTCCCACTTCCAATTGTTACCAGTTTACAGCCCTCGTCTCTGCCAGCCATGTAGTTTAGCACTGCTGCGTCATAAATGAAGGCATCCAACTTCCTGTATAGGTGTAAGAAAAAAAGAGGGTATGCAGTAAAAAAAAGATTCTATGCAAGTTCAAATCACAATACATAGTAATTCCCTTTCCTTGCAAAAAATGTGGTTTGCTAGCTATGGATGAGAAGAACCAATCCAGATCGAATAATGTATACTGCATTCTGAAACTTCACTAAGAGCAACTAAAATCTGAGCCTTGAATCTTAATTTTCAACATGGAGGAGATTAGGTAAGGACCTATCTCTGTTTTCCTGACTTCCAACATGGTCTCCACTGAGGTGATGTGGAAGAAGAAATAAAACAAAAACTATTGCAGGGTCAAGGATGAATAAAGAGGAAGATAAAAGAACATCTATAGTCATCTTAAATGTCCCAGCAGATCTTTAATGATAACAATTGATCAGGTCATTGATTGATTTATGTCTTAACCATGAAGATGGGTATTATCACACCCTGCTTGTAGAGCACTGAGGCTGGTCGGAGACTGGACAAGCACCTAGCTATGGTCATCTGACCCCACAGCCCTCTTTCCTGCCCATGGCATGGGGTCGGACTCAATGACCTACTGAGGTCCCTTCCGACCTTAACGTCTATGAATCTATGAGGCTATGTCTACACCACCTTTGAACTGTGCTAGGGAGTGCAGTGGTGAAGCATGGCACGGCCATTCGGCACACGCTACACTTTGAAAATATTTAATGTAGCCATCCTTCGAGTGGCACTGGGATATGCCTAGAGCATTTTGTCTCGGGTGTACTAAATAGCACATGCCCAGGCTACTCTAAAGACATCTATGTTACACTTCTGGGGTGTTGTATATGCAGAGTACAGATGCCCTGAGAAACTTATTCCAGATTCATTTAGAGAACCACTAATGTTGGCACTGTGACTAGATGACACTGGTGGATGTGGTTTGGAGATGTCAGGTAGCCTTTCCTTCCTCCCAGTAAATATTGATTATTTGGGAAAGAAACACCAACTCAAGGAAATATGCTTTACTGGTGGCAGGTTAGGGTGTCATGTCTTGTGGTGTGTCAGGGTTGATGACAGTTTTACAGAGAGTTTAGATTATGGATTTGTATAAATTGGTTTGGATAGGGATGATCCTGCCTCTGATGACCTCTGGAGGTCCCCTCCAGCCCTAATTCTCTATGATTCTATGGTTTACATCTTCCAAATAACCAGAGATTGCAAGAGAGTAAAACTTTCTGCTAAATATGAAATGAAGAACTTTCATCTTCCAACCCTTTCACTACCATACCCACCCACCCATTCAATCCTGTCTTGAGCGGGTGGTTGGACTAGATGATCTCCTGAGGTCCCTCCCAGCTCTACTTTTTCATGATTCTAACCCCTATGGGAGTGCATGTATGTTTCCAAGGTAGTATCTTAACCATTCAGTTCAAGTTTATTCCTAGGGTGTGGTCTATCCCAAAGTTAGTATAAGTCAGTGTTGACTTCTACCTGGTATATATTTCTAGGATGACATCTCTCTCATCTATATATTTCCAGGACAGAGCATATTTATTTCCTGGATGACGACTACCCTGGCGCACGTTCATTCCCAGGATGGCATCCAGTAATTGTACAGTCATTTGTAATGGGCTACGCTCCTCTGACTCAGGCAAATGGGTTAGAAATATTCAGTCAATCTAGTAATTAAATTGGCTGAACATCCTTTCGTACTTCAGAATGAACCTTATCAGAGAGTGCAGTGCTTCTGCAACCCAGAGTGAGACACAAGGAGCAAAGATCTTGTTTTTTCCCACAGGGGTTCCTTTCTTTTTTGGTGTCCTTGTGACAAGGTATTTAGCAGAATTTGCAGAATTGTTGGAATCTGAAAGGACCAAACCACGAGCAATTCTATTATGGCCTCGGACTTGTGATTTCTGGGCTGTCACCCCTTCACCTTAACGCCCGCACCACCCCCTGTAATGCTGAGTTTCTGAAAAATCAATCTGATGTTTGACATGGAAGGGGCTGTCCTTATCCACAGAGGATAGGGACTTATGAAAAACAGCAGGGTTTCTGTCTGCTCATAGAGGACATCCTGGTAGCTGTTAGAATGGGGCAAAGGGCTAAAAGCAGACAGTATTTTCAGTGAGTTTTTCCCTTTCTGCTTCCCAAAGATCTGTGAAAAAACTCTGATTTCATATGTATATATATATATATATATATATATATTCATGATTCAAAGACATTTTGACAGGCACTTTATGCAAAGGTATTTTAGCCTCTGGGTCATTCACAAACAAATTACTTTGACTATGTCATTGCCTATATGATCTTCATTGTTGCTTCGCCGGCCTGTGACATTTAGGCTCCCTAACTGACTTAATCTTTCATGGAATAAAAAAGGAATCAAAACAGTATCAGGAGGATTGTGCAAACATTTCTGGGACAAGCTTTGGCCACAAAGTACTGAAAGTACTGGCTCTGCAAAGGCATAGGCGTCTCCTCATACATAACAGCTTGTACCAGCAAGATTGCTTGTACTAACATGTATGCAAATAAATATTCACATGAGGTTCGCTCTCTCCAAAAATATTCCTGTGAACAAACAAAATCAAACAAAATCACTTGTATAGATATTAACAGAAAACTATCAAAAAAAGAATTGTGAGTAGCATCAAAACAAAATTGCCTCAGTAACTGTTGTAGTGTTTGTGATATTTTGGGCACTTCGAAAATCATAGAAAATAGTCACTGAAGCCCAACAGAAAATTCTCAGACACTCAAGACAAGAAACCAAGCTTACATTGTGGACAAATGCAGAAGATGGCAGCCTTACCCAGTTTTCAGTGATAACAGTGCATCCCCTACCCCCCTCTGATTGAACTTCACCATGTAGCTATGCATTTCAGGGTAGTTGTTGCGAATGTTCCTTTCTGTGCTGCCATTGGGAACTGTCCCAAAGCGGAAAGGGGGTGAGAAGTCATTAGGTTTCTGGAACTGGAAGGAAAGAAAAAGTGAAAACTTCTCAGGACTTTCACCAATAAATAGTAGTTTTCATGAAATAATCAATTTTGTTGAACAGGAGAAAGTTTTGTTGGGACACAGAAATTAGCTACCATCTTATTTAAAATAAAATGAAAGGATGCTTTCAAAAACTATAGCCTCTGGTTAAGAATCCGAGACCGAAACCAACCAATATAGTTTCACTAACAATACACAGTTTATACAAAAGTTCACTAAGGAGTCTGAATGACCGCCCCCCCAAAAAAAAATATCAGCTTCAAGAATGAAAAATAATATTTTTTAAAATCTTTTACAAAATAGCCTAATGGGTGGGTTTGGAACACATGTAAGAAAACGTTTTTCAGAAATTATAAAGACGACTTACTCTGCCAGCATTACTGTATTTTTTAAAATCTATTTTTCAGCTTTGGAACAGACACTGGGCTACCTGGTTCTGTCTGATGGAGAAACAGTCTTCTCATGAAGAAACAGTCTTCTCACAATCCCTCATACTCAAATTAGTAAACTGAGATTTTGTTTTCTAACTTTTGGGTGTTTCTCTTGACTCAGAGTCTAAATCCTATTAGAGCTTTGCTTGTTTCTAATGGCAACTGATGCCTGAAACAAAGATGGAAGAAGTAATCCTCCAAGTCCTTTGCTGCTCCCAAGAAATACAATCATCATAAAACTCCCCCATGACCGTAAGGCTGTAAGATTTTATATGCCACTTGCTTAACTCAAGTCACAATCAGTGCTTTCTGGGGTTTTATGAGCAGTAAAATTTAGCACTGCTGATTATCAAGGCTTCTTAAAACCCACAGAACAGGCAGATGGGAAGAAGCACAGAAAACTGCAAGCCAGGAACTGAATAAGTAGTAAAGAAAAAAAATATGCAGTGGTCAGTCTGGTAGATAGAAAAATCTGTCCCTTGGTTGTGCAAAGTGTTATTTTGCATGGTGCTCCCTGCTAATTACCATCTTTTGACCATGCTTAGTGAGACTTACAAGGGGCAACATCAGATCTTGGTCTAATGGGCGAAGTGACCAGATATTATTGAGAGGACAGACTGGCTGCACATAAGTGTTTACACATGTACCACTTATGCTGTGTGTACAGAATATACCAGATCCAGTAATGTGTACACTGCCCTGTGCTGTGTAGAATAAATTAGTTCCATAGCAAGCATATCTGTTCAATCTGCTGGGTGTGTTAACATCATTTCACAGCTATTTGTGTGTATCCATCCCCCGTCCTGGATGAGTTAGGGAATCATCTCCCTAGTTAGGATGAGTTTGACCAGGTCGTGTGTGTGTGTGCATGAGACAGAGAGAGAATAAGAAGACGTGCATGCACCATTGCTCCTAAAAGGATGGAAAACGTCAGCACTATTTCCCAAAATACAGGCCTGCACTTAAATAAGTTCTCAAAATGTAAACAGGCAATAAGGTGCCTCTCCAGAAACTTAACCCTCTCCCAAAGGGAGAAGACAAGCTCATAACTATCAAAAATTGTAATGAGAGTAAATTTTGATAGAATAAAATCACTGCAGCATGTTAAAGCTATTATTATTCATCACATTGATTAGGACCAACCAAGCATAGGGCTGACTATGTGAGGCACTATAAAACACATTGGGTGCTTCCTACCTCCCAAAGCTTGCAATCTCAATAAATAAGCTCCTCGACCCCCAGGGAGACACTGAAGCAGAATGAACAATGTTATGGCAGTGAATGGGCACATTAGTCTCATGGTCTTTTCAGGGATGGGCAGTGGGAGGAGGATTTCACTTGAGGATAAACTGAATGGGGAAAAAAAGGAAAGGAAAAGGAGGCACTAGAGGGAAGGAGAAGGGTTCAAGGTAGGAAAGGAGTGGGTAAGAGGGGCAGTGGGGGAGCGAAGCTGGGGTGGAGAAACTGTGAGGGAGAGGAAGGGGGAGAGGATTGGAGTAAACAGGCAGTCAGCACAGAACACAGAAATGCGGTCAAATGCTTCAGAAAGCAGTAGCATAACCAGGGCAGGGCAAGCAGGGCACCAGCCCTGGGCACTGACTGAGGGGGTCCACAATCCCCCAACCCAGCTGAGAATCTACCACAGCCAGGAGAGTCTTGTACTGCCCCTGGTCAGCCACAGAAGGTGGGCAGAACAGTGCTGGATGACATGGAGCGCATCAGGATGGCACGGAGCAAGTGCAATGGTGCTTCCCCCTGGGGGCTTCTGCTAGAGCAGGCACAGCCCTGAACCCAATATGTATGCATGAGAAAGGTGGGGTGCAAAAAAGTCAGTAGGATCAATGCCCAGGAAGCCCGGCCATGGGGCTACTGATGCTGGAGCTGATTAATGGTGCTACAGCAGGGGCAGCAATAGCACATGCAGATAAGACTTCCCTTCCCCTAGCCCACCTCCTCCCCCCATCTACGATGGTCAGCACACTCTTGCCCTATGCTCCCTCCCCCCCATCCCTCCCCCACGAGGGGCTCAATTTGCTCACTACAGCTCTGGCAGAAAGTTCTCTGAACATCCAAGATCTCTGCCTTGGTTGCTTCTATGGTTGTTCCTACTGGCTGGAGTCTTGGCTAATTGTTCCCCGCAGGCTTTCCCATAGAGTCAGGTGGCAAAAGAGAAGGGAGAGACCACCCAAGTGTGTGCAGGGGGGTTCCTCTGTAAAGCTCTGCCTCTGGGCAACACTGGACTGCAGCCCTTCCCCAGTGCAGCAGTTGCAGCTTTTGCCACTTCTACAGCTGGTGGTTGGACCTAAAAGGAATAGTCACATCTATTACCACATAATGTGCTGTAGAACAGGACACTGATCCCTGAATCTTCCAGAGCACCCCACCACACATGAACAGCCACATTAGCAACAGCCGCACATCAGTCTCTTATCTCTTTTCTCAATTCGTCTCTCAAGTTAAAAAAAAAAAAAAGTTCCTAAGTGACGGAAACTATCATTCCCTCTGGCTATAAAAGGTTGACCCTAGAAAATGGACCCAGTAAGAATGCCTGCAAGAAAATTTATTTACATCCAGGTATTTTCTTGTGAGCTCCCCCTTCTCCCCCTCCACTCTCACCATTCAATCAAAGACAAATCTCCATATGCACCTTAGAGAAAGTCTCCCACTGCAGTCCTGTGGAGAGCAAGATATGAAATTATATGCAAGGATCCATACGATACCCAAAAGCAAAGATCCTTGGCTCTAAAGCTTGACAGGAACACACATAAATATTCATTCCCCGACTCCTGGCTTTGTGTTCATAACACTGAAGGGAATCGATGCCCAACTGCCACTCACCAGTCCATAGGACCCAAGAGAGAAGGGAAAGGCTTGGGAAGGAAGAAAAGTCCTCACTATTAAAGGAAATAATATCCTTTATCACAAGTTAGTTAGTCAGTTAGTTCCTCCCTTTTAGCTTGGGCTTGGAGAACAGCATCACAACCAACATCCCTAGGTCTGGGGCAGAGCCAGAAGCAGTAGGATCAATCAGAATATTTCTGATCCCATTGCCCCATGATGTGGCATGCAGCGAAGGAGCGGAAAGGTTGCTTGATCCCCCAGAAAGTACTAGCGCTGCCTACCTAGGGAAGGTACGCACCTCCTGCTGGCCTAGGAAAGCACCGGGATAAGGGATCTCATCTCTTGGACATCCCTGGGAAATCCAAAAAGGCATGGCAGTGCTGCAAGAGACCCCACCAAAGGAAGATCTCCTGGGTTGTGCCTATCTCTGCAACTAGCTTAGAAGATGTCACCCCGCAAGGAGGAGAGGCAAAGTATGTTGCTGTGCTATCCTAGGAGTAGACAATATAAGATGGGGCATATATAAGATGCTATGGGAGAAGCATTACGTGGAGAGGGTCTCTGCTGGGCCTCAGTCAATATAGATCTAGAAATTAAACATGGGCATTTATGCACAGGGTCAGCATCTAAATCCCAAGCTCCTAAAGATCTCCTATCATTTCATCTTAAGCTCCTGAGCTACAGAGGCCCTGAGTCACTGTCCCCCTACACCCAGGACTACAGACCTCTATACAACTCCCCTTGATACCTCCAAAAAACAGTGTGGACCGAATAATAACAGCAAGAGTTGCTCTTGCCTCCTTATAGGTAAGAAAAGGAAAGATGATACAGCGGTAGCACAAATGGAAGGAGAATCTGTGACAATGGAGAGTCACAGGGAGCAGATAGCACAGGTGTGTGCTGACAGTGCTGATGCATATAGGGAGGCCTAGGACTTTTAGAAGTAGGGGATGTGAGGGCAGTGTCTAGCCCTGCAGGAGTGGATGCACCCTTGCTTCCAACCTATTCCCCCAACCAGGATAGGCAAAGTGTGCCATGGGAATAGCAGCTATGGACTTTTTTTGAGGCCCAGAAGCATGTAAGAATCCCCCCCCTCACTCTTAGCCCCCCCCTCTTCCCCTCCATGCTCCACAGTACCTTTCCTTCCTTGCCATCCCATTTCCCCTCTCCCTATTTACACCTATGGGCACAGTGAGCCCCACCTGCCACCATCACTGTCCTGCTCCTACCAAGGCTGCAGGGAGCTGCTGAGCAGGGAGCCAGGCTTGGCTAGGGACAACTGTGGTGGCAAGTAGGTTTCCCTATCCTTACACCCACTCCCATGCTGGCAGGGAACACCCAGGGCAACTGGCAGGGAGGGAGAACTACCCGCCGTCACCACTGCTGCCATTCCCTGTTCAGCCTGACTCCCTACGCAACTCAGCTGGAGCAGGGCAGGAAAGGTTCTGGAGCTCCCCTGCCCCAAGTCAGCAGGGGCAATGGGGGCATTGGCAGTAGGGAAGCAGGGGAATGAGAGGCAAGGGGGTGTGCTGCAGAGCACGGAGGGGCAGAGAGGAGATGCTGAGAGATGTGGAAATCTTACCTACTTCAGGACTTTGAAAGAAGTTCCCAGCTGCTGTCCTGCAGCATGGCCTAAAAAGGGGGAGCGATGCAGTCGCATCATTGCACCCCCACTGGATCCACTACTGTGAGTGTATGTTTCTCTGCTTGCCTGTGTGCCTGTTTCATGGCAGGGAGGCCCTGTAGTGCTCTGTGTGGATGCAGGACTGTACGAATGCTCTTTTACAAAGCGTTTCTGTGCAACTGTGGCTGCATGTGTATTGTTGTCTTTACACACATAGAAGCCCAAGAGCTACTCCACTCTCAATTCCTCCTTCCTCCCTCCCTCCACAAAATTGAGAGGCAACAAATCACAACCTAAGAGTGGCTTTGGGAGGGTATCCTCTCTGAGGTGGAGCTCTGAAAAAGCTACTGCTAAGACAGGGGCTGCCAGCACATTCATAGCTGAGAGTCTCTTTTCTGCTCTCCCCATCTCCCTCTATGAAAGCCTTCAGCAGCAGCAGGTTAAGTGACTTGTCTGGCAGTGCAGTCTCATTAGCAATTTGGAACCATGCCGTGCAAAAGGCAGCATTGTTCTCGGATGTTTGAATATCAATCTGCATAATGAAACAGGTGATAGGGTTTCTTTCCATTCAGGCAGCTGTGATTGGCAGGGATAAGGGGGTGGGGGTTAACTCTAATTGGCCACAATTAATATGATGAGATTTTTTTTTATCCCCTACAAAAAAGTACATTGTCTATCATGAAATTGTCCCCTGCAAAAAGTACATCTGCACATGTTTGTCTGCCTGGTATAGGCATTGTCTACAGTAAAAAGAACTTGCCAGCATAGTTTCAACCAGTTTGCTCAGCAGAGTAATTGCTACCACAGGGATTTTTTTGCCAGTATAACTGCATCTATACTACGTCCTTTGTTGGCAGAGCTCTGTCAGTGGAATGGGGGAAGAAAAATCACTCCCCCAGCTGACACAGCTGTGTCATGGTAACATTTAAGTGCACACATGTGAAATGCCAGTTTTCACACAGTCCATCTAGGGGGGATACCTTTCTTAGTGGCAATCCCTGAGCTTCCTCTCTGCATTGCTCTGAGACAGGTTCTCTGGCTTCAGCACTTCTGCTTCTTTCCACAGTTTTGTCAACTGTTCCACAAGAGTCTGAATCCTTACTGAAAACTCTTTTAGGAAGCTAAACTACCACCAGATGTTTGCTGAGACTCAGGCCAGCCTTTTCCAAACAAGAAAGCAAAGCCTGAATGCATGTGAATGCTTGTAGCATAACCTCTCTGCCTTGCGCACACATCTTGGGTTGATGCTGCCCTGATCTCCTATAGGAGGATCCTGACACAGTCTGCTTATACCTTAATTTTTTGTCTAAAACTCCAGTTACACTGTTTTCAAAGACACTATTTTCTTTTTAAATCAGGTCAGCGGTCTTGCCTTGCATCTCCAAGGTACCCCCCATTTATATGTTGGTAGTTCCTAATAGATGTGAGGAAGGGCACCTGACGCCTGAAAGCTTGTCCAATAGCTCTCCCAACTACGCAGTTGGTCCAGAAAAGTTATCACAAAAAAGCCTTGCAGTTCAATGTTTCCTGAACCATCATGGCTACAACAAAACTCCAAACCTACTCTTTAACCTATGTCTTGTCTAGCTGACTAGGTCTTCAGAGCTGAAACTTCAGAGCTTGATCTGTATTCAGAAAGCACCTAACTTTTTTTTGGAATATAAATTACCATCATCATCATCGTTATTGTCATCAAGGCTTTGGCTGTATTCATTTTCTTTTAAGTCTTGTACACGCAACTACACATACACACATCTTTATCTAAACCAAGGATGTCAAATTCATCCTGAAGGGCTAAAAGCAACCACAGTGGGCCCAGGGCCAGGCAGCATAAAGGAAATACATTCAGGCAGCAGTATGTGTCTGGGGATGTGTGGCAGCATAAAGCCACACACAGGTAGCAGTGGATCTGGATCTGGGAGCATGCAGCAGCATGGTGCTGCATTCAGGCTGCAGTGCAGGTCTATGGGGCTGCCCCTCGAGGGCCATGTTCATTGGGGTCCAGGGACCCTCAATTCTGTGACAGATTATGGCCCACAAATTCTGGTAGCCTGATGGACTACCAGTAGGCCAGATGGAATGGTTCCATGGGCCAAATCCAACCCATGAGTCATATATTTATTGCTATAATAGTGTCTGCACACTGGATTATAACAGCATAGTTAGTCTTAAAGAAAATCACACTTTAACCTAAATTATTTAACAGTAACGAAGCCTGTGTATAGCACAGGCCTAAAAGCCAGTGTTTCTCATTCCTTACTTATTGACAGTTCCTTCTTACAGAGACTTCTCAAGTTTCATTTCTCACTTATTCTCATCACCTCAAGGTAGACACCCGACTTATACATTGCAAGCACTTTTCTTCCCAGGACAGAATTCTGAGTTTATTTCATGAGGCTACCAACTCCCAGTTCCTCATTTTTTTCCATCTGACATTTCTGCTCCCTCCGTTCATGCTTGCAAGATATCACTCTTCATCTTCTCAGTAAAGACCAATACCCTGTACACTGAAGATTCAACAGCCTCATCAACCATTCCATTACCTGACTCCAGAACAGCATTCAAACCAAGGACTCCCAGTGGTCAAACACTAGTCTCTTGACTTCCGTTATTTACACTGAAGACATACATTGCTTTGGGTATAAATGACACTGTGAGGAGACAATGCTAAATCTAACCTATAGCTTTAAGAGATCCTGAAAATGCATCCCATTTCCTCAGCCTTCTAGTCTATCTTATTAACAAATACCCTGTGGCTTTTCAAATTCTCAAGTCTTATTTTGCATAGTGCCTTCTTCCACACACAGCCCTTGATGACTCTCAAGAGAGTTATCCATGCTAATGTTTCTGACTCTTAACAGAATTGGTGAAAAATTAGATTAACCGCCCCCCGTAAGATGTGGGGAGAAGCTAGACTCCCCTTAGAAAAAGCCAAAGGTGCAAGAACATCTACAGATGAAATAGCGACACTGCCAGGTGAGGAAAAGGAACAGACACACTAGGAATAGTGCAGAAGTCAAAAGAAAAAGAGGAAGATCAAAAATAGCACATTTAAAAATAGCTGTCCTTGTAAAATGAATGAGATGAAAGCAGTGATCCATTGGTGGAAGAGGCCTCCATCACATATAATTATTGCCAGAGGAATGCACACGGTGGGACTGTACAGCCTCTTCACCAACTGGACTGTGATACCCATATCAGTTCTGGGCTGGCTGTCTCTGTACCAAACATATTGCTTAAAAACAGCAGGGCTATACAAACTGTTCTCCAACTGGATGGTATCTCAGGCATATGGCTTCATTAACAACCAGATCACCAGGTATTCACTGGGACCACGTAGCCCCTTCACTGCATGATTGCTACAGCTTTGTCAGGGCTAAGCAGCCTCTTCCCTGGCCAGACCCTTAGACATACTACAATGGCAAGGTCCCGTTACTGCAAGCAAACCAAATATGCACCAGAACTACACGGTCTCTTTGCCAACTAGGACACCATGTCTCCAGCATATTGGAGCCTTTTCACCCATCATATAACTCCATACATATCAGGCCTATAAAGTGTTATCAGTGTGTATACATCAGAGCTATAAAGCCCTATCACAGCCATGTACTTAGGTGCCATCAGTTCTCTTCAGCAATAGGAAACTATCCCCATCTTGGGATCACTGAGCCTCTTGACCAAGCAGAAGTCCCTTTGCGTACTAATAAAGGTAGTGCTTATGGGATAGGATCACTATAGGCCTAACTGTTGTAATTCAGTGGGTGCCCACGTACAGGGGTGCAAGCACTGGTGCACTTGCATCCCCTCTTTGATTCCTGCTCCACTCAAAGTTTAAAACCAACTGCCTAGCAGTAGCAGAAACATTTCTAGTCAGGCAACAGTGAGGGAGTCAGCTGACTTCATAGCTCATTGTAATCTACCTGATCCCTTCTAAACTCTTCATTCCACCAGTGTTAATGACCCTCTCCTTTTTAATGGTCTGCCATTCCGCCAATCAAGCTAGCCTTTCTTCTTCTGTGTCTGTTCACTGCTCCTGGTAATGAAGCTCCTACTTCACAGTCCTGTAAATTGCTTTTAACTTATTCCAGTGAAGTTATATTTGTTTTTGCTTCAATTTTAAACTAACTAATATAGCCCTACCCCCCTAGCATATTAGCACAGCTTCTAGTTTAATTTTAACTGGAGAAAAACATGTGTTGTTTTATATGTGATGATACACCAGACCATCTGCACCCTCCCTTTCAAAATTCTAGATCCACCCACACTCACATATGAGTTAAAATATAGTTTTCATAGCTTTTATTTGTGTGCATGCATGTGCAGTGCATGTAGATCATTCACTCTATGAACCACCATCCCAAGTATTAAATGCTACCTGACACTGTATCTTGTGGTCAATTTCACATTAAAGTGGAACAGGCAAAAAGAAGTGTTTCAAAGTAGTCCCAGGCAAGCAAACAACAAAGTGATATGCCATCTGGAAAATGTTTAGGTAAAAAGCTTAAAAGATATGAACAGAAACAGATGATCAATGGGAGAGAGAACACCAGAACTTGCTACTGCTAAAAAGGATAGAGGGGTGACCATGGATAACAATGAGGTATGAAATTTATTGCAACTGCACAGGAGAGAGTTACTTTAAAAAAAAAATCACTAAATCAAAAGAAAGTTGGGGGGTTTTGAGGAAAGGGGAGGGGAGGGTTGCACACATTTCAGGGATGGAGAGAGAAATTGCCCTCTCTGGAAAGGAAAGCCAATGGAGTTCTGTACATGTTAGTGGTATCTTATAGTGGAGTAGGGGGTCAATAAAATTGACATGTTTCTTCTGCAGGCAGATCTTCATATGGACACTGAATAATGCGCACCAAGTGTGAAATATTGGCCAATTCTGACAATGTGTCCACATGGCAGCATCAAAGAGCTCAGTACTTCCACCAAAGGAATAAGCTACACTCATCCACTTTGTGTGCATCAACCCCAGAAGGGAAGCTGGAAGGTTCCATGGGGCACTGCTGGCACCACGTTCAAAACCTATATTTCCAGTATGTGCCTGAGTGGTGCCTTGGGGCACCTTTGGGTTATCCTCACAGCCTTATATCTGCTGCATATGAAAACTGTGAAAGCTTGAACAGTGTCTCTTGCACAAAAATGCAAGACAATGGCTGGGGCAAGACTGGATTGTGGTAACAAGGCTGCCACAAGAAAATCAAACTCCACTAATTTCTACCCAGGAGAACTTTTACAATCTTTTCTCCAATGCCTAATGAATGGTGTTTGTGCCCGAAATCTTGCAATAAAAGACATTTTTTTGCAAAAATCTTGTTGGTCTAATAAAAGCTATCATCTCTACTACAAGTCCTGACTGCCAAACTCTGCTAATGGCTTGCAGCCCATTAGGCATCAAGACAGTGGAGTGCTTGCAGTACCCAATACCAGACCCACACCATAAAAGTGATGGCTACAATTGTTAACAGAGTCCTGACATGTTTGTCACATATGTATTTCCAAGCTAAGAAAGCCGAAGGAAAAGCTGAGACAGTGAAGGCAAGGTAACTACATATACATTTCAATTGAAGTAGCAACTAAAGAAGACAAAAGACTAAATATACATTTCAAGCAAAACCTGTAAAAGGTGTATTGAATACAGGAAAGTAGTCCCGTATGTGACATGCTAACATTTCTCCAAACAGGCAACCAATGTCTAAGGTGTTATAAATGTCTCAACCATTCAATTTATGTCTGGAGTTCTGTAAATAGACTATCACCGGTATGAGCTATTGCAAATTTGCCCCATTGATAAACAAATACCCGAAGACAGGTCTGGTAATACCTCTAAGCATCCTGTTGGACCACCCAAGGCTCATCACCTGCAATTAACCTCTAATTGCAGGGGGCTGCAAGAAACACAAGTTTTCAAATCTAGACAAATCCAAAAACAGGAGTCAGGCAATTTAATAGTTGCAATATGATGGTCACCCTTTTCCTCCCTTTTTTGTTTCAACTTTAATCAGCCAACTATGAAGGAAAAATGCTTTGAAGCTATACAATTAAGGTGTATAAAGCAAGACAGAACTGCCAGCAAAGTGTGTGCAGTCCAGGAAAGACCAAGAAGCCATTCTGCCACCCAGCTGATAAGCAAAGGATCCACACTGTGAGGCTGTACAAGAACCGCTTTCTGCCTGCATTGGGTAAAGATCTCTTTGCAGCTAAGACAATCAAAGACTAATAGCTCATCTTATATTGGAAAAGTCTTTTTCTGTCATTTAGTTTTGTAGCTTGCTTGTGGTATTGTTATTAAAGCCTTTTTGGTATTGATCAACTGGGTATTCTGTCAATTCTTGGAGCATTAGGTTTAAAAACCTGCTTTCTAAGTGCAACAATATCCAAGATTGATATGCGCAGAATGGGCAAGTTGGGCTTATTCCCTTAGTTGCACAACTAAGATCTCTGCCACTAAGGCACAGACATATCCCTTGGATTAAATGGTCGCGTCAAAAGGCTCCAAATGGAGTCCAGACTGATATTAAATAGGTTCTCTAACACGTAGGGAGACTCAATCCCTGCCCTGAACCTTTACAATTTACTTTAGTAAAAAATAGATGGAATTTCAAATTTGCATCTGTGACTAATCAAAGCATTCCAATAACTCCAATGATCATTTCCATATAACTCTTACATTTTAGAGTTCACAGCCTCTAGAGTTGTACGAGGTAGTTTTTCTCTCTCAGACTGTAAACTCATGAAGGAAGGGCCATTGTCTTTTATTTGACTGCTAAGTGCCATGCAAGTTTATGGAGCTATATATGTAATAAATACAAATACACTTAGCTTCTGTCTCCATTTAGTTATTCTTATTCTGAAGTAGGAAACCGGACAAACTTTGTATCAATATTATTTTTATTATTATTAATGTGATTGCATAACTCGCAGAAGTTTGGCACTTTCCAGATTGCAAAAAGCAAGGACCTTTTTTAGGGGGGAGCATGATATATTTTATTGGATCAAGTGCATAATTGGAAGAGATTTTAGACAAGCTTTCAAGCTTCAAGTGCTCTTCCTCAGATCAATTATTTTTCAAACTGCTAAACAAATGAACATATAAGTGGCCAAATGTAGCAGAAGTCTCCAAATGGTTAATACCAAGTAAAGACTAAGAGAAGAAAAAGGACCAGAAAATAGTAACCAGCATCTGTGATGTGCCAGGATAGTGAGGCTAGAGAAAAAAGAAAGCTGTAAGTTAGGAATAGTGCCACTACTTCAGAAACTTGCCCCTCTATTTCAAATGCTAAACGCCCCCATCATTCTCCCATGATTGCACCTCAGCTGCATCTCCCTTCACTGACTCGAGAGATGACTCAAGCCTTACTCAGCATATTCCTCGTGTCATATCTGCTTAAGTTCCTGACAAAAACATATTTTTACTCCCATTAATCCTGAAAAGCCCCATTACAAGTTTGTACTGCCATTCATCCTTGCAGACCCATGGAAGAGAGGATCCTGTGAGACTGAGCCAAAGATAAAGAACATCATAGCTTTATCAGTGTTCTAAGCTTGGGCTGAGGGAGAGAAAGAGGGGAACATAAATAGAGGGAAAGAAAAGAAAGCAAAAGAAAGGATGAAAAACAACAAATGTGTTTCAAAACCCGATGATTTAAAATGTTCAGAGCCTTAAAACTATTGAAACAATTTTCTTTAAGCATAACATGTTTTGAGGATCTCATTAAAATTTTAAAAAAGCAGTGTCCCAGCTTGGGCATACATCTTGTGCTGTAACTCACTGCATGTACGTGGATGGATAAGAAATTCTCATACATTTCAGTAGCTGACCATTTATAATGATGCACAGAGATCACCACATTTAGGGCACAGAGTTTGAAAATTCAGAGTTAATTGTAAATCTGGGCTCTGACTGTCGTGTGTGCTTGCAATTAATTAGCATACACTATATTAAGCAATAATAGAAAGCTTTGCGCAAGTGCATCTAATCTTAAGTAGAAAGACTACATTTAAACAGAAGACAGTACATATTTCAATTTATTTACAGTAATCTGTCTCACCAGAGAAGCAGTGCAGAAGAAAATACAATTCCATTCTATTATATAATCCTTTTTGACAAATAATACATAACAGGAGGGACATGATGCTCATCTAAGGAAGACTGGGTGCAACTACACAAGACACTAACTGCACAGTAGCTTAATAACACTGTGCACACCAGCTAAACCCATGCTAAAACGCTACTGCACAGTAGTATTAGGCTGTTGCACAGTTAGCATCTGTAAAAACCCATGCACCAGTGCTACTGCACAGTAGCGCCAGTTACTGCCGGTATTTAGGTATCCAAGTTCTAAATTTCATGCGCCATAACTATGGTGCATGAATGTGTTTTACATGCAAGAGAACAGAGTTAAAAGATGCTGTGTGGTCTTTAACTATGCACTGTCTGTTCTGTATTTGTCCAGCTACTTCATAACTTCCATGAATGTCTCCTGAACAATGCAAATCATATTGCCATTGAACTGGCAGCATATTTTCCATCTTTTATAGCTGCCACATAAAAGCCTAATTTTGCCACATAAGTCTACACAAAGCCACAGAAAAAAAGGTTGTGTTGGTGTTATGCACCACCTTAAGAGCTCTATGGCTAAGACAGCCAATTGAAATAGTTTCCCACCTTGCATTGCGGATCTGGTGAGGTGCAAAAGCTAAGCCCCACTTCTGCACTCCTCAAGAGACCTGCAGATGTGAAGTTACCCACTGTAACCTCCTCCAGAGCAGAGATTTAGTGTATGAAACCTCACACCCCAGTAAAAGCTGTAGATTTTAATCGTGTGAGTAATATTCCATGAACTTCCATGTAGCAACTCATGAGCTCAAAAATTAAACACATGGTTAATTCCTTTGTGGACTTGAGGGCCTTGTATAACCTAGGTTTATTCTGCTGCATAAAAGAATTGGGGAAATAGTTCATTTTTTTAAATTTGGCTTAACATAAAATGTTGTTGGCAGGGAAAGAAAAATTTAGGGGGTAGCAGTGGGGAAGACAAAAACATTTTGTTTTCAATTTTTAAGTTGAGATAGCCAACTCCAGATGCCTCCGAAGAGTGAGCATTTCACAAGGCTTGAGCTGCTCTGTGCTCTGGCTCTCCTCATGCCACACTTTCCCTTACCAGAGCTACAGCCCAGGTTCCACTACCTGATGAGTGAATCAGACCCCCTGTCTCAATGGGCAGAGAATTTCTTTAAGATTATCTTCTGCCATTACAGAAAACCTCACCCAAGTCCAGTGTTGCTTTCAACAGTACCTAGCTGACTCTTTTGGGACCTGCATAAAGCTTTCACTAGGGCTGGCAACCCTTTCACCTTGCAGAGAAGATGCAGACTGAACTGTTTGACTGCTGAGTTGTCCAGTGCCTTCTCCAAATTTTCCTGTGTTGTCTGAAGGAGAGATACGTTCTTACACATTTTGCTGAGAAAGAATCATAGAGCACTTCACTTTATTTTACCTGAGAACCATGGAAAGTCTCAGGCTAAAAACAGACAACCGGTTTAATGCAGCCCTGATTTGGCTGGGATATGACTCGCAGCAAAACAGACGTGGCAGAGCTGTTTACACACTAGGTTTAAATAGCAATTAACTTGAATTAGCTGCAATTGTTCCACAGAAAAGTTTTAATTTGAATAATATACAGGTATTTAAGCTGAGACATTAAGCTTTGATGTCTGTAAGGTCTGGATTTGACACGGCACAAAATGCTCTGATGCAAATAAAACTGGTTACCCGTTTTTAGCCTTAGTGATTCACACGGATGAGTACAACAGCACCAGTCAGGCCATGATAACTCAAGTATGGCTTTTTAGTGTGGTGCTCATACCTGGGCTCGTTTAACCTGGTGCTCAGACCTGGATGCTAATTACCCACATTGACACTATGGTAAAGACCACACTGCCCTCAATGGGTAGGGAACTTCCCTTCCCAGAACAGACTACTGCTGAATCTACTTTAAAACCCATCACACTGACCTTGACTCTTATCTGCAGGAAACTTCAACTTGGAGGAATTAAATAAAGTGAGTATCTGACTAATTCCCATGCCTGAGCTTCTGTTCAGTTCTCCAGAGAGTAAGGTTGATGTAGTTAGCAGGGAGTGTTTCAGGATTGTTCATAGGAAGAAGAGGGGTCAGAAATGTGGTAATCTTCCTGCAGAGCATTAGCAGAGCCTCTAAAGAGAAATGAGGTGACAGTTCATAAAAGACTGGGTCACTTCAATACCTACTAGCTGGGACCACTGGAGAGAAAGGTCTACAGAAGTCACAAGTCATCTCCAGTTGGAACAGAAACTTAGAGGTAAGGCCCACCATATCTAAGGAGAACCTATGGGAGGGACCATCAGTAACAGGAGCTAACTTGGACTTGAATGATGATACAATGCTGGACAGTATCATTTTCCCTTTGGAGACCTGGTGATAAGTTTACTTGCATCCCTGCTTCACAGGGAAGATGGGGTCCTTTCCCTAATACCTCCATACTCCTGAGGTGTTTGCTAACAGATTCAAGAAGTGTGGGAGATGAGTGGAAAGAAAGACAATCTGCTTTACAGTGAATAGGCCCAACGAATTAGCTTGGCCTATCTAACTTTATGACCCTTCTTTTGTTCCACAAGTGATTGCCATGGACAAGAGTTCCTTGATTTGGTAGATTAGGACAAAAGACCCTAAGAGTTGAGGTACATTAATTTTCCTCTGGACTTTCTGTGGTTTGTCAGCTGCTGTCTCCTCCAGCCCTAACCAGCTAGGAGAATGAAGCCAGGGAAATTCTGGAAGAGGATGAGAGGTCTCAGCTTATATACTGCTCACTCTGGGTGAGATTCACTCCTATACTGATGGCTGCACGTGAGGTTTGAGAGCCACTTGTGTCCCATCTTTACCCTGCATCAAGTGGGTGGGGAGAGGCAGGTATGTTAGAAATACATAGGTTTTGTGGGGGGGCAGACAAGTGAATTTTACCCACAGAGACTAAGGAATCCAAAATCTGCTTGAAAAAATCTGGAATTTGGGTCAGAAATTCTACAAATGTTACTGGTTATTTGTACTTCTTCAGTTGTGAAGCAAGTGAAGACTCATGTAGGTGTGATACACCAAGCTTATTCATTCATCCTATGCAAGGAGCATAAATCTACCCTTCCCCTTATTAGTCATGGGTGAGGCATACACACAGCAGAGTAAGCTTTGAAGAACATATTGCTTGGCAACTTTCATTTGGTTCTAAAGCTATACAATTTTACCCCAATGCATGTCATGCACTGAAAGCAATATATTTGTCTAAAAGTTTAATCAACTAAATGTTCTGTCTTCCTTTTCTGTTCTGATAAACGTGCATTGTAGTGTACAGAATATCAAATGCAAGTATAGATATGTAAACCAAGCGGGGTAGAACTGGAAGAAGTACCTAGACCCAGCATACAGAAGCAACAGTACCTAAAACAGTATCAGTGACATAATTAAGATCCAATTCACTCCTTACATCAGAAAGTGTGGAATTTGCTGCAACCTATTTGATATTTTATAGACTCATGGGCATGAAGTCTGCCTTTAGAAACATGAATAATGAAGATGGATGAGTTTCTGTCTTCTTGTGTCTGCAGACAGTCTAAAATAACAGCTCAGAGGTATGATTTACCTCATTCAACTTAGGGCCATGCCACATGATACACTTAGTATGTATTAAATGCAGTTAAACCATGAATGTCCATGCATTCAAGCAGTAAAACATGTGGTAAATGTGACTGTATTGTAGAAAAGTTATGACCTTTCATGTGAGGAGTATCTCTAGAGCATATTAAGTAACATTTGTTCAACTATTGCCAGATTGCTCCACAGGGATAATACAAGCAAAGTATGGTCTTCCAGCATCCCAAGATGCACCACTCCCAGCCCCTCATCCCACTTCATGGGACAGTCTATCCACCTACCCAAATTCTACTGCCCAAGGGATGGTACTGAACCTAAGGCAACACCCCTACCTGCTCTGGGGAGTAGGACCCCAGCCCACATGACACCACCCTAGCTTCATAAACCAAAATGGATCAGAGAATGCCCTTGTCAAACCCCAGCAGGCAGGCCTTGAGCAGGGGCTGTGGCAAGATGCAGGACCTTATGATATGAGGCAAGGAGAGAACCATCACCACTACTACCAATGGTATGAAGGGCAGCCGGCAACACCAGGTAGTCTACACATGCATCATGGCCCAGATGGTGGCTCAGGGACAAGTTAGCAGGACTGGCTGTAGGTAGCAATGGCAGCTTTCAACTCATCCCTCTCCATCCCTCTGTGGACATCCCGTACCTTTTGGGGTGCATCAATAGGTTTTGGGGGGTAACCTTCACCCTAGTCCATGGATATAGGTTACTATCAGATGAATTCTGTGTGCTAGTACCCAGGGGTAGGCACACAGAACTCCCATCCACATGGCCAGGGTCCAAACCCTGGGACAGCTTTTTGGACCAACAACATACAAAAACATACAATCAAAGTCTTTTATTTAGAGGTGTCTGAGCAATAGTAGAGGTGTGACCAAGGGGGTGAAGGCCTGAGAGACAGACTAAAACCTAACCCCACACCACCTCTCACCCCTCCTCCTGCCCCCTCTCTGCAACTGTTGGTATGGTCAGTGGCAGGCTCATATGTTTCTCAGTGGGTGCTAGATGAGGATGGGTCTGGAGACAGGGAATGCAGTCATCTTTTGGGTCCTGGGATGTTAGCCACCTCCATCACCACAGGGATACAAGCACAGCCATTTCTGGGGCAGTTAAAGCTGCAGACCTTCAGTATTCCAGGTCCACCTCACAGCTCGAAGGTGCAGAGATAGTGGGTTCAGAGCATTCAGGCAGGGCATGGGACAGGACATCATTCTTCAGAGGAGCATTTGGGAGAAGGAAAGGAGATCCCAGTTCAGGGCATGAGCAATCCCCAGTCTCACTGCTAGGAGGTCTGGCAGAGCTATGAAGCTGCAATGCAGGTGAAGGATGGCTTCCAGAGCCTCATGAGTGTTCCATGGGATTGCCAGCCTCAGCAGACAGCCTTCAAAACCAGCAATTCCCTTCCATGACTTTAAGACATGAGCTGGCAGAAGAGCTCATAGAAGCAGCAAGGCATATTTTGCAGGATCACTACCTGCAAGTTCAAAGAACTCTGCTCTGCACTGACGGGACACTCTATCCCAGGAAATACCAGCCAGAGAAGTGGTGTCCTGAGACAGGGACAGACAAGTTATGGTGGAGGTTAGGGAAGTTTCATAGCAGATGATCCCTGGCTACATGTGGGAACTTACAGGGAGGGAAGAAAGGGACAGCAGCTAGGTGAGAGTGGGTAGCAGAGTGCTTGCTTACCATGATGAGGTTCTGCTCTTGTCTTCCTGGCTCGTGAAAATGACCAGGCTGAGCAATATTTCCCCTCATATAATCTTAGAAGTTTGCAACAATGTCAAGGTCTGCTCTGTTGTCAATGCCCTGTTGTCTGTGTGCCTGGCAGGGTTTGGGTGGGAATTCAGAATTCACATGCATATTATCTGTCAGATTTGGAAAGAATCTCAAGGCCATTTCTGCATTCTTCACTCCTCACAATTCACCCGGGCATGAGAGCACTCAGAAGCTTGAGTGCTGATGCTACCTCAAAGCCATGAAGGGACACTCAGGCTCAGACAGTGTTCTGTACCCAAAAGTATTGGTGGGACCACTGAAATCAAATGTTGGAGGACCTTGCTGAGTTCCCCATACACCAAGCTACCACCACTGAGAGCTGGCCTGCTGCCTACAAGCACTGGCAGGATGAATCAGAGCAGCTGCTGAGAACTCTTCAATAAATGGCTGAAATGCAGGAAGACAGTTCCTGGAACTGGTGCAGAGATTGAAGGGTTCAGAGAGGATGCAGAAAGCATCCCTCAAGACCTTTCAGTCCATTGCAGAGTCATGCAAATCCTTCCTGGACACCAGAGCTACTACTGCAGAGGATTATGTCTATTCCTGACAGCCAGGCAGCAGATACCTATAACCACCTACCCTCCATCACCCAAGGCAATGGAACTAGCCTCATTCCAACATGCACTACCATGGACACTGGCTGCCTTCAGCTCATCCTCTCCCACCCTTCTCTGACCAGCAACCACTGCCAGATGATCAGTAGAAGCAAGGGGAGGCTGGCCAGATTGTTGTGCATGCCTCCCTGGCCAGCTGGAGTTTTGCATCCCCCAGTGTGGCTGGACTCCAAGTAGCGAGTGAATGTCTCAGTGGCAGGTTGACTGAACACCATGGCTGGGGCAGCCCTTCCCTTTCCTGGAGCAATGGAAACCCCACCACACTCTCAGGGGCCTGCACTCTAGCAGCAGGAGGGCAGTGTCCCCAAAAAAGTACCTGAACTTTTATGATGAGCAGCAAGATGGACCACAATTTACCCCCAGCAGTGCAAACTCGGATCTAACCATGGAGATGTGACAATCAAGTTCCTTGGAGCCATATAACTGAGAGTGGGGTGGGGCTTGCTTCCATGCCATGGCTCCTAGAGACCATCCCAGCCAGAAAGAAGGCCTGTACACAAGGGCCTTGGGTGGACCGAAAACCATCCACTTCACACTTGACACAAGTGCACAGTGTAAAGCGTTTTAAGCACATCATATCTATTTGTGAGAAGGCCTATGATTTCAAATATTTATTTCAGGTTCATTTGAAGAAATATAAAGTTTGCCCAGTTAGGAAATTTGTTCCTTGTGTGCTTCCTGTCCAGTTCTCAACTTGATACATTCACAAGTCCAACCTACCCAGAGGTTCAATTTCCTCCTCCCATGCATGCAACACTCACAAACTCCTTTCAGTTTGGTGCCCCAACCCCATGAGGCCCTATGACTCATTCCCTCAACCCCAGGTCTCCCACCCCAACCCCCACAACAGGGAGTGTCAAGCCTGACACTTAGTGTCATAGAATTATAGGGCTGGAAGGGACCCCAAAGGATCATCAGGTCCAGCTCCCTGCATGAGCAGGAAGGACATCTGGGGTCAAATGACCCCAGCCAGGTGACCGTCCAGTCTTCTCTTGAAGACTTCTAGGGTAGAAGGTTGCACCACCTCTGAGGGGAGCTTGTTCCATTGTCTGGACACCCTAGTTGTAAAGAAGTTTTTCCTAATGTTCAGCCTGAAACTATCTTCCAGGAGTTTGTGGCTGTTGTTTCTAGTTTTCCCCCAGGGCGCTCTGGTGAACCGATGTTCACCGAGCCCCTAATGTATGCCTCTGATATAGCAGTAAGCTGCAATCAGGTCCCCACTTAGCTTTCTTTTCTTTAGGCTGAAGAGTCCGAGATCCCTCAGTCTCTCCTCATATGGCTTGCCATGCAAGTCCCTGATCATGCGGATGCCCTTCTCTGGACCCTCTCAAGCTTTAGCACATCCTTGTTTAAGTGTGGTGCCCAGAACTGGACACAATACTCCAGCTGCAGCTGCACCAATGTTGAGTAAAGTGAGAGAATCACTTCTTTGGACTTACTGGAGATGCATCGATTGATGCATGACAGAGTTTTATTGGCCCTGGCGGCTGCTGCATCACATTGCTGGCTCATATTCATGCTGGGGTCTGTTGTTACCCCCAGATCCCTTTCATTTGTAGTGCTGGTCAGGTTAGCGATACCCAGCCTGTAGGTTTGCTGGGGGTTCTTCCTTCCCAGACGCAGGACTTTGCATTTCTCTATGTTGAACCTCATCTGGTTCCATTGTGCCCAACATGCCAGCCTGTCTAGGTCTGCTTGTATCTGCAGCCTATCTGCGGGTGTGTCCGCACATCCCCATATCTTGGTGTCATCCGCAAAGTTGGCCAATGCACTTTTCACCCCCTCATCCAGATCGTTGATGAAGATATTGAACAGCACATCTCACCAGGATGACACCAATCCATTCATTTGGAGTCTGTGTCCTACCCTGCAACCAGTTTCACAACCACTTGACAGTCCTGCAGTTGAGCCCAATATCTTCCAGTTTTCTGATTAGTACCTCGTGGGATACCAGGTCAAAGGCTTTCTGGAAGTCAGGGTATATGATGTCAACTGCTTTTCTCTCATCCAGGTGACAAGTTACCTGATCATAGAAAGAAATGAGGTTGGTCAGACAAGACTTGCCCATGACAAAGCCATACTGGCTGTCATTCAGTATCATGCCTTCTGCAAGTTTGTCACATATAGTCTCTTTGATCAATGTTTCTAGGATTTTCCCTGGAATAGCAGTTAAGCTAATTGGCCTGTAGTTTCCTGGGTCCTCACGCTTCCCCTTCTTGAAGATGGGCACAACACTGGCCCTCTTCCAGTCCTCTGGGATTTCTCCAGAAGCCCATGATTTTTGAAAGACCTTTGCCAGAGGCTCTACGATTACTTTGGCCAACTCTTGCAGCACTCTTGGGTGGAGTTCATCCAGTCCTGCTGATTTATACACGTCTAATTTCTTTTAATTGATCGTACACCAGTTCTACGGCAATGGTGGAAATGGCGTCAATCCCGCCCTGCTCATTCTGTGCCCTACCTGGCACGTTGTTCCACTTGGCCTTGTGAAAAACTGAGGCAAAGCAGTAATTTAGGAGGTCCATTTTTTCCTGAGTGGTAGTGACCAGGTATCCTGAGGCATTAAGCAGTGACCCCACACTTCCATTAATTTTCCTTTTACTCCCTATGTAGCTAAAGAAGGACTTCTTGTTGTCCTTGATTCTTGTAGCTAGTTTTAGTTCGGTTTCTGCCTTAGCTTGCCTAATCTGTATTCTACAAGTGTGGGCCATTGTCAAGTAGTCTTCCTTAGAGACTGGCCCAAGTTTCCATTGTTTGTACGCCTCTTTCTTTTTCTGTAGGAGGTCTGCAACTTCTGTGCTTAGCCAAGAGGGTTTTTTGACCCTTCTGCTACTTTTTCTCCGTAAGGGAATAGATTTTTTTTAAGGACTGTATCCTTAAGGAATGACCATTCTTCTCATGCTCCCTTTACCTGTGGAGCTTGGTATCTGTTTTGTCAGCCTTGTGATGGATCATGAACGTAATGATTTCATGGTTACTATCGCCTAGGCTGCCCTCTATGTTTAAGTTGGTCACCAGGTCATCCCCTTTGGTCAGAACCAGGTCAAAAACTGCATTGCCTCTAGTTGGCCTGTGCACCTCCCAATTAAAAAAAAAAAAAACTCTTCGGCGCCGGTCAGGAAGGATTGTGATCAATCCGAGCTAGATGAGCACTCCTCCCAGGAGATGTCTGGGTAGTTGAAGTCACCCATGACAACCATGTCCTATGCACGCGTGGCCTCCGTTAGCTCACGGGCGAACACTAGATCAAGTTCCTCCCCTTGGTTAGGCGGTCTGTAGTATGCACCTACAGTCAGGTCTCTCTTGCCGGACCTCCCCCAGAGCTTGACCCAGAGGGTTTCAAGCTGTTCTTCTTTGAGGCCAACATCGGCCTGTAGGGAGGTGTATTGCTCCTTCACATAGAGGGTAACCCCCCCACCTCTCTTCCCTACCCGATCCCTTCTGTGAAGGACATAGCTTTTCTGTGGGAGCAGAGGCTATGCCCCACTGCCACTTGCCCCCTTCCACCTGGAACAAGCTGTGCTCGCATATGAAGGATGTAGCCCTTTATGGCTATGCTCCAGTCATGACAGGAGTCCTACCAGGTCTCCGTGATCCCTGCTAAATTGTAGTGCCCAGTGGAAAGCAGGAGGACTAGTTCCTCCTGCTTGTTCCCCATGCTTCTGGCATTGGTGTACAAGAACCTAAGTCCTTCTACTGAGGTCGCTGGCTGCCTGTTGCGTTGAAGGGGAGCTGTTTTCTCAGCTCCCATAAGAGTGGCTTTTTTTGTTTTTTTTGCTTGCTTGGTTTCATTGTCGATGGAGCTTTCTTGTATATTGGTCCCTGGGTAGGCTCCAGCTAGCATTTCCCCATCCCCCTGCAATCTTAGTTTAAAGCCCTGTCTAAGAGATCGGCCATCCTGGCTGAGAAAAGGTACTTACCTTTCCACAGTATGGACATTGTTTACTGAGATGCTCTGGAGAAATAGATAATAAAAGGTGCAGTGCAGTGAATGAAGGGTTTACAATCACACAGAGGTCCCCTTCACCTCTTCCCACCTTGCAAGACGTTGTCCCAAAAAGTAATCAGCCAAGGCTTTCCCGATCAGAATAGCCTACCAGTAGTTCTGTCCAGGATGCTTCAGTCCAGTAACCATCCAAAGTGCTAAGGGTTTCCCCCACTGTAGGTCTGTTTGGAACTGAAAGGCTTCACCCCTCCCCTCATATATTGTGAAGGATGCACACAGTTGCCACAAAACTGGGAATGTTCCTCAGCCCAAGTTCATGAAGGACCCCCCTGGGGACCTCCAGTGTGCCTTTTTGTGCCCAAAGACACATTTCACCACCATTTGGCAGCTGCTTACCTGGCAACTGAAGAACTCCTTCCTGGAGTCCAGCTAGCTGGTGTACTGGCTTCATGATTCAGGGAAGCAATAAATGGCTGGGTCCCTGATGTTCAAGGGAGGGAATGGTCAGCCCACTCAAATTGATGGTGGGAGCACAGGGGGAGAAATTCCCCTACTCCATCATCTCTGGGAAACTGGATTTCCCAACTATGAAGGCATCAGTACCCTTTCCAATCACCCAACACTGATGTTAGTGAAGGGCCTCCAGTGGTCCACAACTTCCTGGAGCAGAACTGAAAAGACCCCCTTATAGTTTAATCTGAGGCATGGTGATGGGGGTACAGAATGAGCATGTGGGTCCCATTCAGGGCCTCTTGAACTCCATGGAGGGTAATTTGTTCAAACTCCGTGATGACCTCATGCAGGTCCCTGAGCCCAATAAATTGAGGCCCCAGCTCCTCATGTAAAGCATCATATACGTCATGCAAAGCCATCATTGCCATTGTCCATCCCACACAGCTGGTTGGAAATGGAACAGAGGCTGCTGGTGTGCACAAACTTCCAAACCAACAGGACATGTGTCTCTTGATGTACGCAGGGTGCCAAAGCCCAACATCATTGTGTTGCAGTAGTGGAACCAGCTTGGCATAAAGGACATCCTAAATTTCCTCTGCCTCTGCTCATCATCCCAGGTTTCTAGCATGAGCTATTCACATCAATCCGAGCTCTGGTATTGCCCAGCAGTGTCAAGGTGTCATCCAGTACTGAGCCCACAGTGCTGCAGCTTTCACAGTGTCATGTTGTACCATCTATAAGTTGACCAGCATGATGTTCATGACAATATTACATTCCCCAAAGTAGCACCTCCTAGGGCAAGGAGCTAATGCCATTGAAGTATGGAGATCATGTGGATTAGAGCAGCCAGGGCAAGCATTTACTCAATTCTGCCACTCACCATCCCCAGGAAGCTAGCTGGGATAGTCAGTCAAGGAGGGATTGGAGATCCCATGCCTAGCCCAGGAGGCATTGGAATTTGCTTCTTCAGCAAGACAGCCAGCTAACCAGTGTTTTCCTTAGTTCTCATCAGAAATATGCAAAAAAGGGGACCCTGCAAAGCATGCTGGGATGCCTGCCTGCTCACCGGCCCTTCAGCAGCAGAGCACAAGCTATGTATGCCAGAGATCATAATATATATTACTGTGCGACAAGTTCTAACTTGAATACCGCATAACGTACCACAGATTTAACATGTACTTTTGTGTCCCACGAGACAAGGCCCTTAGTGGGTAGATGAAGGTGAACCTTGATGATGCCAACACTATTAATGCTTTCTTTGATTTCTTTGCTGACAGCTTTACAAGAAATACCCAGCTAATGTGTTTGTCTCATAATTAATCCTGGACAACTCCCACTCCTCTTTCACAGAAACATCCTGCTTTATCTGAGAGCTTCTAGCATGCAGTAATGTATAATAAATACAAATTAAAAAAAAATAACTGTCATGATGAAATGAAAATGTAGGAACAGCATGGAACCACCTGAAGACAAAAGTCAAAATAAAGAACATGAGGGTCACTGTGTGTATTGTGTTTTGCATTATCATATTCAATTATATTGAGAAACTTCAAGTTAAGAAAAAAACCCTGAAAAAACAAAAATGAAATGAATCTGCGACGGAATTTCCAGCCTGCTGACAGGAAGGTCTCTATGCAGTAATGGGCCTGGACACAATTTATGCCTAGCCTGTCACCGACTGCACAGGGGACCACAACTATATAACCAGACCTGCAATAACAAGCCTATGTGTACCGTCCAGTTCTTGATAGCTGTCCTACGATAAAAATATTTGCAGCCTAATACTCAGGGGCAGCCCTACAATAACAAAGTTGTCTGTACAGCCTGGAATAGACTCTTCACAGGTAAGTGAGTCTATTGCACCATGCTCATTGGAAGTAGCCCTACAAAAAAATGGGCAGTGCCCACAGCCTAGTGCTTATAAAAACAACCCTTTCTTAGCACACTAGTGAGTAGAGCCCCAAACACATGAGCAATCTGGTAAGAAACAAACATACACAGCCCAGCATAGCTGCTTACTCTCTAATAAAAAAAGTTTGGTTTCTATATTATGCTTCCAAGAGTCGATTCATAACTAGTGAGCATTAAATTAAAGAGCCACATCCTCTATGGTGTAAACCAGTGCAGTACCACTGACTTCAATAGAGCAATGCTAATTTACACTATAGGAAGATCTGGTCCATCATTGTTTATACAATATATACAACACCTTTTCAGCCAATTCATCCTTTTCACAGTCTTTAAACATGCAAACTGCTAGTGTAAAACAGTAATGAGCATTTGCACCATTTTAACCAGAGATGGCATCAATATCTAATCTTTTGAATAAACTCATTAGGATCCCAATTACTACAGGAGAGAGAGGGAACAACTTCCTCCCTAGGGAAGGTTGTTTTTGATAGATCCATTACCTTTTTGTCGCTCAAGCCAGACACCTGATCCACATATTCCTCTTGGATCATGAAGGCAGCCAGGTTGGCAGTGTAGCTGGCCAGGAAGATGACAGCAAAAAAGGCCCACACAGACACCATGATCTTGCTAGTGGTACCTTTGGGATTCTGCACAGGCACAGAGTTGTTGAACACCAGACCCCACAGCAACCAGATAGCTTTGCCAATGGTGAAAGAGGGACCACCGGGCTCTAGAATGACCAAGAAACAGGTAATGAAAACCTTGGGACAAGCTGTCAATGTTTCTCTTTACTCATGCAACCTGACTTCTGAATTAACATCACCATCTGTTCCCACATCTGTAATTAACACCTGCAGCAACACTTACATGTGTGCAGCTGCATTAAAGTACAGTATTACTCTGAGAAGTGAAAAGCAGCATAGACACCTACACATATTGTGCCTCAAAGACTTCCTCAGAAACTTTGGATACTTGTCAAGAGAAAGGTGCTTTGGCTAACTCACCCTGGTATCTCAGAGTCAGTCTGTTCCTATTTGGTTCATGCATGATGACCCTGGTAATAAAGATTTTGCCAGAGAAATCCTAACCTCACTTAACAGAATTGTCCTCCAACTTCATTGTCCTTACAGACACCTGCGTGAGCTATCACCCTCAGTGGGCTTACACAGGTATAACTGTATAATTTGAAGGACTGAACCACAAATGGAATTCACTTAACCTTTCTCCTAGGGCTGCCAAGTAATCACAGTTAACACAAGTGATTAATGCATTAATTCGTTCTTGCATTATTTTTTTTAATGAATTAATCACGCACATGGCTTTGGAACCTGCGCCCAGGCACTGCTCCACTGCCATCACTACCACCTCTGGGCCACCCAGCTGGGCAGCTGTGGCAGTGCAGAGGAGCCGCAGGGCAGCCCGGGCATGGGCCCTGGGCAGCTGCAGTGGGGGAGTGCACACAGACACATATAAGTAGCCACAGCATGCACGCAGCCAAGAATGCAGCCTGGTGGCATGTAGAGCAGAGTCCTGCAGGTAAGTCTGTGGAGGGGGAGAAGCATGGGGGAGGGAAGAAGCAAGGGGGCAGATTGAGGCCCCCATGGTGAGGCAAGGAGTGGGACAGGGGCAGGGGCTGGGCCGGGTCACGAGACAGAGCTGTGAGAAGCTGCATAATTTTGAGTTTTTCTATGCATAATTTTGAGTTTTTAGCTGTTCAATTAAAATCGTGATTAATTGTGACTAATTTTTTTTAATCAGGCAACTAATCGCATTCACATTTTTTAATCATTTGATAGCCCTACTTTCTGCTGATCATGCATACAGCAGAAAAGAATCCAGTTTGCTTTTGCCAAGCTATCCTGGCTTTGATCGGTGAACAACTTTAAAGAATAGTCCATTGATTTCTTCTCTTCTCAGAAAAATCAAAAGCTCCAACTCTGAATCTGACATGGACAGAGAAGATCTGCTGTTTAAATAGGCATTAGTTTTATATATTCACTTTTCAGAGAATATATTCACTCCTTCTAGCAATAATAAATGCGTATGTTAATGTAGCGCTTGGCTAAGAAACCTACATGAAAATGTAAGGTTCCTCAAGCATAATTTGCTGCATATGCTGGACTCATTAGCAGAAATTCTGAGGGGCACATTGGAGCCCACCTTACTTGAGAATGTAAACTGGGAAAGACATTAAATTTGCAATTACTCCTAGTAATTTGGAGTTCTTTGGAGGATCTGAAGAAGCAGAGCATGCTTTCCTAGGGTACATCCTATGAACCGACCAGCTCAACTCTGCTAACTGGCATGCAAATTCCCTTGGAAATATTCCTGTTAGCTGTGGTGTTACACTTGACTGGTTTACTGGGACTGACTGGTAGGGGAGTCCAATTAAAAGAAGGTTTCTTGCAGCTCCCCTCCTGCAAACACTGGGTCAGCCAAAACCTACCCCTTGGGGATCAACTGTGTTATTATAAATGTAACTTTTATGCCCAACAAACCTATATCTGTCTTGAGCTGTGCATACAACTGACTTCAAAGCTGATGTATTATATAGTAAAACTGTATCTTCAATTGGCAATGGAAACTATTTAAATTTATTATGAGGAACACAGATTGTTTATTTTAGTGCTTATAACTGTAAGGTTAAAATCACACTAGCCAGGGCTTTTGTACTGCATTCATTCATTTTTAGGACCAAAATGGAAAGAAAGGTTAAAGGCAAGATTTGTAAAATGACCTCATGACTCACAAGTGCAAGTCCCATGTAGCGTCAGTTATGGACTTTTTAAAATTCTGCCCTAAAACACTCCTTATTCAACTGACTTCACTGCAGACAGTCATAATTGCATTATCAATCACAGAATAATACAAGGATAGAGTTCCCAAAGAAATTCCAGCTCATTATTTGCTTCCAAGAAAACACTACAATATATTCATCTGCCTTCCATAGCCACACTGTTACTCACATCTGTACCTATATGTCTGAGCAATGTCATGATATCTACAAGCCCCCAAAATATTAATATTTGCATCTAGCCATAAAGCTAATTTAAAATATGTATCTGAATTCACCTTTATATTATTATCTGTTACTATTTACACATCTGTATTAATAATTCACATTAGGCTCATAGCTACATTAATATTTACTTCTGTCCATAGATCTGTTTAGATATGGCCATTTGCCCACATGCACTGTTCACAGCTCAGTTATTAGAGAAGGCTCCACCAGCATTACTGTACTTAAGACTCTGTCAGTATTTCCATAACAAATTCCTTTTCTTCAGTGTTCTCTAGCTTGGTATAAATCTGCTCAAGGCAATAGGTTGGAAAGCAAGTGAATGTATTTTCAAGCAAACAGTTCTATTCAACCATTTTAAAATTGCCATCACGCTGACAGAACAAAAAAGCCTTATGTTGGGAACTATTTCATAACAGAGTCAAGTTAAAGAAAGAGAAACAACTTTAACTGCTGAGCGTCCAGCCTCTGCTAATGCTGTATAGTCCTTCTCTCTAACTCATCTTGCCTTCTCCCAAGGAAAGAGATTTCTGAGCACCACTGAGTGAACTCAAGCTTCCCTTTCTTATTCCTTCATACCTTTAACAAACAACTCCCATTGATCCCCAAGAAAACTCATGTTTCACTCTTCCAGTCCTCTCCACCTCTGGAGAGCCAAAGAGCATTACAATTAAAATGGGTGGGGGGGCATCCAGAGCTAACAGATCCTAAGTTTGGAGGAGGGAAGAATATAATAGGGGAGAGACTCCCCTCTCTCATGGCTTTTAATCTTTACTCTTCTCTAGTGAAATTTAGCATTGCTGAAAGGTGGATTGACAGCGAAAAGCTACTAATTATCCCCAGAAAAGCACAACACAGGCAGTACCAATGCAAGCGTTCGGAATCCATTTCCTCGCAAGTCAAAGTGGATAGGAGCTAGCACTGTGTAGATTAACGGCTCCACATCACAGCCTCCTGAGCCAAGCAAATTATCCATTACGCACATCTGTTATCTTCAGAGTCATTTTTCCACCTCCCTTCCCTTTTTAGACAGAACATGGAGATTGGAGTGGGCTGGAACCATGTCATGTATAGGGGGAAAAGGAAATTCCATTGACGAAGGAGCCGGAATTACAAGGGAGAAGGGTTGGCACTGAATAAAGGCTCTTTTTACCTCTGCCATCAGCAAGGCACCGATTGTAACCCACGGGGCTGAAGTACTCAAAAACAAAAACAGCCACTGCAGAGATTATGAGCAGCATCACAAACATCATCACCCACACATCAGCACTGAATGGCTCTGGAAAAATGAAAAAACAGGGTGAAAGGTTAAATACAGCCCAGATTGCTTATTAGGTTATCCTACAGGGTTCTAAGCAGAGGGTAGGGGAACAGGTTTGGGTAGAACAAGAAGTGACTCCCAGCATTCACCCCCAAGTTCAAACTGAGCCTCAAAGCTCCAGTGACTGGAAAAAGTTTAGTCCACGTTTCATTACAAAACTATTTTTATTCATACACTGGTATCTGGAATCAGACAGACATTGAGAATCTCAGTGAATAAAGGCTACATCCATGAAGCCCTTCCACCAGGTTTGCAAGATTAAACAAATCTGGATAAGTCTCAGAGGGGATTCTGAATTGTGGGGTGCCTTCCAGAATCAAACTGTACCCCTCTAAAGCCTTTGAGATTTAGCTATAGTTATGATATTTTTAACAGTAGTATCATCTTTGCAATGAAGAATGCCAGAGCATACTAAAAATGTGCTGGCTCCTGCCCCTCTCTAAATCTGAAGTGCAATAATATGGCCGAACTAACTGAGATAAAATAAAAACCTGGTCCAAACTACAGCCAAAATTTGAATCCAGATCTCCTGGTAGATCATAAACCTTAAATTAATCTTGTTGCGGCTCCGGTTTTATATTTCCCAGTGATATTTCAGGACCTGACCAAAGCCAGAAAATACTGAAAAACATGATCTGATGAGAATCCCAGCTCAGAGAGGTTTAGATAACTTCATTTACCATATAGAGTTCTTCATGAACATAAAAACATGCAGGATCCCAGGGTGAGGGAGCAGACTATGGTTCTACAGCTCACCTTTTACACTTGACATCTCTGCAAACATCTTATAAAAGCAAAATGTACTAGACAAAAGACATCATGCCATAATCTCTTTCATAGCTGCTGTTAGATATTTAGCTTCCACCACACAGTGCCAAGGGGAGCTCAGGTTAATGTGCCTTCTAATGGATGACATCTCTAAAGGTGTAGCATCCTCTTGTCTCTCCGGGTATGTCTGTACCCCTCTGCAGTACTCAGAAAGCCAGCCCTACCCACCCACTTCCACCCTATGCACTCCAACCCCGGAGATGAGGCGATGAAACTACCTAAAACATGCTCCCTAACACCACTCTCATGATCTCTTGCTCCAGCATGCTTGAAAGGAGCAACAGACAGGGACACCCTCCAAGCAATTTCACTGCCTCATTTCCAGGACTGGTGTATGTAGAAACAGAGGAGGGGGACAAGAGTGCTTCAGCAGTGGTTTGACCAGTGCCATGGAAGTGGTACAGGCATGCCCATTGTGTTATAACTAACTTTAAATGCAAGTCCTGTTATAACACCTAAACTATTTTTTCTTATGGTCCAGCGCTCTTGAAAATACCACTAGCCAAGCCACAGTGAAACCATACTCTGTAGAGTGGAGGATGGCTCTATGTAATATTGACCTTAGGCTGAAAGGTCACTGAGAAATACCCTGGAACTTCTGGACTTTGCCTGTTTGTTTTTTGTCTAGATTTTGCTCATTTGAGGTTTAGAAATAAAACACCACCAATTTTAAAATGTCCCTACTTGAAATGTCCTCCTTAGGAATCTCCCAAAGTCTCACAAGGACTGTTCGGCTAAGTGTTAATGACGTTAGTCTCTTCCTTGCCACCACCTTAGGAAAAGCATACATACCTAGAAAGGCAGAAGGTGAGACAGTTCCATTGCTACGTGACACCATGACGCTGATTCCTGTCTCAATGAAGGGCACGGAGAAGTCCACTACTTCTGACCGCTCCTCATTTATGGTGAGGGAACCCACCGCCATGTAGGCACGCTTTGTGACCACCTGACACAAGGGAAAAGAAAAGCAGTTAGAGATGCTCCCAAGCCTGGCCTCCTTGGGCATCACAGGTAAATACACCATCATCCTTTGCTCCCATCTGCCCATACAGCCCTCTTCTCCTGGAATCCCCTTCCTGCCCTCTCTCCTCTTCTAATCCCTCTCTTCTTCCAAGAAATTTGTAAATATTAAACCTCCCCACAAAGAATGTATGTACATGAACTTTAAGTACACCTCTGCAGCTCTCAGGATAAATGCATTACTAAACCAGAAGACATGTTATCTTATTTCTGCTGTCCTTAGGCCCACCACTGAAAGGTCTTTCATCATATCCTGGATGTCTTGCCTTAATTTCAACTGTAACCTCATGGTATCACCTTTAATTTGATTCTAAAGTGTCACACAGACTAGGGAAACAGCAGGAAATGATAAATAATGATAAAGGAGTGCTACTGTTCAGCAGTGAGATTACTAGAGGGGATTCTTTCACCCAAGCCCCATAATATCTGGGTTCAGATCACTTATTTATGTGAGTTCTCATCAGCTCCTCCCAAAGGGAGGCTATCAGAACTGGAAATAGGCTTTGACTCTGCAGCACAGCCTTTGGGTGAAGCGCAGCCCTGCCCTTCACTGCTGACCTCTCCAATCATTCCATTCCACGTCCCATTGATCTTCTTCCCATGCTTGCCATTAGTCACCAGGTAGAGATCATAAGTGAACTTGACAGACTTGGAGATTTTCTTCAGGATGTCAATGCAAAACCCCTTGCAGCATTTCTTCATGTAATCTGGCTCTTCATCCGTTTTGTTTCTGCAGAATCACAACCACAAGAGATTAAAGAGGAAAATTTCACTCGTTATCCCCCTTGCTTCCCAAGATACACTGTCTCCTCCCTGTCACACAACTACCTTGTGAAGAGCTCAGCTTGCAATATCAGTGCTGAGGGACAGAGCGAGCCAGGCTGGGTTAGTGTGGCTGGCTTTGGCATTGATCAGTGACAGCATGGGTCAAGCTGAGAAAGCCCAGCTGGCTCTGCTAAAGCTGTGTCAGGGAGAGCCAGCAAAGAGTACCCAGCTAGCTCCACCTGCTCTGCAGGTAAAGGCAAACCAGAAGGAGAAAGATCCTGTGGGTGCCTACTCAGACACGACGCGTTTTTGGCAGGGGACTGTGTTCCTCATACAGGTGCCACTTAGCGGGTCCACATTCTCCACAATGACGAATGGTGCCTCCTCTAGGGTCACAATACTCAGATGATCATCCTCCCGCTCCTCAGAGTCAGGGTACAGCTCAAAGCGGGGCCACACATAATACTTCATCTGTAGGTTTTTATCCTTCCATTTCCCCACCTGCAAAGACACAGAAAAAGGCAGAAACCTATGACTGCCCCATCCTTCTCCAAACTACCCTCTCTAACAATTTCCTGTGCCCAGAAAAGAGAGGACGATCCGGCATGTCTGAGTCCACTCATGTGCAAGAAGAGGACCACATTAGGGGAAATAGATTAAAAAATAAGGAAGGTCACATTTGAAATGACTTTGGAGAGTTTATCTTCCTAGAATATTTAGGTACATCATAAAACTACAGCACAAACTGACAACTTTTGGCATAATACTCAGTCTCTGTTCTACTATGAGCTAAAACTGAAGTAAGAGGTGCTGCCAGTCAGGATGGAGCTGCACTGAGTGAAAGGGATGAAGACTAAAACAGTAGCAGGTACAGCAGGCTGGGGCTAGAGATGAAAGAACAACTCATTTTCTCAGCTTGCTGACCAAGGTGAAAAATAAATAAATAAATAAATAATACTTCCAGTGTACCCAAAAAGATTTATTTTTTGTTTTCTTACCAAAAATGCAAACCCAAATCACTGGCTTCAAACCTCCTGTGTGTTTCCTTTAAATCCAAAATTAAATGTTTCATTTTCAGGAAGCTTTAATCTTTTTTTTTTTTTTTTTTTTCAAATTAATGTATGCAAACGGCCAAACAAAATGTCATTTTGGAATGAAAAATTGAAAGATTTAATTTAGAAAATATCAAAATTAAACATTAAACATTTTGACATTTCCCCTTTTTTCAGAGGAAGCTAAATTCAGTAAATAGCTTCAAGTGAACCAAAAATCATTTTTCTTTTTTTTTTTTCGTTTTTAATGAATAGGCCATTTTTCCAAATATTTTCACTAATCCAGATGGAGTTAACTTTGACAGAAAAGCCTAGGACTAGAACAGTTTTGAGTGTTGCATGTCAGGATTGGCCACCTCTGAATAGAGCTGTGAGGAAGCAGCTCATTTAGCCATTACCCACACCATCTCCAGCTCAGCCCTTGCCAACAGTATCACTCATGATTTATACATTTTCATGGCCACTAAATTACACAAGTGTCCAAATTAAATGTAGATGAGGAACCAGTGCTTCATCTTCCTGTCATATGAAAAGATATGCCAGAAGGAAGCTATTATTTTTCCTTTATTGTTATTTTTGTTTAAGGAAAATGTTGCAATTATACATCTTGAGGCAGTACTTTCACTCTGCTGCACGTGTGGATTATATTCTCTCTCCTTTCTCCAACTGAAGCTTTCGGCACTCCTTTGACTGGAGTTAGCCCTTTGAAACCATTCCTATCCATCATGAGGCAATGAATTTACAATGCCCACTGCCCGACGTAAATTATTCCTGCAGAAATTCCAGAAAAACCATCCCTGATGCTTTCAAATATCAAAGCCTCGACTTCGTTCACATTTTCCCCTGTCACAGTTGATGCTAATTAGCACTTTGGCTGACAGCTTGAGCAGAGGGGGCAAGGACTGATTGGCTTTGAGAATGAACTCTCTTCTTGTCCCTTCAAGCACTCCCTCCAGGTCAGGTCTGAAGAACATTAATGGAGGGGGTAGGGCAAGTGTGTGGGAAGTTTGTCCTGCTGCTGTTCATGATGTACCTGCACTGCGGGTAAACCAAACAGCCTGTTTTCCAGCAGCTGTCAATACAGCACTTTTCACTCTATTTTATTTTTTTTTAATATAGAAAAAAGTGCTTATTAGAACCTCTTTAGGTGTCAAAGGTTATTCTATAAAATTAAAGCCTTTGTAGTGTTTTGCATTTGATAGCATCCAAAATCAGCATGAAATATTTATTGCCTTTTTTAAAAAACCTTCATCTGACTTTAAAAGAAAAAAACTGTCCAAAATGAGTTTACCAAGTTATTTATTGGGACAGAAAAGTCACTCAGGCAGCAGTGATTCTGTTACCCTCTTCCAGTGCCAACGCTTCCAGACTTGAGGCAGCATAAGAACGGGTGTTGTAAAAGTATATAGACTATGTAGATTGCTCCTAAGTCTTCATCCATGCCAGATCTCTGCTCATACACACATCTACTAACATTCCAAGTAAGTGTTCAATGAGATATCTTTCAGAGCCTTGGCAGTAGCCAGTAGTTAGATAGGAACTATCTAGGCAACAGGCATAATACAAACACCAAACCAATAAGTTAAATCAGGTAGAGACAACCCCAGACCTATCTCATGATTAGCCACAGGTCCTTTATGACAGAAATAGGGAGCTCATAGGGTTGTATACCAGGCATGTTTTGAGGGGTTTATTATATAGACTGAATTTATGAGAGTGCTGAAGTACTAAAAAGGTAAACTCAGCAGTACGTAACCTGTTTAACTGCCCATCCGAGGGTAATAATCCTAGCACTACCTAAAACCAGTCCATGGCAATCAGCTTTCTAAAAATTGTCCACAGAAGAGGAAAAACTCAATGTATGTGAATGTGCTGACCCAAATTTTCAAGGATGCTATAAGTGCCTTTATATCCAAATCCTGCATTTTTGGTGCTTGGGTGAACATTCAGGCATAACTGAATAAACACTTACATGCCTAAAGACAAGAGACGATTTGAGTGCACAAGATGGCTATCTCCTGCCCATCTTTGAAAATTTAAGGGACAAGAGAAATGTCTTGAAATGCTTTTGACAGACAAAATTTTTTCAACTGGAAGTCAACATTGCATATGTGCATTAAAGAAACTGTGTGCATATATGAAAAAGAAAATGCAAGAGAGAAGGATACAAATGTATTTTTAATGTGGTATATATGTGCATAGGAGAGGAAGGGAGCAATCTGTTATGAAGACAAGAGATTTGTGCCAACAGAATTAAATGTCACTGGTTTGTCTTGGCTAAATCATTAAAGGTGATGCCTTCATTTAAAGAGTATAACCTGCCAAGATCTGCAAAGCAGATTGAGGCACTTCTGATGTCTCAGTATTTGAAGCAACTTGTAAATTCTTATTACTCCAAGTTTTGCTCAGTTCTTGTAAAAAAAGCTTATGGTTCTGGTAAAAGGCTTCCCACTTATTAGTTCCTACACTGTTCCAAAAACACACTCCTGGTAATACCAAAACCTTCTCCACTCAGGCATCAACCATGATAATTCCCACAGGAAGCTCCAAGTAGAGTTATATGTAGGGACCTACTGAATTCACAGTGGAAGTGGGATGCACAGCAGCTCCTTTAATCTTGCAGATTCCCCTGCACATCCCCCTTCCAGTCCCCCGCCCCCCACCAATTGGCAGAGGGGTCCTGCCACTCGCTCCTGATTGGCAGGGAGGTGAAACCCACAGTTTTAAACATGGCACTGGCTGGTGAGCAACAAGCATCGGGGCCACCGGAGCCCCTCAGCCAATCAGCAATTGTGTGTGTGTGTGGGCGGGGGGGGGAAATGCACGCGTGAACTTAAGAAATTAAAAGAGCTGCCATGCAGCCTACTTCCACCATGAATTAAGTAGGTCCCTGGCTATATGTATTTTCTTAGTTCCCCATATGCATTTCTTTTAGTGTTATTAGGTCAGAAAGTTATTTATACAACAGAAAAGAGGTGATAAACTTTTTCAGTGGGTACCTTGTTTGTTATACAGACAGGAACAGGAGATTAACCAACCCTAAGGTTATAAAAATTATCTTGTAAATAATATGAAATCCCTGGCTGAATGAAAATAATGGTAGATGACCACATTCCTGCCCTCCACCCCCTGCCCAGCCAGTTCCTTAACCAATAATTAAAAACGGGAAAAAGAAACCACAACTGGGATAAGAAAACAGGCCCAAATGCTCGTCCCCAAATATCAATCCCCGTGCCTCTCTCAACCTTTCATTTAGACGCAAAAAGTCTGGTTTAGCACATTAGTATAAACTGGATTAAAACAGGGTGGCCAAGCTGCAAAACAAGTGCCACAACTGGTCAGGCAGCATATATGTATGGCACATGGCAGATCAGGGAAGGGACAGGCAGAACAGCAGCAGATAGGGCAGAAAACAGAAAGCAAAGCAGGAGACAAGGAAGGTGGCACAAGGTAGGAAGCAGAGAGCAGAGCAGGAAATCAGGCAGGGAGCACAGAATAGGGAGCTGAAGGCAGAGCAGGCAGGAGAAGGAGATCAGAGTGGCACTTGGGGTGGGTGCAGGACTAATTTATGGCACATCTGCCAAAAAGGTTGGCCCCTACTGTGCTAAGACATGTGAGAGTATACTGTCCTACATGTTGCTGATCTCACTCTATTGGCAAGTCATGAGAGCACTGAATTTGCTGTTGTGGTACTATGGGATAGCTTCTCAGAGGGCACATCTACATGAGACCCTACGTTGCCGTAGCGATGAGCTATGTCGCTGTAGCTTGTTGCTACGGCAATGTAGCACTGTCCGACAGGAACTGTATTGCCAACACTACTGTGCAGTAGCTCGTTGCTACCTCTTGTTGGTTACCATGCAGTCCGGTGCACATGTAGACCTTCCCTTAATGTACTTATTCAAGCATGTTTATGTAGTATGACAAACCTGGACATACAAAAGCTGTTTTGTGACCAAAAACAGAACTGTGTAACCTTTAACCAGTTAAGGTGACCATTACAAAAATCACACTTTAAAGTTATAAGATAGCCAAAACCATGTCACTTGTCTGAAATTGTCCATGACTTTCCAGTTCGAGGTGGGTCAGAAACACGATGAAAACAGATGTTGATTATATTTCTCGCTTGCATTTTTTAAATCTAAGACTGGAGAACAGAAACGGACTGTGGAAAAAATCTTTACAGAGTTAAATATTACTCCATGGGACCCCCCAAAGTGCAGGACCCGGGGTGGTCACCCTGATTTGCCCCCCACAGGGACGGCCCTGGCGGGGACACTCATACACAAGATGCAGGAGGCTGCTGGAGTGCAGTAATTGCCACACTCCAGCAGACTCAATTAATCGATTCTGTTCGATTGAGTCTGCTCCAACATACTGGAATTCCAGCATGTCAGAGCAGCCTCCCTGCTCATCTATAGGCACCCATTAGCTACATAGTAAAGTCTCAATGGGCATGTTTACAAGTTCATTAATGCACCGTAATTATGGTGCATTAAGTTTAGTACTCGTAATAATAGGTACTAACTTAATGTGCTGCAATTAGCACTACTGAGCATTAGCGGAGATGAACACTTTTTGTGTGATGCTTAATGCCCACTGGACTAATATACGCTGCATTAGCACATTAGCACAGTTTTTCCCAGTCAGACTAATGCGCCGTAGAATTAGTCCAATGGACGTTAAGTGTCTTATGTAGATGCACCTAATGTCTACATGTGCAGCCCTATTAGGCTGCAGGAAACTAATTAACTCCACCCCAGGTTAGTACTTTAGTGTGCAGCAACGCATGTGTAGATGCTGACAGGGCTGGCTAGGCATGAGGATACTTCAGTGCAGGGGCTGCCCTGCACTCAAGTACCTTAATGTCTCAACCAGCCCCTCCACCATATGCTGAACCAGGTCAGAGTAGCCCCAGGCTGGCAGGCTGACCCCCCCAGACCTCCTGCCAGCTTGAGCTGCTCTGACGCAGCTCAATGTGCTGCAGTCCTGGGCACACGGCTAAACATGGCACCTGGGAGCAATAAATGTGTAGATGCAACCTGTCACAACTTCACCCCTCTTTTTCCACCAATCCCCAGACCCCAGCTCATAAGAGATCACAAGTAGAAATGAAAGTGATTCATTTTAGTGTATTAAAGGAATAGCTCATCTCACTTAAAGCTCCCGAGCATTTCTGAAGTTCATAAAAGTTCAAATAATATTTCCTCACTATTGTTTTTCATTTCCCAGCTGCCTTGGTGCTCTTCCATTCCAGGGCTGAAATTCTGTAAGAAAGGAGAGGAGAGCTGCTCCACTGATCAGGAATTAACATAGTACTCAAGAAACCTACAGGCTTAATAGTCTGCAGGCATGGGCCTCCTATGTGACCCTGTCAGCTGACTTCTCTGGGACTCCATTCCACCTCAGTAAAACTGAGGTAACAGTACTACAGGGTTGGCTTTGCCATTAAGAATGAGCTCATAAACCAACTGAGTGAGTTCCCTATTGGAATTAATGAGTGCCTCATGACTCTCTGTCTCAAATTGGCAGGGAACCAATATGCCACTGTCGTCAGCAGCACATATGCCCCAACTCTTAATGCCACCAATAAAAACAAGGAGGAATTCTATACTAGCCTTGACCAAGTCCTTTCTGACATTCCAGAGCGAGACAGACTTATTCTGCTCAGCAGTTTCAATGCCAGAGTTGGAAAAACTCTAATCTCTGGAATAGAAATATTGGCAAAGGAGTTGCCAATGGCATCATCATCTTGACCAAATGCACAGAACATGGACTCACCATCACCAACACCCTGCCCCACCAGAAAAACAGGTACAAGGGATCATGGCAACACCCATGACCTAAGCATTAGCATTTGATTAACCACATCATTGCTCATGTCTGGGATCATAAAGATGTCCACATCACTTGAGCTATGCTAGGAGGTGACGGTTAGTGGTGACCTCCAATCAACAACAATGGGAATGCTGGCAGCTCTTGGGGTGCCTTCAAGTCCACTGTCATCAGCACTTGCAAAGAGACACTTGGATTCACTACCAGGATCTATCAAGACTGGTTTGATGAGAATGACTGGGAGATCCAAGAATTGACTGACCACAAGCACAAGGCCTTTTGTGCTTGACAGAATGACACCAACTCCAAGAAAAAGAAACTGAATCATCAACACCCCAAGGCAGGATCCAAAGAAGGACTTGCGATATGAAGAGCAGATGGTGGAAACATGAAGCAAAGGAGATAAAAAAATCTCACTGACCTCTGTGATATGCACTGTTTTCTTAATGCTACCAAAGCCATCTACAAGCCCAGCACTCAGGGACTAACCCTCCTTGAAACCTAAGGATGAAGGAGACCTGATCAAGGAAAAGGGATCCATCAATGCCCACTAGAAGGAGTATTTTGAAGACTTTCTCAGTTCAGACTATGATGAAAGTGTTCTCAATTTCATCTAGTAACACCCAGTCAGGGATAATCTTGGAATCCCTCTAACCCTTGACTAGGTGAGGAAAGCCATCAAGCAGCTGAAGAACAACAAGGCATCTGGAACAGATGGAATCCCTGTCAAAATCTTGAAGAAGGGGGCAGAGAAGCTTACATCACAGCTCCATGCCCTCACCCTAAGGATCTGCAATGATGAGGAAAGCCCAGATGACCTCAGGGATGCCATGACTGTGACAATCTTCAAGAAGGCCTTCTTTGACCTCACAAAAGCCTTTGACTCTTGTCAACTGAGACATGACGTGGAGAATCCTTCTGAGGTACAAATGCCCAAGGAAATTCACCATTCTTCACCTGCTCCATGATGGCATGCAAGCGGCGGTTCTCAGTAATGGCTCAAGCACACATCCCAGTGAGGTTAAGGTGGGAGTTAAGCAAGGCTGCATCATCGCTCCAACACTCTTCTCGATATTCCTTACCACAATGCTGCATCTGACCACCAGACAGCTTCTAGTCAGAGTGGAGCTAAAGTACTGTATAGATGGTCAGGCAACTCCAAGTCAAAACCAAAACTACCCTTGGCTTCGGTCATTGTGCTCCAGTATGCTGATACTGCTGTAGCATGTGCTCACTTGGAAGCAGATCTTCAAGCAATTGTCAATGTCTCTGCTGAGGCACACAAGAAAATGGGACTGAGGCTTAACATTCAGAAGACTAAGGTCCTGCATGAACAAGCTCTTATTGAGCAGTCCCCAGCTCCAGTCATTCAGATTTACACTGAGACTCTGGAAAACACTGAGTATTTCCTGTACCTTGGAAGCCATCTCTCACAGAAGGCTGACATCAACAAAGAAACCCAACATCACCACAAATGTGCAAGTACAGCCTTCAGACACCTGAGGAAATGCAACATCAGATTCAAAATCAAGTTTACGGCTTATCAAGCAGTTGTGATCCCCACCTTACTGTATGAAGTTGAGACTTGAGCAACATACAGGACACCAAGTTGCTTGAGAAGTACCATCAGTGCTGCCTGCAAAAGATCCTTCAAATCCAGTGGGAAAACAGACACACCAACATTCTCACAAGCAGACACCACAAACCTCAAGGTGATAATCATCTGACATCAACTTTGCTGGGCCATTCGCATCATTCAGATGTCCAACTCCAGATTCCCAAAGAAAGTTTTATTCTTCCAGCTCAGTCAAGCAGTATGCTCAAGAGGAGGGCAGAAAAAGCACTTCAAGGACGTCACAGCCAACTTGAAAAAATCCATGGAATAATGGAAAACAATCATCCTTGACTGTGAGAGATTGCAGACAGTGACCTACCTCAAAGGGTTATTGTGAGGAAAACTACATAAAGATTTGTAAGGTATTCAGAGACTATGGTACTAGAGCATAGGTGCCCTGGCTTCATATTTCCTTCTTAGTTTCAAGGGCTGTGCAAAGAAGGCTTCCTGCCTTTGATCACTGCTCTTGGACAGCTAACTATGGAGCATTAAACAAAGGGGGAGAGGGCTGATCAAATGGCCAGCAACAAAAGGTATCTGCAAACAGAACAGACAAAGGAGAGTTTGAAGATTCTAGTCTCTTCTTCTTTGAAACTATGCACTAGGAAGATAAGCTGATGATACTGTATCTACTGAGGCAGCAGCAGAGGCAAACCAAATTGTAGAAGATACTGAAAATGCACATTAACCTTCCGTGATACCTGATAGAAGCTATTTATGTATCAAATGTCACCTGATGGAGCTCATAAAAGAAAAGATCCAAGCACTAGACAGCTGGAGACAATAATGAAGTTCATACACAAATGTGAAAACATAATGAAAGAAGAGAGGTCAGAGAAGACTTCATGGACTACTCAAGATTTGCAAGATCTACTGAATAAGATGACCTGGAGGGCAGAGCATTTTACGAGAAGGGAAATGCATGGAAGAATAGTACCATGAAAATAAAAAAGAAAAAAAACACAGTTGGTGAAGAAAAAACAGAGCTGAGGAATGAATTTCAGTTTGTCCTACAAAGAAGGAATGATGCACGTAGCCAGGGACTGGAGCCAAAAAAGGAATACGGATAAGGGGGATATACAAGAGAAAGAGAAAAAAGGGCACAGTGAACTGCAGGCAGAAGGAAGAAAGGAAGAGACACAATGTGAGATTCAAACCAATAACAGCAGGAGCCAGGTATATGTGATTAAGGGGCTCCTCCTAAATAAGAAGTGACAAGCCTCAAACCAGAATGGATCCAGAGAAAAAGTGTGTGTGCTTTCTGCCAGGAGTAAGGATAAATGTGAACCTAAGGTTAAAATGTATCCTCATGGGAGAAAGGGAAAAGGCAGGGTAGATATGCACTTTACAGACTAATTAAATAAGATATACATAGAACACAAGGTTTTGTGAACTCTAGTTCACTTCAGAGCATCTGATGAAATGAATCTGAGTTGACAAAAGCTTGTGTTCTATATATGCCTTAGTTAGTCTTTAAGGTAGATATATCTACCCTGCCTTCTGCCTGGCTTCAGACTACCACATCGAATGACCTCTCTCTGTTCATGGAAAGGGAAAGTCCCTCACATCAGGAGAAATGGCACTAGCCAGATTCCTAGAAATAGATCAAGCACAGCTATGCCAAGCTGGGGATGATTTTAAAGAAGTGGATGTTCAGGTGACCTTCAGTAAGATTATTCCAGTCCCTAGAGATGAAGAAACAAACCGTGACAAGATACTGAAGATTAAAAAATGGTTGGAGGATTGATGATGAAGGGGTGCTACAAAGAAGGTACTGAGATTTTTGATCACAGGGAGCATTCATAAAGCAAGGACTTTTCTTCATGAACAGACTCTTCCTATGTACTTTCGTGTAGCCTTCTGGGATCAAAGTTAGCGCAACTGAAAAGAAGAGATTTAAAACTAAGGAATGAGGGGAGATTGTATAAGGGAAAATTGTATATTAGAAGGACAGCAATCATGGTGGAATAGCAGTCACAACAGGCACAGCTGGTGAATTCAGACTGGTGGGGCGGATGGAGCGTCACACGGGAGCGGGGAGGATGGGGGTGGCTTGCAGCCAGCCAGGAGCAGGGTGGGGTTTGCAGCTGGCTGGGCACTCTGGCCAGGAGCAGGGAGGCTGCAACACCCCCCCACCACAAGCCGGCTGCAAACCCCACCCTCCGCTCCTATGTGCCGCTCCACCCACCCCACCAGTCTGAGTTCACCAGCCGCACCTGAGTCACAAGTGGAAAACCAAGGAAAAGTTGGGGAGGGAGGGGAGTGGGGTTAAACTTTTTACATTCATGATGTGGTACACTGCAAAGAAATATATAATGGACTTTATAAAACAGAATCAATTTGGGCCAAAATCGTTTCGGGGAAGGATTGCTAAAAAGAATCTACTGAGATAGTGCTGAAAGTCTGCCATAGGCCTACTGGGTATGATTTGGATATGGCAAGTAATTTCTTTATTATTAAAAGGAGAAATAATACTGGGATTATGGGAGATTTTAGCTTCCCCGATATAGACTGGATAACAAATGCAGCTAATAATGGAAAGATATTCATTGATGTGATAGATGACAGATTTCTTCTCCAAAAGTTACTGAAGTAACAAAAGATGATGCTATTTTAGACTTAGCTTGGGTAAGAAAAAAGACTGTTTTAGAAGAGCTGGTTGTGAAAAATAACCTCGAATTGAATGACCCTGGGTTGATTCACTTTACATGAATTGGAGGAATAAACAAAAATAGATCTGTAACACAGGGGGACAGGAGTTTAATTTTTAAAAAAAACAGATTTTGAAAAATTAGGGGAACTAGTTAGTGAAGTCAAAAGGAATGAAGAGTTTAGGGATTTAAATGTGAAAAAGGGCTGGGATTTTTTTTATGTGCACCAAAGGTGCAACACTTATGTGGAACTTGCATTTCAGACAAA
>NW_005842098.1:861083-863686 GCF_000455745.1 Alligator sinensis | reverse complement strand
TAGGGAAAGGCTCCAGACCCAACAGGATGAACAACTGTCTCAAAAAGGAGACTGTAAAATGAGCGCAAACACATACTGAGAAAAGAGATCATTTAGAAAAATCAAACTGCATCTTGAATGTCAAAAAGGCTACGGAAAAAGGTGACAATAGGCAAAAGGCAGGTTTAGCTTAACCTTGCAAAGGAAATCAAGCCCCCCTCACATCAAAAAAACCTAGTAATAAATTATATAGTCATAAAGTAAAAAGAAAACAAGGAAAGAACAGTGGTTGCTATGCAATGGGAACGGGGTAGAGTTTAAAGATTATCTAGGTATGGTACAATTACTAAATGAACACTTTTCCTAGGGACAAATGCAGGATGGCTAATAGGAATGAACATACAGAAATGGAAATTACAATATTGAAGGTGAAAGAGTTTAATGGTTTCAAATTGAGGAGATTACTCAATCTCCTTCTGAGAATACTGAAAGAACTGTTATGTGAAACTACAAGTCCAATAACAAGGTTTTTAATGACTCTACCAACGTGGGATGGAATTATATGCCTGAAGAATAGCAGGTGCATTATGTCTTGTTTAAAAAAGGGTATTTAGACAGAGGCCTGTTAGTCTGACCTCAGTGGAATTCATAATGTTTTTTTAAAGTTCTTGTTTAAAAAAACTATAAATAAAGACATGGCTATAAATGGAGAATGGTATAAATATCAACATTGGTCTATTAGGCATAGCTAACACAATAACATAGCTACTTTTTTAGACAAGGGATAGATCTCATCTATCTTCAGCACAAAAAAAAAGTTCCAAATGAGAAATTATTAGCTCAGATAGAAGGGAAAAAAAAGAGATTAGTACAAGAATAAGGTGAAGGGACAAAAACCCAGGGAGCTAACAAACTTGAAGAAGGTTATTAATAAATTTATTCAAAGAATAATTATGGCATTTATCCTATTTTATATTTTGATCAGTGACCTGGACTGATAAGGTAGAGTGTAGTAAGGAACTTTGCAAGTAATAAAAACTTGAAAGGCATCATCAATATAGAAGAGGATCGGAATATCATATAGAATGAATTAAATGACTTCAGGAACTAGAATGATAAAATGCAATGACATTCAACAGTACAGAGTGCAAGGCCATTCACTTGAGGACTAAAACAAAAATATCTGCTATAAGGCTCAAAAGTTGGAAAGAACAGAGGAGAAGGACCTAGCTATATTAGTTGATCACAGAATGACTAAGAACCACCAATGCAATGTGACTATGAAAAATGCAAGTGTTATCCTAAAGTGCATCAAGTAAGGTGTTTCTAAAAAAAAAAAAGAGGAAAGTATGAATGCTGATATACAAGACAGTCATAAGATCTCATCTGGAATACTGCATACGATTCTGGTCATCCGGATTCAAATAAGACGAACACAAAGTGGAACAGGTACAGAAAACGACTATCATCATAATTAGCAGAATGGGGACTCTAGAAAAGATTAAAGGTTTGTTTAGTATAGCAAAGAAAAGGCTGAGAAGAGATATGATTTCTCGATATGAATACATGAGGGAGTAAAAAGAACAGGAAGTGAGAAAAGTTATTTGAACTAATGGACATGGCTGACACTGGAAAAATAGGCATAAACAAACTTAAAATTAGAAGGTTTCTAACCATTGGAGAAGTGAAGCTTTGAAACAGCCTTCCAGTAAGAGTAGTGGGGACAAGAACCTGAACTGGTTTCAAGATAGAGATTGATGAGTTTATGAAAGGGATTATATGGTGATGTTGCCTGTGATAGCTGAGGACTGGAACTGATCATCCTGGAACTTCCTTCAAGTCCCACGTCGTATGTCCTTAACTAAGTAGAAACTGGAAGAGGAAATCCTATGAGGAAAACCTATTTTAATTAGATTTTCAATCAGCAGATTTCAAAGCACTGCCCAATAAGCATCATTAACCCCATTGCACAGGTAGAAGAACAAAGGCAGAGTGATGTCAAGGACTTGTTAAGCATCACATAGCTAGTCCATCTGACAGCACAGCCTCTAACTCCAGATTCAAGGCCTCAGTCATGTGCTTCAACCACTAGGGTAGTAAAGCCTCCCAAACTATCATTTGATCAACACCTCACTCCTAACCTTTACTGGGGCTGGTTAGTCACCACTGTAAATTTCTGCTAGTGATGTGGAGGCCTCTGATGATATTACAGCATATCATCAGTGGGGTTAGCATGCAGTTGAACTAACAAGAGAAGAAATACTATTGAGAGGGAAAATCTCCAGTTTACAAACAGGCTGATTAATTAGCCACATCAGCCAAAGAAAACAAGGAATAGTTGTGAATGTTCCACAGACAAAGTTAATTAACATGAAAACAATGTTTCTTCTCAAGTGTCAAGTTCACCTTCCACAACCAGCTGGTGAAGTCTGATATTTTTACTGCACCTGGAGAATTGTTATTATTTCTAAAAGACTTTCAATTCAGCAAGAAGGCTATGGGGACTACAGGGACTGTTTATTCCTTCCCATTTGAACAGCACCTAGCACACTACAGAGGGACACTACACAAAATTTAAAGAAAGAGTGGAGTCTCAAGCATTGCTTCTATCGGTCTATGAATAA
>NW_005842098.1:860800-861052 GCF_000455745.1 Alligator sinensis | reverse complement strand
GGAATGCAGTCCCCTTCTTGCTGAATTTGGCATTTAAACAGCTCTTACCATTTGACTTAAATGCTACAGATTGATCCTTTACAAGAACACTGGCATTCTTTCTACAGCTGCTGAGGTCCTGTTCTCTGCCCTAATTAACCCAACAAGTTTAATGAGGTACATTTTAAAAGCTTCCATCTTCTGCAAGGTCAATGATATATGGCACTTACTGGTGTCCCAGGAGCAGTCAGGAGTACATGAATGCTAAGGCAG
>NW_005842098.1:855088-860780 GCF_000455745.1 Alligator sinensis | reverse complement strand
AGTTTTCAAGAGAAAACTACAGATACAAAACCTGCTGATATCAGCTCTTGTGGTTTATTGTGGTGGGGATCATGGCTTCAAGTGAGAGACAAAGCACACATTATTTGGTAGTGGAGTGCCTGGTTTACCAGGGTGATGGCTGTCTGGGTCACGCAATAGTGCTAGTAGTAATTGAAAGGCCCTGGTATATGGCCTCAGGGCTGCTTTAAGGCCTTAGCATGTGTGGATCTATCCTATGAAGGCAAAACTATTTTAATTTCTTAAAAGCAAAGCTATTGTGCAAATTATTTTTCACTTGTTGGAAGTGTAGAGTGCTTTACTGCAGAAGTCAATATGTCAACTAATTCCAAAATTCTCAGAATCACTAATTATTAACTAATCACAAGCTTTATTATTTAAGAAAAGTTGGGGTTGTTCTGTCTGGAACACCAGACATAACACCCTAAACATGACCTAAGGATGAGATACGGCAGACATGACACCATCAAGTCACAAATTTGAGAAAAGATAGTATTACCTTCTGCAAGGTGTTTTCACATTCACATTATATTATTTTCCTTATAAGGCCAAAGACCTCTTAGAAATGAGATTAACCAACCACCAGGTAAATATCAAATTAGCAACAAGCTGTGTTATAAAAGTAGTACCCCAATGGGAATTTAGGAGGATCCAACTATTAGAATCCAGAGGTCACTAACCCTTTTCCTTCCCAGATAGTGTGAGCATGTTCTCTATTCTTAGTGATCAGCCTCTGATGAAATAAGCTTTCTGGTTATGAAAGCTTATGTCATACATCTCTGTGTTAATTAGTCTATAAAGGTGCAAATTACCTTGCCTCTGTGGCTGTTTCTATTCTTCTTATCATCCTCATACCTGTTCTCATGCTACTTTGATTGAATTCAACTTAGCTCTCAGGCTTGGCTTTCCAATAAAGGAGTATTTTTCTTGGCTGAAAGGACAGGTGTTCCATAGCCTTGATTTTAGAAAACTCATCACAGAATCAACTGATGACGGCTGTGTCACAGAATTATACAAAATTAGGGTTGGAAGGAACCTCAGGAGTCAGGAGGTCATCTAAATCCAACCTCCTGCTCAAAGCAAAACCATCCCCAACTAGATCATTCCAGCCAGGGCTTTGTCGAGTTGGGCCTTAAAAACCACCATGGATGGAGATTCTACCACCTCTCTAGGTAACCCGTCCCAATGCTTCACCACCCTCCTAATGAGAGAGTTTTTCCTAATACTGTATCTAACCTAAACTTCCTTTGCTGCAACTTGAGACCATTGCTCCTTGTCCTGTCATCTGCCACCACTAAGAACAGTCCAGCTCCATCCTCTTTGCAACACCCCTTCAGGTAGTTAGATGCTCCTATCAAATCCTCCCTCAGTCTTCTCTTCTGAAGACTAAATAAGCCCAGTTCTCCCAACCCCTGCTCATAAGTCATGTGCCCCAGCTCCCTAACCATTTGCATTGCCCTTTGTTGGACTCTCTCCAATGTGTCCACATCCTTTCTATAGTGGCGGGTTGAAAGCTGGACACAGTACTCCAGATTCATAGAATCATAGATGTACTCCAGATGCAGAATAGAGGGGAATTATCACTTCCCTTGATCTGATGGCAACACTCCTCCTAATACAGCCCAGTCTTGGCAACAAATGCACACTGTTGACTGATCATCCCAGGTTCAGGGCCTAATCCCAGGTTCAGGGCCTCCCCAGCACTCATGCTGTCTGGTTGCAGGATGCACACCTTCTGTTAACTATGGTTCATAGAAGGCATGGTTCACCTTTGTGAACACAACTTCCCGACACACAGTTTATGGACAGCAACAATGGAAACCATTGTTTATGTAAATAGATAAAGCAATGAGTATAATTTATCAGTGGAAGAAGTCATATTTTACTTATCAAAGAGTGTCATTTATGATGGTGAAAAATGTGGTTTGGTACGATGGAGGATGAGATTGATTGTGGTTTTTGGTGGCAGATTGTTGTTTGGATTAATACAAATACAAAAGAGCCCAACTCCAACCTTATCTACATGCAAAATTATCACCGAAATTAGAAATAAAGTGTAGCAATGTGACTGACTTGCAATCCAATATACCCTACCTCCAGCAAAGTCAACTCAGCCTTCTTCTTCAACAGTGCTACACCATTGAAACCACCAACCCCTTCTGAATTGCCTGGAGGGAAAACAAATGAGCATTTCACCAGGTCCTAAAGGTCATTACAATCAGGCAGTTTGGGACCAGAATAAAAGAAAGAAAATGTTATCAAGTCATGACACTTTAATGTCAAATACCTGGCCAGTGGGAATTCAACTTGAGTATCTCCACTCTTTTCCAATGTGGGACTGTGGTACGAAGAGAGAGAGGGGTGGGAAACAGCAAGTATTTTGATGAGGTAACAGTCAGAGGCATGCTTTGTGTGATGATGGAGTTTGCCAGTTACAGCGAATTGCAGCGCGAAACATGGACAGATATTAAAAATTGCTTTATACAAACATTTCCTCTCCTCTGTGTATGCATCTGCATTGTGCAGGCGTGTGTGTCTGCATACAGTACGTGTCCATGCATGTAATATCCTGCCTAATGATTTTTCCCTTTGCCTTTTCTGGTTGAGCAGTATTTTTTGCTGAGTTTTCTTTTCCCTCACTCAATTTTTTTAAATACGTTACAGCGAGAGAGGAACTTGCCAATTTATGCCACAGTCCAGGAAACAATTTAGCACTATTACTGATTGGTGGAGTAATGAATCTGGGTACTTTATTGAAGTGTACAAGACCCAATGAACATTCACTAAGTCAGTGATACCAACTATTTTACTCAAAGTGAATTCCTTTTCTGGGTTCCCTGGGGATCTGATGCTGACAAGGTTTAAAAATGTAGACCTAGAGGAAGGCAGAAAGAGTCTTTATATTAAAAAAAGCTAGGTATTACAAGCAGGCCTGCTGCACTGGCTGAGGCTGGGGAGGAGGCAATGAAAAGGGAGCAAGGGGGTGGGAGGGTCACCTGCATCTTTTATTATTTTTCTGAAGTAAGCAAAGCAGATGGAAGGAACCACATTGAGAGCTGCCTCTGGGGAATGAGTGGAGATGGGAATATCAAACAGCTTCTCTGCCCTTCAGCTGCTGTAATGCCACCTACAAAAAAAGAAAAAAATGCCAGACCACCTCTGTAAAACAAACATCTCTGTTTTCTTCAGAGACAACCTTGTTTCATTATACAGAGAATGTTTTAAGTGGCACACATTAAATGTGCATTCACCAGAATCAACACATGATACACTCCAGAGAGGCAAAAGGCCAGATTCTTATTGCATCGTGACAAATGGTAGTAACAACATCAACTTCAGTGGACTTGCCTCACATTTACATTGGAATAACTGAGAACAGACCCTAAGTGACAAACAAGAGTACAGCTACAAGGGCACTCATACAATAGCTGCAGAAAGGCAGGGTGCTCAACATGGTTGCAGAGACACAACAATGCCAGCAAAACGCTTCGGTGGGGTTGTAGATAACTTCCCCATAGATCACTCAGAAGTGTCCCCACCGAACTACCTTGGAATCTCCAATTCCTTGATGTCAAGGAGATGATTTGCAACAACCTGAGTTCTCCTGCCTCACTGCAGCTCAATCGCAGAAAATCTACCTCAGAGTCATCTGAATAACAAAATTCTTTTTTAGCTTCAAAAAGTTTTATTGACCTAACAGTGGATACATCCACCAGTTCCCTATCCTGGCAAGAAGACGCACACCCCAGCCAAGAGGCTGTCAGAGACCTCACACCCATGCACAAGTAGGAAACTGACATAGGAGAGTTAATGGGTCACAGACTGAGCACCAGTTCAAGCTGTTGAACGAACAGTTTCCCGAACTGGAAAACAACAGCCCCAGTTTGCACCTCAATCCTCCTCCCTTTAGAACCACAAGGTCCTAAAACCACACACACAGCATCATTTCTAGCTTGAAGAAGTAATTACAAGAGCAGCCCAAAAAGCACCTAGAAACCACGTAACACCCATCTGCCCGATCCTTTACCCTTGTACTCTTGGCTTCACTGTAAAGCAAAGAAGGATGGGGCAGGATGTTACTATAACACTCCATACCATTCTGCCAGAGCATTGGAATGCCCTGGCCAGCTGTGCCCACACTCCATGGCCAAGATTTCACCAATGGGTAGAGTCTACAAATCAGATGTCTAGGTTTGTTTGGTGTGTGCACAATATTGTACAAACCTTTGTAGTGGCTATGCCTGAAAGAGATGTTGGAGAGGACCCACCAATATTCTCCTTGACCTTGGCTGAGAGTCATCTCCTTGACAGAATTAACAGGAAGCCAAGCTGAACAGATCTTGGTGGGAAGCCATCTTTGCACCTCTTGCTGTTTTCTTACTATCAGGAAAGCACTAGTAGATCACAAGTACATCAGGCACCACTTAGGAGAGGGAAAATTTTCAAAAAAAGTTGTATGAAGGTTTTATGCAAACCCTAGCTGAATAAGGGAAAAATAGCGGACTGCTTTCACGGAGAAATGACCTTTAGGGGGATAACATCACCTGGGGCTCTCAACATTGATGCATCTCAGGAGCTAAAGGCAATCAGGACTCATAGTAGAGATGATATCTTTTACTAAACCAACAAGATGTTTGCAAAAAAAGTGTCTTTAATTGCAAGCTTTCGGGCACAAATACCCTTCATCAGGCATTGGAGAACAGATTGTAAAAGTTCTCCTGGGTAGAAATGAAAGTTCTATTTATTGGATTTCAAAGAGGAATCAATAGATGGAAAACTCCTCTGGGCAGTCAGTTCATAGCTGGTATGAAGCCTCTCACCTCCTGTGAAGATCTGTGATGATGCCTCACAACCTGGATACCTCCTCAGGAGCTAATATTTTTCAAGGGTTTGTCAGCCATCAAGAATGTGAGCCATAGAGATGGTGTCTCCAAACATAGCAGCACAAAGCTTGTATGCTGGCACATCCAGCCCTCCAAAAGGTCTCTTCTGATACCATTTGGAAGAAAGGCAAGAATAAAAGAGATAGAAGATCAAGCCAAGGTGCTCAGAAGGCTATAAAAGGGATCCTTATGAAAAACAGAACAACTTGTTTGTAGTGACATCAAGCAGCCTGGATTTAGGTGGGTGAGTTTGTTCATGTGTTTAAATGTGTATGCGCTTCTGTGTACTGTATAGCTGTTACTATTATAGGGGGAGTTGGTAGCAAACCCTATATTTAGGTTGCCTGACACTTTGTTATAAAAGATTCTTTATAACATTTTCTCAAAAAAAATTTAAAAAAAAGGCTCACACATCTATTCTTTGCAGCAGGCCTTTGAAATTCAGCTGGGAAATAGCCCTCAGGTGAGCTACATGCTCTTTCTTTGGCCCATCAAATTCCATTTCGGCTTAGCTGCATTATAAACTGTTAATAATTGCCATTTCTCTTCTGTCACTTGCTGTGCTCAGGAACATGCTGGAAGCTTGCCAAAAAAAACCACGCAACACACACATTCTAAAGAGCCAGGCCCATGGTGCCATTAACATCGCTGTAGCCACATCACCGCAGAAGGGACAGGGAACAACTGGTAGCTGCTAAACCAACTATAACAGCAGAGCGGTGTAGAAAGCCAAATAAGGTAAGGTTTGTGCATGATACCTCAAAGATGGAGTACATGACTCTAGAAGCTGA
>NW_005842098.1:849944-855057 GCF_000455745.1 Alligator sinensis | reverse complement strand
AACACCTGACCCCCCCCCCCCCCCCCCCCTTCTTGGGGCACCATCTTGGAGGAATCACTTCAATTTCCTCAGATGAGGAAGAGAAAAGAAACAGATTGAGTTGGGCAATCATGGCCAACCATGAAGACAGCACAAAAGGTACCTATTTGCAGGTGCCTAGTACCTTTCTGGCACAAAACCCTAAAATTTCCAACTACTGTAGTTAATCTTGCAGATCAAGTGGTAGAACGCTATGCTAAGGGTTCTAAAGTGCACATATGATGGAGGATTGTTACAATTATACCTAACAGGATTATTTTTTACCTTTTTTCTCTTTAGAAGAGCTAGGAAAATATACACAAATCCACATTAAAAAGGACATTATTCAGTTTGCAAAATCAAGCACTCAAAAAATTAAGACATGCCAGGTTTACAGTTTCTTTTGCAACCTTAATCCTGCTGCCTTCGTGTTTATGCACTGTGACACAGTCTCTATTATGTGATTGGATGTAATTTTTCTCCACATTCACTAACCACATTCACTACACAAGAAGATGCACAAAAGGACAAAATTAAGGTAGCACAGGCAGTGATAAATCAGGTCTTTCTTAACTTTGGAATATTACATTTTTTTTAACTTTAAACCTTATTTTTGCATGCTTTCACATAGCTCCATAAATGTTCACTGGCCTTAATAGAATAAGTAAATAGCATAAGAAAGCACTCAAGTAGGTGCTGAAGCATCTAGTGAAGTACTAGGACAGGGGTGGGCAAAATGTGGCCCGCAGGCCAGGTGTGGCCCTCCAGGCCATTCTATCTGGCCCACAGGGCCCTCAAAAATTTTTAAAAATTAATATTCATCTGCCCCTGGCTGCCTGTCATGCAGCCCTCGATGGCTTGCCAAAACTCAGGAAGCGGCCCTCCGCGTGAAATAATTGCCTACCCCTGTACTAGGAGAACCAGGAAAATCCAAGCCCCATGAACATTAGGAAGAAGAAGGAATAGTGAAAGAGCACTGGGTAAACAGACCAATGGGGGAAGATAAAGATAGAGGAGTGTTTCCATCTTCCAAAAAGAAAGCTCTTAGGATATGTCTGCAATGATATTTAAAAATAGCCTTTAAGGTCATACTCAAAACACAGAAGCTGCCCTTTCCCATGATTAACTTGCTTTGCAGCTTTCTGCAGACTGAGATTCCTTCCTCTGTCCAGCAGAGCCCTTCAGAAATCAGGTCTGCTCACCACTTCACTTCTTGTCTTTAATTACAGACAACAGAGACAGAGAGAGGGTGCAGATGGGCAATAATAAAAATGTTCAAGGCTTTGTAGAACTGCTGCAGCAAATTCCCCATGCTTAGGGACCTACCAAATTCACAGGCCCCAGCAGCCGATTACATGGCTGTATCACAGTTGGGGTTGCCATTTTGAAGGCGCAGCAAGGCGCCACCTCCCCCCATGCCTCTGCTTGGCTGAGGGGCACCACAAATTCTACCCCTCCCAGGCATTGATTGACAGCCCTAGCTGGAGCTGCCTGGCTTGTTAATTCAGTAATTACCACCCTCTTCAAGGGGCAGACAGTGATAATTACTAAGTTAACAAACAGTTTTTGGTGGGCTTTTCCCTGCTCCCTTCCCTCTCCCCCCACCCTTCTAGGAGACAGCTTTAGCCAGCTCTTTGCTGGCTTTTTGAACATAGGCAGTTCCCCATACTTTTTCACGGGGAACCGGCTATTTCATGGGAGACTGCCAAATTACACAGTTTCCATGAAATCCATGATTTGTTAGTGGCTTGAGTGCCAAGGAGGAGAAGTCGAGAGGCAAACTCTATCTCAGGCCCTGAAGTTCAGCAGAACTTCTAGGATCAGCCTTCACTGTTGCTGAGCTTCAAGCTTAGGAGTTTTCAGTACAGATGGGTCAGTAGGTACAATCTTCAGATCAACTCCAGGTCAACTCCAGCCTAGTAGATCTTCAGTGACCTTAGTGAGAGGTCTGAATAGTATAAAGAGGACAGAAGCCAAATTAGAAAGAAGAGAGAAGAGAGTTGGGGGGAGGAAACTGATACCAATACAGTGGATAGTAGGCAGTTCTCCAGAGGATCTTGGAATTAAGATAGTGACAGGAAAGTAGGATGTTAATCAGCAGAGGAGGTTGAAGGAAGCTGCTTTTTTAAGGCCTGAGCATTGAAAAGTATGCTTGGAACAAACAGAAGAGAGCAGAGAAGAGTAAGCAGCCGCAACATCTATACTAAATAGAAATAATTATGCAGCAAAGGACTAGGAATGACAAAACTTGATTTCTGTTTTTGGTTCTGTTGTGCTCTTGTTGTATAACCTGGAAAAAGTCATTTAACCACTATGAAACAGTCTCCCCATCTGTAAAATGGGAATAATAATGCTTCCTGCACTGAAAGGATGTCGGGAGTTAAATTAATGCTAGTCCATCAAAGGGTGGGGAGGTCCTCAGATGGGAGCAGCAATATAAATCAGCATCATAATTCACTGGCTCATCAGTGCATCTGGTTTAAAACAAATTGCAGAGTGCATGAATGCACACTAAATAATTAAATGACTTTACCTTAGAGGAAAGAGAATTCATCACAGAAAAGTGTAAGCTTTTGGAGCTACACTGTGCAGTTATGACAATGAGGATAGCTGGAGTAAACAAAACAGAATATTATTGCAGTATGTTAGATATTTATTTCTTTAGCAGTAGAAAGAAATTACATGATCTTATATTAGACAGTTTAGGATTGTGGAATGAATCAAATGCTTAGGGCCCAGTTCTCATGTCTCCTCTAGCTGCTTTGCATGCAGGAGTGGCTCCAAGCAACTAGAAAGAAAGCCATTTCTTGTACACAGGGGCCACAGAATGGACATGGCAGCTCTAGACCTCTTTTCTTCTGGCCTCCATCTTAAGGATTATTTTTGGAAGAGGACATGGCAGGGGCATCCAAAGTCCCAGTAGCACTCATACAAAAACAGAGCCTCAGAGCTGTGGCCAAGTAAACAGAAAGCAGCCTAAGGCCATCTCCAGGCCAGGAGAAACTTAACAATGATTGAGGGACACCATGAACTCACCAGCCTTTTCAGCTGTACTAAGCACATCCAGATTTCAGGTAAACATCTAGTCCTACTTTATTATTATAATTATTAACATTATTATTATCATCATCATCATTTTTTTTCCGTTGACATTGGAGAGCAGAGTTAAGGTTGAACATTTCTCAGTTCTTAGCTTTTAAATGTTATATCTATACAACTTTATTTTTTTAATGCAAGTCTTCATAGTAATAAACATATATGCTAAAGACGCACAAAAATACATATAACTATGCATCTATTTATTAGAGTCCAGTTGTATGAATAAGTTATGTCTCAGCAATTAATGAATTCATTTATCTTTATCTTTGAATATTACTAAAAAAATAAACCCCAAGCAAATCGACAAAAAATCTATTTATTTGCCTCAATGCAATCTAAATGGAGATCATTAACACTGATTTCATCAGTCAAACCCAAACCCTAAAGCAGACCTTGGAGAAACTACTTTCCCAGTGACACATAGCATGACCTTCAATTCCCAGTAGCCTAGGAGGAATTGGTACCCAACTATTCATACATTCAGAATGCCCATACTGTGCCTGGTCTGTGACATATGCAACAAATCCTCATAATTATTTATTTAGCTGGCAGGTCCTATGGGTTAAAAGAAAATGAAGTCCTAAGGGTTAAAAGGGAAAACAAAGTCTATGACCGAACAAAACTAATTTTCTAGTTGCTTGACTGATGCAAATCTTTTCCCCTCATCTTCAGTTGCCAGTAGTTTTGCGACTGTGTGTGTGTTTCTTTGTACTCTTATCTTTGCTTTAAGAGAAGGCTTTTTATGCCTTTGCTAGCCCTTAGCAAGAAACAACACAGAGCCCTCTGGGGGGAAGAACTGTTCCCACCCCCATTCCCTCGCACCACCACCCTTTGGCCTATATAAGCTGTTCTCCAGGGGCAGATTTTACATAAATACATATTTAAGTAGTCACTAAATTATAAAAGATGCCAAAAATGGGAGACATGGCTACAGAATACAGGGCCCAGGGGAAGAAACAAATAGCAACATCTCTTAGAGGAGAAAACCAAGGGATTGAGCACATAACCAATGTAATTAGCCCTTACATCAGTGTAAAAAAAGGAGTGGACACACAACATACTGCCCTTATACCACTGTAACATATCTGAATTACTCTAGGAAATCAGACAAAAACTATACCAGTGTTAGCAATACACAGCTACAACTATCCAAGGAAAGACATTTGCTATACCATATTTTCCGAATAAGATATGCACATTGTTTTTGAAAGGCAGAATGAAGAAAAAGATCTGTCTTTACTTCTGCCTCTGACGGGGGGAATAGTGCAAGCCCTAGCTATTAGCCAACAGCTAAGAGCCCCACATGCAGTACTGCAACATTACTTTCCCTTTCCCTAAATAAGAGTCAGACTATTATTACGGTATCTCCTTGCTTATAAGTAGGGGTCTACCTAACTCATGGGGGCACTTAGCAATTTTTGCAGGTTGCTCGCTGTGTAAAGTTCTAATTCCAGAGTCATTTACAGTGGCCCTGCCCCTTGGCACACATTGGCACAGAGGCCCTAGCAGGGGGAGGGTAGATGAGGGGGTAGCCACTATCCTGTCTGCCACCCTATGTGCCACCCCATCAGCCAGCACCTTCCACTCCTGGCAGCGAGGACTGCTGGCTCCCAGTGGGCAGCCAGCATTTTATTTTATTAAGTTTTTGTTATCGTTGTTGATTTCAAAGATTTCATTGTTTCCATGAAATCTGCACAACAGCGAATTAAACTATCCCCAGAAAGCTGACCATTTGTCCGCTTCAGATCCTGGCAGAAGGTAGGGCAGGGAGGTGCCTTAGAGACTACTGGGTTCACAGAAGCATGACTTTTCATAAGGTAGCTGCCTATAATTTAAACTGGTATATAAAAGCAGATCCATGCTCAAGTCCAAAAATATATGTATGAGGAAATTGTGTATGTGTGTGCGTGTGTGTGTATATTATATATATATATACACGCACACACACACACACACACACACACACACACTCTATACACATATATATAATATACAT
>NW_005842098.1:825449-849913 GCF_000455745.1 Alligator sinensis | reverse complement strand
ATATATAATATAATATACACACGCACACACATACATATACATTTCCTTATAAGTTTCATGTTAGAGACATCAATATCCTCTATTCCCTGATCCTGACAGCTTGATAGTCCTTTTTTTCATCTTGTGGCCAGATCTAATTGATGGAAATGGGATGTATTTATCTTACCAGCTACACAAATCCAAAAAGCAAGAATATGTCTTATTGGTTAAAGATGGAAAGCTAATATTTAAAAGCACCTTTAACTCAGATACAAAATATATAGTTAAAAACTACTTCCAATTGCAAGTGGTTTTGTAGGCTGTTCTGTCTTCCCATTATAAGTCCTGCCTGATCCTCATTCACCATAAATTTTTCCATACACGAATCTATAAGTTCAGTTTACTTTCCATGTATGTTATTCTCTACTAAATCATATTCATCCTCTTTAATTGGAATATAATGGATGTCTTTCTCTATAGCAATTAAGACTCTAGAGCCCAGTGCACATACTAGAAAACCTGCTGGTTAGGAAAAGTTCTTGTCAAGAGCAGAAGTATTGCTGGCACTTGTTTGAATGAGATTGACTTTGTTTCTCTGGGGGTTGGGACTGCTGTCACTCTATTTGCTAAGATGCCATTGGCTTGCTGTCTGATCAGGTCATTTGGGTTGGTTTCAAGTTTTGTCCAATACGATTTACACAGCTTTTATGTTAGGCTTGGTTGCTGTGAGTTTAATACCTTTAAATTGTCTTGAGTTTTGTCCTAAATTGTACCACCGCCTTGTAGATCCCATAATTTGCAGTGTTACAACCATGGCTTTTATGGCCAAGTTGAATCTTTTAACAGGCCCTACCCTTGTAAGTCCTGTGGAATACACATGCAACTCTTTCAGGAGACTTCAACGAATTGCGGGAAGAAGTATTAACCATCTCCATCACATTCAGGACACACTGGGTGCATAGCACATTTAATTAGCATGTAGTAATAAACTCTGGGACAGTTTGCGCTGGAGTTTATTGCTTCTGGGTGCAGCGTTTACATGTTGCACCACCCTAGCTCAACAAGCCACAGAGGGGCAAGCTGGGGCATGAGGATCCTACCATGTGGGGCTAGCCAGCAGAGTTAGTTAATTTACTGTGCCATAATACAGACATATGTGTAGACAGTGATGCTTTATTGAGGAGCTAATTAGTTGACTAAAGTAAAACACACATGTAAATGAACCCACTGGTTTTAAAAAGGATACCATAGTTTTTTCTAGACAAAATCCTTTACTGTCTTCCATAGTCGGTGCATTGCATAGAGACGGTGGCTGGAAGAAGTTCTCAAGGACAGAATAACAATGAGAGATAGCATCGCTGATTTTGACCATTCAGGTGGTGTGATACTAGAGTGGTGCAATCTGGTACAGCACTTTCTAGTTTCCTATTTTTCAGCCAATCCATGAACTGTGACATTCCCTTCTACAGGCCTTCAGTCACAGTGTATAAAAAGCCTTCAGGAAATCCAGTTTAGAGCCATTATCTCATGGAGGCAACTGCAATTTCACGAGCAAACCCCAGGCACTACATTTTTGCAACAACTCTTGATTAGTCAGCTCATTGGCATGCAGGTATCAAATAGTGAAGCCTTCAAGAGAGATTTGAAGATCTTTCCTTCAAGATATTGTCCCAGATTTTTGTGCATCTCTCAGAGACCTGAAAAGGCTAGAAAGGGTCCTTTTTCAGGTTCACTAATTTTATCTTCTGCTCAAGGTACCAAGATATTTGGCTGCTATTTGAGTTGTTGTGAAAGGCAGACATCAACATGAGTTTGAGTCTAAAATGGAGGCAGGCAGCCCAGGGTGTTATTCCAGTCTGTTTCCGATCCTTCTGCAGATTATCTTCTACTTCACATGAGTGTTTTTTCCACCATTTTCCTGTAACTCATAATAGTACCTCTTGGGGAGTGAGGGTAGGGGGGGAGAAGAGGATTCCTTTGGAGGAAAAGTTCCTTGCTTATAGTGGGGCAGAAGTATTCCAGTCTGCAAATAGGGCCTATACAAAATACCCAGTATGCATGTGAAAACAAGTATGTGGTAGGGCAAGGGCCAGCAACCAATTTCAAGCCACAGGCCAGAACAACCCAGCTTCCAGCTGGAGAGAAATTATGCCAGGACCAGAGAGCTGGAAGCTGTTTTCACACGGCTCCTGCTTCTCCCCACCCCCTCCCCTATCCAGCCCAGCCCTGATGCAGCTACCTTCTGGCTGGAAGCTATGCTGTACCTCAGCCTTGGAGCATGGGGAAGGGGGAGAAGGTGGTTTGGAGAAGCAGCAGTGGCACAGGCACATCTTCTAGCTCCCCAGTCCCAGTACAGTTCCTCACTGCTCAACTCTAGCATGGGCAAGACACAGATTGGATCCAGTGGCTCTGCATGCCAGATCTAGCCCATGGGTCATACATTGCCAAACCCTGCACTAGGGAATATAGAGAGAGGAAGGTGTTTGCTCTTCAATGATACCCCCCCATAAAGGATCAATGTACTAATAACACCCCCTACACACACACACACACCCACCCACCCACCCACACAGGACTGGTACCAGGACTCTTGTCATGAGTCCTGAAATCCTCCAAAAAATTGCATGCAGATGAGATGCAGGACAACCTGGTCCAGTTCCACCTCATGGAGGGCAGGGTGATACTAATCATCTGCGACAGGCTGAAAGAAGGAGCAACAGAGGGATTCTGGGTGAACTGCTTGGGGCCCCACTTGGTGATGTGTGCCAGACATTAAAAGCTGGTGAAGAAACAGGAATCTTGAAAATAGGGGGGGAAAAAAGGCACAGCTCAGCTGAGAGAGTGAAGAAGAAGTGAACATATATTCAGTGTAGTGATTCACTATGACTTGAAAAAGAGTCAGCATTGAAGGGGACTGAGTGCAATGGGGGATACCACATATCTTATTCCTACAGGCTATATTAACCTACTCTTGTGGTGGCATCAGCACATTATAGCAATTTTGGCACCAAGAGGAGGGTATTAGGACTGGCTCTAGCCCTCCCAATGTTAGCCTGGTATTGTAATACCTCTAGGCCTGATGCCAAATCCCTGTGGAGGAAACACGTGCCCTTTTTTTTTTTTTTTTTTTGCAGGGCCATGCAAAAAAAGGGTTCCCATCAGTCTGTTTGCCAAATGCGGGCCATGTGTTTTATAGTCATGCTCAGTGTTGGCTACATTTAATCAACTACATAGCTGGTTTCCATTACTGACCACATGCTGCTTTTGGTAGCATTTCAATGATAGGCAATGTATTTAATGAGGTTTCCTTGTATGCAAATGTAAGATTGGAAGCTTTTTCCTCATGCTGATTGCAGTGGGGAGGGGGGTGACCTTGTCTCATATTCAAGTAAAGACAGTACTACTTTTCTGAGTGTTTGACTATTAACAGTCTCCTCATTTAACAGAATGTACTGGGGGTTTTAGAGAGAGGTCCCCAGCCTAAGCTAGATGCAACAAAGAAAAGGCAAAGCTACATCCCCATCTAATCCTGCCTCTACTGGGCAAGAGTGAATTAAAAAAAAACCACTTCTCTGTGCAGTAGTCCAGCTTTTATAGAGTAACTCTATCTTAAATTTCTGCAACAGCTCCAGGGACTTCTATTCCCCCAGAAGTGCCATGGCAAACAATTCCCAAAGTGGTTGTTGAACTGTCATGCTCCTTGCAGTCTGGTTTTTCCATGTCTGGGGCATCAACCCCTTGTCATCCATCACCTTCTCCCTGCCTGCAATTACCACTCTGCCAGGTCTGCCACAACTGTCTACATACTACCAGCTCTCTCACTTCCAGCACTATAGACATTTTTCTTACAGAGTAGGTTTTTCTCATAGTAGCAAACATTAAGAATAGAGAGCAAACATGAATTTAAACCAGGCTTCTGCTCCCTTTCCTATTCTTGAAGCTACCTGCATTTAAATCACAGCCATCTCTGTTCTTCATTCTGCTTCTGCTGGAAACCATGGTGCAGTTACACACTCTCAGCTGTGATGTCATAAAGCTGTTGCCTCGGGTGGCTGCAATCCCAACTGATGTCAGAAACCAAGAGGTAGCAAGGGTCAGTACTGTGATAAAAGACCTCCAAAGAAAGCCCAGCACGGTCCATCAAGTAGTGTTTTGGTAATTCACTGAGTCCCATGCCAACATGGGACAGACAACACTATGTTGCTGAAAGTTCTGTCATTCACCAGGTTCCTGTCGTCTGAGATATCACTAAAGAACCACTATTATTTCTTTGCGCTACATATGTGCCTAGAGCTCCAACCAAGATGAGGGCAGCACTGTATAAAGAATTGCACTGATGTAATCAGAGGCAGTTCCTACCTTGAGGAACCTACAACATAAATAAGCAAGACAGATCAAATGTAAGAAAGCAAACGGGGGCACAGAGAGGTGAAGAGATTTGCCAACACTAAGCTGGCAAGTAAGAACCCAGCTTGGCATACCAAGCTGAAGTTAGAACCCAGGTTTCCTCAGTCTCCTATTTCAACTATGGCAACACCCTTTTCTCTGGCCTTGATAAATACATTCTTGTTCAATTCATAGTCATTCAGAATGTTGCTACAAAGACCATTTTTCTTAGATCATTGCTTTGGCTACATCACCACTTTGCATCCTTTCTTTACTTCCCTCCTTTCTGTCATGCCAAACACAAGACACTTGTCTTGGCTTCCAAGATCCTTCATACTCCAACTATGACCCTTAAAAAATCATACTGAGAAGTTGACAGCAGCCTCTTTCATCCTCCTTCAACCTATTAGCATTTCACACAAGAACTTCCATGCTCTCTTCCATGTCACCCACCACACTTGGAAGAAGTTGTCTTTGAATATCCATGGAACTACCTCACTGTTGTCTTTCATATAGTTCCTTAAGACCCTACATTGCCATGATGGATACAAAGAATTTAACAGCAGTTTGGCTGATTATCCAATTGCTTCCTTGGGCTCCTCCATGGGTCTACCTACTTTCATTTGTCTTATACTTAGATTATCAGCTATTTGAGCCAGGGACCAAATTATTGTCCTGTGCCTATACAACACCTGGCATAATAGGGCTTGGGACACAGATAGGAGTTAATAGGTGCTACAGCATAAGTAACAAACAATGAAATGAGTACTAACTTCATCTAAATGGCTAAACTAATGGCTGTTTGCTTTAGTAAGGAGTACCTGTCATTAAATTCTTCCTCTATATGCTCCCAGTCTGTGTCCTAAACTGTTATATAGGATCGCTGCACAGACATAAACAGCTGACACATTTCATTTCAGGGAGACAGCTGCTCTTCAGTAGAAGATAAAGTGAGCCCTGTGCATAAAACTTTGAAACCCTTTAGGAGAAAAGTCACACTAGAAATATCTGGGCTTTTAGTGCCACAGTGCCATTGTGCATCATCACTGCAGGAGCAGGGAAAAGTGAAAACACAGTCTTTGGTTTAAAGATGCAGGCATATCTGTTAAAAAGGAAAGAAGGATATTAGACAAGTCCAGCAAAAGAAGATATAATTCTGTTTGCCTCCATTTATACCTCAAAGGCTTCCCCTAGCATGAAACATGCTCTTTAAGATGCTAGCTGCTCACTCCACTCATTTGACAGTCTCTGATTAAACTCCTGGATAATAACCTTGCAAGACAGAGCCAAACTCACAGAAGTACAGGGTGTTCTCATCATTGGCTCCCAAAAATAGGTCTTTGCCAATAACAGTCAATTGGTTCAGCCTCTGCCAAATTGACTTGCATTGTCCCCCACATGCAATGACTGCTGACACTGTTTGTCCACCACAGTGGAGGACCACAAGTTACTGAAATAGAAGACAGCTTAGGCATGGATATGGTTTACTGACAATACATCCCATTTTCAAAGATGGAGTAACCAAGCTTCCACACTCTCTAGACCTTCTTTTATTCCTTCTGACACCTGCTACTAATAGAACTGGAATAGCTGTAACCCAGCACTCTTGCACTATTCCCTACGGTGCCTTCTTTTGGAAAAAGCTAAAACTGGGGGGAAATCCATTTCCATGGTCAGCTCTCCCAATGGTGTCCCTAAAATGCCACCTGCTGGTATTGTAATAGTTGGTGCCCCTCATAGCTGATGCCCCTGTGAAAAGGCTGGGACTCGGGGAAAGAGGAGCACAAAGGGAGAGCAAAACATGGAGAAAGCCGAGTTTGGATGACTAGCAGGACTGCAGGGAAATGGAATTCAGGGTGCGATTGTGCAGAAATGGAAAAGAACTAAGATGTGAAGACACAGATATGGGGAAGCAGTAGAGCAACTAAAAGGGGGCAACAGCCCAAGTATGAGGCAGATGCCAGCACTGCCCCATGCCAGGGGGCTGCCTAGGGCATGAAGCAGCCCCACAATGCCAGGAAGCAGGGGTGGGGGGCTGTCACATAGGGACTGGGAACATATCCCAGCCAGAAAGCCAAACTATGCTAGGGTATGGGTCCACTTAAGGGGAGGATGACCTCAAAACCTGCTCCATTATTTTTTAGTAGTATTCGCCTTGATATTCCATTGGTGATGTAACATGATGAGCCAGTTCTGAAGTCAGTGGAATTGCATCCACTTATTCTAGAGGTAAATTTGGCCCCCAAAAGACTTCTCAAAGTAATGACTTAGATAATGACATAACCTAATGCAGCAGCTAGTGTGTGATACCCATACAAATAGGGCAAGAAAAGAATGTGATCAAATTCAAGCAGGGTGCTCAACTAGTTCAGGAGAGTTAAAAAAAAAAAAGAAAGGAAGGGTGAGGGGAGCGAGCAGAAAATAGCAGAAGGGGCTGAGCTCCAGGGAACAATGTCTTGTTCTAACAGTACAGTACAATACAACTATGTCGTACACAGCATTCGTCATGCAAGCTGCATCCCAAAATGCTTTACAAAGCTAAATACAAGAAAGCAAATGGTACAAAGTGTATAGAGGATCTGGTGCACTAAGCAATTATGAAGCAGTGCAAATAGCTATATAATTTCCCCTTTTAGAAGCTGCTGCATAAAAGCTCATTAATTCATAAAAATGCTGTGTTGCTGCTCTGTGCATTCTTAGGAGCTTTCTTTTCTGCCCCCGTCCACTCCCAGCCACACGCTGCTGACTTTCTCAGAGGACTCAGGGAGCAAACAGACTACCCTCCCCATCCCCAAACATCTCTACACCTTAGGAAAGTGGCTGTTCTGCAGAGCTCCTAAATTTGCCGGAGCAGGGTCCAACCACACAATTCTAAAGATGTTGATGCTTAGTGTAGATTAAACATGCAGTACAATACACAATCCTTTGTTATAGTTATGGAAAACATAAGTGTAAAGATATTATGTGCTGAAGAGATTAGAAACAATTGTGGACACGATCTTTAAAACAAATAGGTACCAGTAACATTGTCTGAGGAAACGAAGGCACAGTTGAAAATGTCAGCAGAGGGAGAGGTAGGCAGTGGCACAGACAATGATAGACTTGGTTATGTTGTGATTGTGTGGTTATAGGCAGATTCACTGATACAGAAAATGTGGGAGGATGAAGGATTCAAAGTGAAGGATAATTCCAGGAGATGCAGTGGAAGCCAAGGGTAGGTCTGGGCTGGAGGAGGATATGGAATGGATAACATATATGGCAGGAGGCTGGTTGCTGTGAAGGGCTCTGCTAGTCACATAGCCCTCACAGAGAAAGCAGGGATAGGAATAGCCCTTCTGAAAGAGAGAAGAGAATGAATCTAGTAAGAGAATTTTTTCTGCAAAAGCCTAACAACATCCACCTCCATGCTCAGCTTGGAAATGTGCTGTCATACAGAACCCTCCCACCTCCATCAATATTGTTTATTAATGTCAATATTGCAGTATCACCCAGAGGCTCCAGCAGGCTCAGGGCCCCATTGCATTGAGTAGTGAACATGTGGTCCCCATCTCAAAGAGATGACAATCAAAGAAAGTATTCTAGATCAGAAGAGGAGCACCATGCAGTGCTCTGGAATACCCAGGTGTTCCCCAGGTGGGGTATATCTCCAAGAGGCCTGACCATGTGGGGAAAATGCAATGATTCAATCACAGGCCTTTCTGCACATATTATGCTCTCACTCAGTGGTGTAATTAGGCCTGGTCAAGCAGGGCATCTAGTGTCACTGCACTAGTATCTGGAATCCAGAGACACCATGGAAACAGTAGGTCGGATCTTCCAACCTGGCAGAATTGTACTTAACCCAAGCTCAGGGAAAGGGTGGATAGGTGAAAGTGCGTCTTTCAACCATTCTTACAGATTTTATACAATAAACCTAAGCCCTAGCACACATGGCCTATTTTACAGTTTTCATCCATAGAGGCTGCCCTGGCTACATTATCCCCTTTGTCAGAAACATGCTTTCTCCCCCATGGCAGGGGGTAGTGACAGTTTCATAGTTGGTAGGGTCAGAAGGGACCTAAGCAGATCATCAAGTCTGACCCCCTGACAGGGGCAGGAAAGGATGCTGGGGTCAAATGACCCTGGCTAGGTGGCTGTCTAGCCTCCTTTTGAAGACCCCCAGGGTAAGGTCGAGCACCACTTCCCTTGGAAGCTGGTTCCAGCTCCTACCCACCCTGACAGTGAAGTAGTGCTTCCTGACATCTAGCCTGAATCTACTCTCAGTCAACTTATGGCCAGTGTTTCTTGTTACCCCTGGTACTGCTCGGGGGGAACAGGGACTCTCTCCCAACACCTGCTGGCCCCCCTTGGCAAGTTTATAGGTGGCCACCAGATCCCCTCTCAGCCTTCTCTTGTGGAGGCTGAACAGGTTCAGGTCCCGTAGCCTCTTCTCATAGGGCCTGCCCTGCTGCCCCCCTGATTACGAGAGAGGCCCTCCTCTGAACCCTCTCAATGCTATCCACATCCCTCCTGAAGCACGGCACCCAGAACTGGATGCAGTACTCCAACTGCGGCCTGACCAATGTTGCATAGAGGGGGAGGATCACCTCCTTGGACCTGCTTGTGGTGCATCTATGGATGCATGACAAGGTATGGTTAGCCTTCCTGACCGTGTCCCCACATTGGCGGCCCATGTTCATCTTGGAATCAATAGTGACACCCTCTCGTCCAAATCGCCAATGAAGATATTGAACAGTGCGGGCCCTAGGACTGAGCCCTGGGGAACCCCACTGCCCACATCTCTCCAGGTCGAAAATGGCCCATCCACTACCACTCTTTGGGTGCAGCCCTCCAGCCAATTTGTGACCCATGTGTAGGCATCGATACCACAGTCACCTAATTTTTTAATGAAGATGGGGTGAGAGACAGTGTCAAAGGCCTTCCTAAAGTCCAAAATTACTACGTCCACCGCGACACCTGCACCCAAGGCTTTTGTGACCTGGTCATAGAAGGCCACCAGGTTGGTCTGACAGGACCTGCCTCTAATGAACTCATGTTGATTGCCCCTAAGCATAATCTCCACTGCTGACCCCTTGCAGATGTGCTCCTGGATAATTTTCTCAAGGAGCTTCCCCAGGACCGAGGTAATAGGCATAATGGCAGTTTTACACTGCCAAAGGACATCTGTCCAGAGAGAAAAAGAAAACTAGAGTCCAGTTAAGTCAGGTTTACAAGATAAGCATCTGGTCCAGTAAGTTCACAGGGCAGCTTAGCAGCATAACAGAAAACATACAGAATGGGTTCTGGGAACCCCTGAGTTCCTAGAGGGAGGAGGGCACCTCCTCTTGCAAAATGTTTTCTTCCCATTAAGCAACTTTCCCTTGCCATGTTAACACTAGGATAGGAACTGGGATTGACATGCATTACACCTCTTAGCCTTCAGTTTTGACCTGCAGCACACCCTCTTACTTCAGCCCTTGACAACTGTACACTGTTCAACCAAGGCACCTCAGTCATGACCTGCAGCATCCCCTGCTACTTTAGTCCTTCCTCCTACTACACTCGCTCAGCTCTGTCAATGTGCCGAAATCCAAACCTGAAGCATCCCCTGCTATTCAGTCCTGCCCAGCTCCATCCCACCCACCCATCAGGGCTATGTCAATGCATTTCAGAGCTGACCTGAAGTCCCCCCAACTCCCCACACAGGCTCTGCCAAGACATTTCAATCCTGACTTCCATTTCTCTTCCTGCAATTCCCGTTCAAAGCATTCAGCTATAGCAGTGCACCACAACACTGATCTATAGCAGCCATGCTCTTCCAATTCAAGGCAGACAGGCAATCATACAACAGTGCAAGCTGAAAAAACAGGAGATCTGAGATCTCACAAGTGAGATCAATGCTCACTTCACTTGTGATTAAAAGGAAGTTCTCCAATGATGAATGAGCTACTGGAAAAACTGGGAGGCTAAGAAGGCAGGTACTGAATTCTGATCTTGTAAACAGAGTTAACAAAGAGGCACTACATGTGCACATAAGGCCATGGACTGGAAAGAACAATGCAAGAAAGAAAAAAAAAGCCAAGCAACAGAGACCATCAAGGCAAATAAAAAGAAACCCAGGGTTTCACTGTGAGAACAACTGAATGCTATCCTGGGGAAACGATGTTGTTACCGGGATGAGTTTTGATGGGCCGAATGGCATTTCCACGTTCTAAACACTGTGTGCGTTCTCCTGTGCAGAAAAGGGTCCAGGTGCTCATCAATTATTGAGATTGTTTAAAAAGGCATTTAGGAAAGTGCACAGGAGGCAGATTTACAGCTCCACCTTGTTCCAAGCTGGGCTGCTCTGAGAAAAGGGAGCACAGTTCACAGCCACCAAGAGGAGAGAAAGAGAAGGTGAGGAAGGAAAGAACAGAGGAAGAGGATGATGAAAAGGTTAAAATACTGAGGTTCCACAACCCTTCCAAGAAGAGTTTAAATATAGTTCAAGAAAGGACCACATTCCCTACCTCCCTTACTTTCCAGACAAAGGGCACTGTCCATCATGATCTTCATGGGCAGTGAGGCTCTCTTGCAGGCTGTCAACAAAACCTCCAATTTGAGTCAGGCTGAAACTTTGTATGAGGTCACAAAGATGTTGCATGCAGCACTTCTTACAGTGTGAAGAGTTGCATAATGAAGATTTGCCTGTCCAGGGAAAGGATATGATGGTACAGCAAACAACAAGTAATTTTCAGATGGGGCCTCAGGGGGTGACCGCTCTCTAGTGTTGAGTATTTATCAAATTCAAATGGACTATAAAACATTTTAAGGAAAAATTTATGGCAGGATGAAAACAAGAAGTTGCTCTGCTTCTTATTCTTCTTTGCCCATAAACTAGCAACCTGATCCCTTCCAGCCCACATCTACAGGCTTCACACAGATCTGCAATGCCAGATGCTGTCCTACTCAGAGTACTCAAACACTCTACCCAGACTCCTCCAGTCTCTCTAACTTGGCCACTGCTCAGTACTTTAATCTTATTTATTTTTTTGAAGACCGCACCGCTTGAAGATCACCAGAAAGCCACAGGTCCAGGTGCAGTTCTCTCTGGAGATCCACACTCAACACATATTTAAAATCAGCACATGAAAAGAAATCTCTGTGAAGGGCCAGAATGTTATTCTCTGAGAACTTTTTAATTTAACTAAATTTCTTCAGATATGTCAAAGCCATTTGAACGAGTGTGAAGTTTAAAAACTAGCCCATTTTGGAATTATCCAAGCATTAAAAGGTATCTCCTTTATTTTATTAATTTTTTTATACATACATACATACATACATACATACATGTGTGTGTGTGTGTGTGTGTGTGTGTATACACACACACTTTTTCATGCTCACATACAATGAAAGATACTGAATAGATTTTATTCAAAATGGTTTATTTTTAATCACTTGCAGACCAAGATCATTCCCCTAAAGAGAATTTGTTAGGTCATCCCTAGGGAACACAGATAGGGCTCCTCGAAAGACGACTTTTTCGAATGGAATCAGATCTCTGAAGATCAGTTGATGAACATCTTACCTTTGGATTTAGAGCCTACTTAATTCACCTTTAAACAGCATCTGCAAGGCTTCTTTTCCTTAGTCATTTTCTTCTAGGTTCTCACAAACATGCTTCAAAGATCTTGAAAATCCTGCTTCACACAATGTATACTTAAGCTGCAGAACTCACTACCACAACATATCACTAACTCAGAGTTAGCTGCATATAGAAAATGACTGAACATTTATACAGGTAATAAGAATGTTTAGAATTACAACTACAAGGATTAAAAGCAAGGAAACAAAAAGAAAACTAGGGTTTTAGAAGAAATAGAAACTCTCATTCTTATGGATAAATGACTCCTTATCCACTAAAATAAAACATTTGCTGGGCACAAGTCTTTCCAAAATGGTTTCTTCAGGGTTTCTTGCATCTTTCTCTGACTAGACAGAACAGGAACCTGAGATGCCACAGCAAACCTTATGTCTGTGTGTAATCTTAAACACCATTGTCTTCAATAGGTTTTCTGTGAAACCACATAATAACAATTTGCTATCAATTAGTAACAGTAGCTACATAATCAGTCATATTTAAATGACATACATATTCTTCAGACCCCAACCAAAGCACAAATACTCCATGAACATCAAAAGCCTATTACTATACACAAATCACCATTCATCTTTTCACTCTCTCTCATAATATATTATGTAAAGAATTCTGCCTGCCCTCTTCCCATCTCACTTCAGCCTGTCACTCTTGGGAACTGAAAGCCGCATTTCAGGGAGGCAGGTGCAGCTTTTCATCAAGTTCCAGTCGATGCATCTCTTTGACCATTATGAGCATGAGTTTGTCTAAATCTGATTTACAAGAATGCAAATGTGGGGTAAGCCTCAGTGCCAGGCTGCAGCTTAAATGTATATGGTGAAACGCATCTAACAGGACACCGGATTTACATTTCAGATGCATGGCATGTGATATTTTTGCCATGAATTATCTTTGGCTAGTTCAACACAACAAGGAAGGCAGTGTAGTGGAAAGATGGAGAGGAAAATGAGAATAACCACACATGGATAATGGTAAGTGAAACACTGAATAACTTCCCTAACCTAACAGAACATCTGAACAGCTAATTGTCAAAAGCCGCCAGCAAGCCCATCGTCGTGCAATACAATGTTCCAGTCTTCTCCTAAAGCTTCTCTTCCAAACAGAGGAACCGTCTGTTTGAATGTCCTAGGGACATTACCCCATTCTATAAACTGGTGTAATAAGCATTAAAGTTCACATACCTCAAAGAAGAGTGCTCCACACTGGACACAGCATGGCCTGCCGCAGTGGAGGCTTGTCCCTAAGGCATCAGAGGGACCAGTGAATTTTGACCCTCTAAGAACACCAGACTAAGGGCGAATGAAAATCTGCCTCAGTGGAGACATCTTGGAAGAGGGAATTCCTGGTAAGAGGCTTGCAAAGAAAAGCAATCCCGCGAAAAATCCCAAACTCCTGATTGCCTGGGAGGGCCAGAGTCAGCTACCAGACAAGCCAGAGGACATGGTATACTCTACCGGCTGCTGCCTGCAAATCCAGCTGAAGATCAGGTTGTGTGCTGAGCCTAGCAGACCCTGAGCTGTGCCACCCCTGCTGACCACTGGAAAGATTGCAAAAGGCATTTTATTGTCATGCTGAGCATCGTGGTATTAAGTCAAAGTATCTATATACTTGAAGTGCTGTTACTAATGTGAAGTATAGTATGTTGCAGTCAAATTAGTGAATGTTGGGTTGTTTGTTGTTGATTGTTAACTGGTATTTTTAGCTTAGTTATGAATTTTTCTTTTCATGTCATTTATCAATTCAAGTTCCTGTAATTTGTGCGTGCGTGCGTGCATGTGTGCGTGCGTGCCCCTTTCCTTACTTTTCTGATTGTTTTATCCTTCTATTCAGGAACAAGAATCAAAGTCATACTCCAAGTATTACTGAGGCAAAGAAATTGGTATTATGCCTTCCTCTAATATTAGCAAGTTCCATAGTCATGTAGACATCATCGGTAAGATGATAGCTCTAAATCCACAAGTCAGTTGTTACGAAAACTGAGTTCCCCTGGTCCCATTAAGTTTCACTCTCAACACTGATAGCACCATCATCCCAGATGACCAGTGCTATAAAGACATGAACTGGGTGCAGAGGGAGAAGTGGCACTTGACATTGCCAGCAAGCATTTATTCCTGTAAGTAGCCCTGAAGATTTGTGTCAGCATTTTAATTATATATAGCGTTTGCCAGAGTGCCAGTGCAACACGTGGGACCATGTACTCTTGTCATCCTTCTGATACTCCAAGGATAAGCCAATGCATTTTGGACCATTTGGAGTTCACTTATATTGTTGACTTCCATCTTCAGGTACAAAACCTTCTTAATTGATCCTGGAAGGCCTGCATTGATAGCTGTGGACAGATCAACCTCCAGAGAAGGGAACAATGTCCTCAGCAGCTGCAAATGAACAAAGTATTTCTGGACCATTACAGCAACTGAGAAGCTAAGAGACATGAAAGACCTCAAGATTATGTCCTCAATCAGAATCAGACGATGGATGCCCTAGACTGAGAGAGATGCTATCTAGGTCTTTGCCCCTTTGTTTCAAAATGTCTTCCCCCTCCTCCCAGCATCCTGTCAAGGTTCAGTTCCCAGTTACTTTTCATCCAGGTTCTCTCCCCCCTTTCAGACATCAAGAACTACGGTTTTTGTGTTATGTCTTAAGATACAGAGCTTGGTGTCATTTGTGTATGGCTGGCACTAAAATCATCTCCTTTTAAAAATTTCCCTTGCAGTTTCCACATTGGTTCCTTGAATCTTTCTCCTGTCTGTCAAGATTGAGAGGTAAAGAGGTCAACAAAACCCAGGATTTTGATCCAATACTTTAGAGCACACCAGCACAACTCTGCAATCGAAGTGTGCCATTTCCCTGCTTTTCCCACCTCCTTACCCCAGTGTCTGCATCTCTGGCTGCATCTCCTTCAGTCTGTAGGAGAATTTCTAATATTAAACTGTGGGTCTGTAAAAGCGAGCTCCTGAAAGAATCCTCTCTTTGGAGAAAGAGTCAGAGAAAGAAGGGGGACACAGTTTGTTGGCCAAAAGGGCAGCTGTCATAAGGAAATAAGATTTACCAAACCTCATAAGAATATTGATTTTATTTATTGCCCATTTCAAAACATGTATTATAACATGCTCCCCAAATAAAATAGCAATAAAACTGAAAATACTTCCAATTAACAGAAGGTTAAAAAGTAGCTTTAGATCTCTCCACAACCAACCAAAATTGTCAAAGTGCCTCCCCTTTTATCCATTATCCTCAGAAACAGCTTGAGCCAACAGATGTGCTATGCAACTTGCCTAGAAGGTCAATGAACTTGGATCATGGTCCACTAATGTGAAGAAAGAACATTTCAAAAGCAAGAACCCTTCACTAAAATCAAGCTGCTGCTAGCCCACAGACACACACATGTAGGGACTTTAAGCTTGAGTATCCCAGATTATTTCAATTCAGATTAAAGCACAAAAGGATACAAACCTAGAAGATAAATCAGAATCCACATTCAGAGAGCTCTGTAGATAAAAAAGAGAGCCCTGAACTGCAAACCTAAAGCAAAATGGAAGATAGTCCAGTTTTTAAAGACAGTTGTAACATGCTCAGTGCATTAAACACTGTTACTAAAGTTAGCAGACTCATTCTTAGTGGGCTTTAAGGGTAGCCTCACATAGAGCAGTAATCTAATCTGGTGATGGCAAAGCCACAGAAGGTTTGAGTTGGAAAAGAAAAATCTAAAACTTTCAGGCCAAACTAAGACTTTTAAAGATTGCCCAACAGAAGGATCCAACAAAATGCCACAGTCATGAGCTTTAGTAACAAAACACAGATACTGCCACCTCATTCAACTATTGTATGTCCTCCAGGTGTTTCTCACCACCCACAAACATTGCCTGTACTAAGTGTAGCTTCAGTTGTTACTAGCTATTATGCAAGCCCCGATTTCAGTCAAACACTGGTGAAGCTGACCTACTACTACTTCTACCCAATGACATGAAGGTGCCAAGCGTTAATAATTTTGATGGTGTGGCAGTCCAACTGTCCCAAGATCTCCCCATCTGCACCAGAAAGGATGATAGAAATAGAGGCTTGCTGCATCCAGCCTGAATGCTTGGGGGCCAGGGTGGATTCAGGGGGGCTGAGGGGAAAGTGATGGAGTTGTATCCCCCTTTGATTCCTGCTCCATCCAAACTTTAAAACAAACAGATGCAGCCACATTTCTATTCAGGAAGTGCTAAGACAGTCAACTTACTTGGTAGTTCATCATCATCTCCCTGATTCTTATTAATCTCTATTCCATAAGTGTTCATGACCCTCTTTCCTTTTTAATTGTCTTGATGTTCCACTCTTCAAACTATCCTTCTTTTGCAGTTTTGCTGTCTATTAGCCATTCCTGGTAAAGTCTCTCTTCCATTTCACAGCCCTACCAGCTGTTAGCTGTAGTTAAAAACCTTAACTCAGGTGTGGTAATAGTAACTTAGGTGTAGAAATGACTGAAAGCGAAGTATTGGAGGCACTGTCAAGAAAGCTAGACTTTTTTATGAATCTGAATAAGAGGCATACATTTAACTATAATCACTGCAGGACTAATGAAACAATATATTTTGACTGTTTCTTGCCTTGTTTGGTACGTTTGTTGTGACCTCTATAACCTCCATGCTATTCCAAGGCTTCAAGCCAAATTGACAGAGTTGGGGCGTGAGAGGACCCCAAATATTGCCAGAACTTTTTTTTTTTCATGAGATTCTCAAAATCTTCTCCAAAAAAGGAAGCTTGATCAAAGACATCATGATAGTTGGTGAGATCGTCCATGTAAAAGAATGGTCCCATGGAGTATGGGCATAATTGTTTCCGATTTGTGAGAAGCAGCTAACTGTATCCCCTTGAAGAAGTGTGTGGAAAAAAATTCTCCCGAAAATAGCTGCAGTTGATCAAGGTATTCTTGGCCAAGAAAGATGTAGTAGGGCTGTACAAAGCTTCAGTTGCTGATTCAGTTCGGTGGAGATTCAGCTCGATTCAGTGGCCGAATCTCTGAATCAAATCAGGAGGCCCTTTAATCTCTCCAAATCAAATTGAAACCCTCTGAATCAATTTGGAGAGATTTGGAAAGACTATAAGATTCAGATGTAGACACAGCTTTAAATGTTCTTTCTACATACCTCAAGGTACAAGGCGGCTCGTGAATGCTGAGATGCTGGGGCAGATGGAGTGTCCCACGGGAGTGTGGGGGTGAGGGAGTGTGGGGGTGAGGGGGTCCCCAGCGTGCTTGGCAGTGGACCCAGAAGTGGACTGCCCCCTGGCTTGGCATCTGGTGCCTCCTGGGTCTGTTGGGACACCCAGGGTCCCCACGCAGTCAATTGCTGAGTCAGAGGAGTGTGTGGGGGGTCCCCCCCCATGCACTTGGTAGCGGACCCAGAAGTGGACTGGAAATACTTTCAGTCCACTTCTGGGCCCATCGGCAAGCATGCACAGGGGGACCCCCCCTGCACTCTTGTGGGACATTCCATCCACCCCACCACTGCAGTGTTCACAGTACCTGGTACCTCAAGGTATGTAGAAAAAATATTTAAAGCCGTGTCTATGGCTGAATCACTGGTTCTCCGAATCAGCATCAAATTTTCAGATTCTGCCGAATCGAACTGGGACAGTGATCCGAATCAAAATTGCTGTCCCTGATTCGGGCCGAATCCAAATCAAATATGGCCCATTCAGCACACCCCTAAGATGCTGCTTTAAATTGCAGCCCCTTTTTGGTATACATGCATGTTCTAGGTTTGTACAACCTAGGACCACATTTTGTCTGTCCTTATAAAAAGAAACTTGGGTGGGAAAAGGACCTAAGAAATTCCTCATCTTGCACAATTCACATAAAAAGCCATGCATTCTGTGGAGCATAGGCAATGGGCCATCTACCCGTGGTTTCAAACAGAGTGGGGAGAGGTGAGACCACAGTTCCACACTCATGTAATAGCCAGCCTTGAAGACAGAGTGAATTGCACCCAACAAAGAGGTGCAGCAGCAGTTGTACAGCCTAAACAGGTCCAGGAGCTCTCAGAGTTGTATGTCTGAAGGAGATCCTTGTACATGTTCCTGATGAGGGATATAGCTCTCCACAAACCTTACTGTAGGGTTTTGTTTAACTGCCCAGAACTGAGGTTTTAAGACCTTTCAAGCAAAGGCCATTTATTTTTGTTTTCCTTAATTTCTGTAAAATATCCTGTAAGGTTATGATACTATACAAATATCATTACATACTTCTACAACCATTTCTAATATATTACTTGTCATTAAGTTGTTCCAATACTTCACTTCTTCCCCACCAGCCACTGCAGTGGCAGTTTGTGGAAGAACAGTTTTATATACCACCTTCCTGGCAGCCTATTACCCTCTCAAGGCTTTATGTCTTCAGAGAACAAGGTCTGGTTCCTCCCTACAAGGCAGCCACCGATGACTGCCCAGCTATGCCTTTATCGTCAGAGAACCTTTCAGACCAGACAATGATGGCAATTTCCTCTGAGGAAAGTTCACTTGCTAACAATACGTTCCTTTTTCAATACCCATGTTTCTGCCTTTCCACTGACACACAAGACTATCAATCAGAATAAGATTAAATAAAACTGCTTGGCATTTTTTTTTCTTTCCCTCCAGAAAATTTCAAATTGTTGTCAAAAAATAGGAAGAGCAAAAAGAAAGTTAATTGTATTAGCATCCAAAAATGGATTTTTTAAAAAAAAAAATCAGTTTTCAGCTTTCTGATGAACAACTGATCACTGTCAAGAAAAGCAGACAATTTCTATAAACACTTTCATTCACCTGAAAACCAGTTTTTCATCTAAAATGTTGTAACAATTTTTTTTGACTGGTTCTATTCTTAAGGAGACCCTTCTGGATAGATCTTCTCAAATATGTATGTTTGTCCATCTCACAAGATATATGCTAGTCTACCTTTTGCTACATAGCCACATTTCAGCATTGACAGGCAGCCAGACAATCACTCTGCAGCCAGGTTTTCCAAACATGACAGTGGGGAGGAACCATCTCCAATACATTTCCCAGGCAAACAGTAATACTTGGGGTTATACTTTTGTGCTATGAATATTTAAATGTTATGCTCTTTAGTGATTCTTTCCAGGAAAAATAATTCTAAGGGCTTGTCTACAAGGGGAAATTGACAAGCTGAACATTAGTGGAAAACAAGCCCCAGGACAACCAAAATTGGCTGCAGTATTCCAGAACAAGGGGAGGTGTGTAGAATGCAACACTATAAACAGAGTGAAATGAATACTGAAGTACGGGCCTGATCTCCACATGAAGCCTGCTGAACCTCTTGTAGCCCTATCTCACCTCCTGTGGCCAAGGGCTGTATGAAACACCATCATTTTGTTTCGCCATCCATTTCAGCATCTCAAAGGGACAGTGTTTTGGTCCATCATTTCATTTCAAAGCATTGTCCCATTTCGTTTCATTGAACCTGTTTTGCTGTTTCGATGCGTTTCAACATTTCGCCCATAGGCTATAATGGGGAATCATGAAAAAGCCTAAAACTTTGTAATTGCTTGGCTGATTCAGGTGAAAATTGCAGGGATCGTAGCCCCTTCTGAGGGCATGAAGCCTGCCATGTTTCAAGGAGATAGGTCCAGAGGTTTCTCAGAACCTGCACCTCTAACTGCAAAAAGCAAAACTCATGACACTAGTCAGAGGCGGCAGCCTCCTGTCATCTGGCATACAGATCTGGGGGCCCTCATCCCCAGGAAGGCTGTGGGGCTGTGCCAGACTTCTTCCAGGGGTGCGGGCCCCCAGATCTGCATCGGATGATAGGAGGCTGCTGCTGCTGCCTGGGACCAGTGCTGGGCAAAGCTCACACCCAGCACCAGAGAAGACTGATGCTGCCGCTGGCCCCAGGCAGAAGCAATGGCCTCCTGTCATCTGGTGTGCAGATCCAGGGGCCCGCAACCCCGGGAGGGCTGTGGGGCTGTGCTGGATTCCTCCTGGGGTTTCAGGCCCCCAGATGTGCACTGGATGACAGGAGGCTGCCACTGCCGCCTGGGACTGGTGCTGGGTACAGCCCATGCCCAGCACCAGGCTCAATGGAGCTCAGCCCCGCACTGGGAGGTGGAGCGCAACCCTGGCTCTGCTTGTCTCCCGCCACCGAGCTGCACTCCATGGGGCTGCGGAGCCACTCGGAGCGCAGCCCAGCAGCAGGAGGTGGGCAGAGCCAGAGCTGTGCTCTGCCTCCCACCAGCGGGCTGAGCTCCATGGGATTTCGCAGCCCCACAGAGCGCAGCCCAGTGGCAGGAGGCAGGCAGAGCCAGGGCTGCGCTCCGATCAGCACCACCAGAACCACGGAGCACAACCTGGCAGCAGGAGGCAGGGAGAGCCAGGTCTGTGCTCTACTTCCCACCACCGGGCTGAGCTCCATGGGGCTGCAGAGCCAGTCGGAGTGCAACCCTGGCTCTCCCCTGCCCCCTGCCACCAGGCTGCTTCAAAACTTGAAACGTTTCAAAACTTTTGAAACATTTAGAGTGCTCTCATTTTGTTTCAAAGCCATTTTGACGCTTTTTGTTTCATTTCGGTTTTGTTGTTTCGTGCTCGAAACGCATAAAAACAGCTTCAAAACGAAACACTTAGCGAACTTTCACACAGCCTTACTGTGTCCCTATCTATATCCATGTCCCAAAGAGCATTAGACCCACAGAACCATCTGTTGTTGTAAGTATCTCCTCTCTACACAGATTCCCACAATTTTACCAGCCATAGGCCCTTCAAACCTTTGAAAATTTCTTTTAATCATCATACTATGCAAGTTGCTTCTTCAACAAGTTGTTTTCAAAACTGCTGCCTTTGCTTTAAAACCTCACTGTTGAGCTGCTTCAGTTCATCTCATAGGCTTTGTCTTGTCAGCTTCTTTCCTTAGTCATCTCTTACCATCCTCGCCTCTCTTTTTCCAGTCTTGTCTTAACAAATGAAAAAGTTGCTTTCTCTCCATCTCTTCTGTCTGAAGTGAATTTACTGCATCTCTACTTCCCCATCCACAGTCCATTTTCATTTCATATCTTTATGGAAAACATGTTTTCTCTCTCTTACTTATACCTCACATTTATTATTTGCCCTCTACCTGTATTATTCACTCGCTGAGCATTAGAAGGTACAGTCTATGAAAAACATGTTACAAAAAATTTAATCATATTGTTATGTACCCATGATTACCCCAAGTCATTTTTTTGAGAGTGCCGTTATTTCAAATCCTTCTAGATACTTTGTTTTGAATCCAGATGTTAGCTGTGTCAGCTGTGTGCTAAGAATACATTTTTATGAGTTGCTTTTCCTTGATATTTTTTTAATATGGAAGAAAATGCTGGAAAATTCCACTCGCATACACAGAGCATGAATAGCTTGTGCTGAGGCCAGCTGTGTACTTCAGTATTCAAAGACATTTTTCCATCTTCTACTTGTTCAATAATGCAAACCAGGACTCAGCTTTAAACAGAGAATGAGGGCACTTTCAAACACAGGCACAGAAGAGGAACAAAAGAGGTGGACTGTTTGGGAAGAAAGGTCTCCCTGAATGTAGTCTCACTTGGGGAGTAATGGAACAATGAACAACAGAAACCTGGACACTGAAAACTCAGGCAAAGTTGTTCTGGCCAGCTTCTTCTGTGTCTTCACTTTCTGTCCTGCCATGTTTGTGCAGTCGTATTTTTAAAAACTCCCAACAACAGCGCTTTTACTGATTCCCATGAAAAAAAAATCACAGTCTAAGACTTCACTGTTAAGAAATGTTTCCTGATATCAGTCAAAATGTACTTTTCTTTTATTTCCTCCTACCCTACTATTCCTTTTCTTCCTTGCTCATTACGCTGCAGTTAATTATCTGGGGCAGGGGGCTGGACTCAATGATCTTCTGAGGTCCCTTCCAGCCCTAATGTCTATGAAATCATGTTCTTCTTGTACCATATTTAGCAAAATGATACACAGATAATAAAATCTATCTTTTTTAATTAGCGAATGCTCCTGTAAAACATTACTTAAAACCTGCCTCTGTTAGGCAACTAGAGTTCAAATAAAATTGCGCAGAAAACTGTGAGTATACTTTAAAGTAGTTATTTGAGCCAGAGGACTATCATGGAGATATTCCTCAATAGAAATTTCACTATACTATGCATTTTTAATCTTTCCTTTTGAGACAGCCTCTCCATTACTCACACAATGAAACAAGGTGTGCAGGTAATCTCACACATACAAACACACATAATCCCAAAGTCAAGCCATAGTGTGGGAAGGCAAAGGGTGTGGCAACAGTACAGACAGGGGCACAAGTCATATTTTAATCATCAGTGAGTGATGCCTACACAGGAGTGTCAACACATGCAGAAAGAGAAAAACCTGGTATATAGAGGTACAACAAAGGGTAGAGACATAGACATAGGTACAGGATCATTCACAAGGAAACCAGAAGCTACAGATAACCTCAGTCTTTTGTAAAAGGCTACAGAAATTAGGCATAACCATAATCCTGGCAGTCTTTACAAAGCAAACAATTAAATGCAGTGATATAAAGGACCTCAGGCTTAGTGAAAATGAACACACATCTAAGCAAGAAAGCAAACAATTTCCACTTCTACAAAGAAAAAACCAAAACATTATCCCAAAGGAAGTGACAAGAACGGTCTTAGAAAGACATCTGAAACAGTAAAACATCACAGCTGAGGCTCAAGGCAAACAGAGTGAAACTCAATCTCTTCTCTTGCTTCCAGTGGCACTACCTTGGCTTACAATCTTGTCAGCTGTCATAAGATAAGCAGTGTCATCACTTGGACAGGAAATCTCCAAATGAACTTGATGCTACAAGAAGTACTAATTCAAGGGGCAGCACCCTTCCACCTAGGCCATGTCTGATGCAATGCCCCAGCTTCATGCTACAAGGTGCTTTGATCTGAGCTGTGCAGATAATTAATTTTTGGTTCAGTGGCCACACTGAAAAAAATCATCAACAATAAACTAGTTTAGTACTGAGCTAAACCTAATACCTTTGTTGTTGTTGCAATTTTCAACTAATCAAACAAAACAGTTAATGAACCCCAAACAAACCATTTCATTTTGGGGCAAGATTAATAAAAACAAAATAAATTTAAAAACAAACAGCTATAATCACAAGGAGATATCAGCACCATTCAAAAATGAAAGGGAAATAGGAGGTGTTACTGCCTTCTTTTATGTCCTGAGCCCAATAGTTAGGACATTAACAAGGAAATGGGTTCAAGTCCACTCTCTTCCTGGTCCAAAGCAGAAGTGTGAACCAAGGTCTCCTACCTCCTCAGAAGTGCTCTAATACCCAGTTTACAGAATACACAGGTGTTGATTTCTTATCATCCCTAATGATAAAGCTGTTCCATGTACAATAATTAAATATTCAACAGAGCAGGAATTAGACCCCTAGTGCCTCCCAAATGAATGCCCTAACTACCAGGCTAGAAATACACTCACATTCACATCTCTGTCCCAATGAAGACTGAATTATTTTATATAAAGGCAAACATCTTCAATAAGAGAAATTTGGAGAGGTCAACCAGAGACCATCCCATAGCCTGGTAGATAGGGCATCCTCCTTAAAAGTGAGGCGAGAGGGGGACAGGTATGCTCTGAATAAAGCATACAGGTGATTTAAATCTGTATTTTCCAAATTCCAGGGGGATATCCTAGCCCAGTGGGGGGCTGACCCTTTTAGCAGGCATGCCAAAAATAAGCCCCTCTGATCCCTTCCCTTACCCAATCTGCTTCTCAGCTTTCTGCTCCTTGCCCTTGCGCTCCTAGACCAAGCTGCTACTCTGCTTTCTTGTTTCCTGCCTTGAGCTCCCTGCCTGATGTGATGCTTTTCTTTCTGTGCTGCCTGTCTACTCCCCAATCTGCTGTATGCCACATGCAGAGGCTGCCCATGCCATTTGCATCACCCATGCCACAGGTTGGCCACCCCTGTACCCTCTTCTTTCCCATCAGTTTTGTGAATGACACCTCCCACCTATGTCCACTTAAAAATTTCCCCTCACTTTCAGTTGGATACAGCGTTCTTCCACCATTTTTGTTCCAGAGGGTTTTTCAGTGTTACCCTGCATCATTAAATAGCTGGTGTATTTTCACCCCAAGCACGGCTGAATGTTAGTTATAGTGAAATGCTGCCTGTATATAAATTTTGGGGAACTCTTAGGTTTTTTCTGGATAAAAGGCACAACAGAAATGTGAGTTATTATCATATGCAGTCACCTGAGAAAATGAATGCAAAAGAAACAAGCACCAGAAGCTGTCGCAAAAAATGCAGACCAAGCCAACAGCTTAACAAGAACAAGAAAAAGCCTGTCAAACAATCCTCCAGACTTGGTGTGGCCAGAAATAATGCAGAATACAATCAGCCCAGCAGAAGAAAAATAAGTAGGCCTGACAAAGTCTTTACTTAGCAAAAGAGAACACAACCCCCAGAATCTCTGAGAAATAAACACAGGTCAATCAACACCCGACAGCT
>NW_005842098.1:806999-825418 GCF_000455745.1 Alligator sinensis | reverse complement strand
GCGTCCAAAGAGCAGAGAGAGAAATTCAAGCGGAACTACAAGGCAATGATAGAGCAAGCACTGGAGTTTAACATTACCAAGCTGAAAAAATTACAGACTCAGGGAAAATACAATTCAGGCAAAGAGAAAACAAACAGCACTGAACATATTGTACACTCAAATCGATGATACCAAGCGCATGCTAGAGTTCAGAAGCAATGAGAGTAACTCAAACACACAGTAGCTATGATGACAACCACAGTTTTAATGCCATGTAAAGCACACTGAGAAACATTGTATGAGATGATGGGCACCACATGAGTGCTGGGAAAAAAAACAAAAAGCCACTAAGAAACATCGGACAAGGCGAAAAGATTTCCCGATATGGTGACAACCACTGTGAGAAGCAGTCCCAATCTGGTAAAGATTACTGCGGAAAGAAACACCAAAATCAAACTGTGCTTGTTCCCCTAGTGCAACAAAAAACTTGACATCATAGTAAACAACACAATTAGTATGAAAACCAATCAGGGAAAACACCTGACAGACACAGCTCCAATGCAGAGAAGCCAAGTCAATTGTGCAGTGGGGACCACAGCCAATCTGTGGAGAAACAACCAAATTCTATTAATCCTGGTCTCTGTAAAATTTATTTGTAGGGCTCTACCAAATCCACGGTGGAAGTGGCATGTGCAGTTCCTTTAATCAATCAGATTTCCCTGCATGCCCCCCGCCCCTCCCCCACCACTGATTGGCGGGGAGGCCCTGCTTGTAGTTCGCTCCTGATCCGCAGGGAAGCGAAAACTGTTTTAAACATGGCACCATTTTTGCCTCCCTGCTGGTCCACCAGCAGGGGGGCTGCTGGGGCCCCTCAGCCAATCAGTGGCAGGGGGTAAAAATGGTGCCATATTTGAAAGCACAGTTTTCGCCCCCCCGCTGATCAGGAGCAAGCTGCAACTTGGGTCCCTCCACCTACCGGAGGGGTGGGGGGGGGGCATGCAGGGGAACCTGCAAAATTACAGGAGCTGCAGCACACATTACTTCCCCAGTGAATTCAGTAGGACTCTACTTATTTCATATGCATTTGAAAGCAAACCTGACCAAATATATTTGAGTGGTACGAAAGAAAACCTCAGGCATCAAAGCCCTGGCTGCTAAAAATTAAAACAAAGGAAAATAAAATCAGGGCCCCTTAAATATGCAACTGAGGATAACAGAATCCCTTTCCCCAAATACAAGAAAAAAACAACCACCTTTTGTTAGTAAATCTCAGCAAATGTAAAAACAGAGAAACCAGAGCACTCTTGTAGGTCAAGCCAAAATGTCAAGTTAAGACCGTCTGAAGCAAATGCAACAGAACAGATGAAAACACATCCTCGGGCTCAAGAAGCATGGTCATTTTCTGTGAGTCTCCTTGAGCAAAAGCTATACCAGCCCTTTCAGCCTCTCTGGGCTCAGTTTTGTTGATTGTTTCCCCTCTATTCACATCTTCTTTGAACTCCAGCCCTGATGCTGGAGTGGTGAGGAGGGAGGGACCCTGACGGGAGCAGCAGCCCCTATCACGGTTTCCTGGGAGCCTCTTCCTGGTCAGGGGAGCTGTGCTGCAGGAGGGAGTGAGGCAGGCAGAGCTACCACAGACTGTGCGGGGCGAGCAGTGGCACCACGGCTGAGGGGTGGCCATAGCCCCCAACCCCCTCCTAGCACCACCACCACGCTCACCCCACACAATCTATGGCAGCTCTGCTTGCCCCGCTCCCACCCACAGCACAGCCCCCACCCTCACTCTCACCCCCCCCAGGAAGAAACTTGCACTCCCGGGAAACCATGACAGGGGCTGTTGCCCCCGTCACAGTCCCTGCCCCCTCACTGCTCCAGCAGTAGGGGTGGGGGTGTGGCCAGAGGCCAGCCAGCATGTCCCCCTTACGTGACGGGGGCATGAAGGGGGTTTATTTCCCTGCTTCCTCCAGCATCTGGGAAAGGGAGCAGGGAGGGGCTTATTCTTCTACTTGCTCCATGCAGGCAGCAATTGGCGGAGGCAGCAGTCAGGGCTGGCTGACACCAGCTGCAGTCCCCCGGAGGGCAAAGGAGGTGTAAGGGGGAAATAAACCTACTTTCTGCCCCCTTTGCCTCAGGGGACCATGCTGGCCAGCATCTGGCCAAGTCCTGGTCCTGCCACTGCAGCAGTGAGGGGGAAGCGCCCGGCATACCCTGGCTCAGGTCCATGCCAGTGGGACAGGGAGGGGGGAATTAAGCTCCCTCCCTAGACAGGTCACTTGAGGCTACTGCCAAGGCTGGGTATGCCCCACCCCCAGCACAGCTTCCTTGCAGCCAAGGGCATGCTCCAGTGCCCTCTGGCTTCTGGCCTGAGCCACTGCAGGCTTGTGCCTGCATTTCCTGAATGAAAAGGGAATGTCTGTTCATTTGCAGATTAGTCTGACCTGCCTAGATTGAACCAATCTGCAAAGATTGAATCAATTCATGCTCTGGCTTTTTGAATGTCTGTCCCTAGCCCACACGTCACTGTGATGTACAGTCAGTGTCATCTCATGAGGATCACATTATTATGACATGAAGATTAATTTGGAGGCTACAGTATACTCAGGGTCTCATTATAGACCAGTAAACTTAGGACTATATTGTCAAGTTTAAGAAAAGTGGTGACCCTACACCAGGGGTGGGCAAAACTTGGCCCACGGGCTGGATCCATCCCACCAAGAAATTCTATTCATCCTGCAGTGGGTCCCTTGGCCCCACCCTGCCCAGGTGCAGGGGGCAGCCCAGGCTGTGGTGCATGCAACCAGTCCCACATTCCTTGGGCACATGGTGGGGCGGGGGCTATTCAGCAGTTGGACTCAGCTTCCCAGCAGCCCCCATGGTTGTAACTAATTTTGCCCGGCTGCTGCTGTCAGCATCTCCACTGTCATCACCAGCACTGACCCTGCTGCCTAGGCACTCCAGATCTGTCCGTCTCACACCCACTGCTGGGGGTGCTGGATGGATTGGGCAGGTGGGGTGGCCATGGAGACTGGCCAGGACCCCCATGGGCTGGGTGCATTCAACCAGGCAGATGGGATGGGGCCAAAGGCAGTTGGGGAGAGGAGTTTGGCAGCAGGACAGGTAAGAAGGGGCCAGAGCTGGGGCCAAGATTGCAGGATGGTGACAGCATGGGGCCAGGGCCTGGGACAGCGCTGTGATCTATTCCCTCCACATCCCTGCCCATGGAACCAGTGCCTGTCACAGGGACATGTGGGGACCAGATTGCACCTCTCCCCCAGGCCCTGGCCCCCTGCTGTGACCACCCCACAATCCCAGCTCCACCTGCCTATCCCACTCTCTGCTTGCCCAAGGCCCCATCCCATCCACCCAGCAAAGCGCACCCTGCCTACAGGTGTGCTGGGCTGGTCTCCACAGAGACCCCACCAGCCTGTCCACGTTCTCTGTCCAGTGGGCCCAGCAGTGGGTGTGGGTGGATGGCCCCAGGGCTGGAAAGGATCAATTGCCCCCTGCCCCAACCCACAACAGCTCATCAAAATCCTTAAGTGGCACTCCAGTCCAAATAATTGCCCACCCTGCCCTATACTAATAATAAAATTGTTTGCACTGTGGCACCTCTCAGTAAAGGATCTCAAAGGACTCAAAACCATGTCTTCATGCTTTCTCCCATTTTAAAGGAATTCTCCATAAATATACACAAAGCTACTTCACTGTTACCCTTAAGCTCTTCCCTCCAAAAACTCTCCTTGGCCTATAACTGTTAGATTGCCAATGTGCTAAGCCTGCTGCCTATGAGCTGACTAGTACTGTCTGATTGTTTCCTTCTATTTTCCCCGCTGGTCTGTTAGTATCCATCCATGGTCTTGTCTCTTATTCTTAACACAACAGTGTCCTCATCCATGACCAGAGCTCCTCAGCATTACAATAATATAAATCAGGACAGCATTTTCTGGCCAGGATGACCCAGATCAAGTCTTAGGTGGGTGGGCACAAGGACCAGCAGCTTCTGCTATTTCTCCCTTCCACCTGGCTCCCCCTCTGTAGAGAAGAGAGACCTCCCCCTTCTGTAGCACAGCAAGGGCAGAGCACTCTACTTCTGAATGCTATCAAAGCTACATCTCCATGGGCCAGATTCAGAGGCTTCATAAACCAGATTCAACCCATGGGCCATAGCTTGCCAACCCCAGATATAAATAATAAAAATAGCAACAGATAATAGCATTCATAATTTTTTTTTAAATGAGCAAGAGATAACAGTGACATCTGACACTTCCTGACATGTGGATGTGGGAGAGATTGGTCTTCCTACTGGAGTTTATATAAAGGTAGCAGAGGACAAGAGCAGTCCTTGATTACTTCTCAAGATTAGGTTCCTTATCACCCTGTGAAAATGAAGGCTTGTGAAGTTGGGAGGAGAAGGGGGAGGAATACATACAAAACAACTGCATAGGACCGCTGAGGTGCTCCAGCTGTTCTCTGCAAGCATCCCATTGCAAACTAAGTGGCTTGCAAACCACTCAAGATGAACTAATCCAGGTTCTACTGTTCAAGTTTATCGTATGGCTAGATTGTATTATAACACCAGTGCAATATACCTAGTCCAACTGAAGTGAAAAAAGTGTAACCCTGACCAGGGAGTCAGGCAGAGAACACTAAACTATGTTATTCAGTAACATTAATTTGGGCATAATCAGCTTCAGCAATGAGTAAACTGTAGTAGACAAGCTAACTTTGCCCTTAATAAAAATCTTAACATTTTCTCTGTAACTGACTTGCATTAAAGGCAAACAGTTGTCACTGTTTCCAAGTAAAAATTCCCTGCAGCAGCCAGGGAGCAGGGACAAGAGGACAAGAGCCATACATTTTTTCTGTAGGCTCATCAGCTTTAGAAATATACTCCAAAATGTAAGGAAATGAAGTTGATTGCCCCTTTGCAACAGGTAAAGATAAAATAAAGAGCTTACACCAACATATTTGTGTGATGGCTATGATAAGATACCCAGCAATTTGTCCTCTATACACAGAAGAGGGACTGGTTTATTACTGTAGGATACATAGTCTAATGGTCTGATGCAATGAGGGCTTGAATGACTATTTATCTTGAAAGATGGAGTCAATGACTATAGTCTTGTGAATAAAAGATACCACATGATTAGAACAGTGAAAAGATTTACTGCTAACTCTCTCTCAGAAAGATTTTCTATTTATCCCCAATGACAAAAGTGGGTTTCTTGCTGATGGTTGGACCTGGTATCAAAAACCTGTTTCCTTCTTCTAAAGAATAGAAAATTAAGGGCCATAATTAGCTGTAAATCTTCCATTTCAAACAATATAATTGTGACAAGATATACTAAACCTTGACAGTGGATACAGAATAGATGTAGAATTAAATTGAATCTGTTGTTTGACTGAATCAAAATCATCAGTAGACCCATCAAATATGAAATAGATAAAATGTCTACGACACTTTCACTTGGGAGCAGACAGTTCATAAAGTATGTATTCTCTGATACAAATACCTTCTTGAATGAGAACCAAGAGATTGAGTGAATTACCATCTTTTGGACTAAGGTCCACAAATGACACTCGGCCTAAAGAAAAACAAAAATATAGGACCAATTTCTGATCTCAGGTATACCTGTTTAAATCCAGAGCAATCCCTCAGCAGTCAGCGTAGTTACCTCCTTGTAAAACTGGTTTAAATAAGAGAAGAATCAGTCACTAAAAAATTTAGCAGGTTTAAACAAATGCATGTGCCACATCTCTCCAGGGACCCCGATTCATAATCCCCATGTACACAGAGAAATTAGCAAAACAAGAGTGACTGGCAATAATAATCCAATCTTTTTGCACCACAAAAGGAGCAGGTGGGATAAAACATGTCCCTTGCCAAGCCCCTGGCCATGCTGTAAAGATGCCTTTCTTCTGAAACTCTACATAGAGAGCAGAACCTAGTCAAAGAGAAAATATCCAGCCCAAACTGGTAAACAAGCATAGCATAGGAGCCAACTTTTATTTTTGCTGGGGAGGTGGGGCTAAGATGATGGACATATGGAAAATTATGCACTTCAAGTGATGGCCTTCTTCCTGAGGGGGGCCAGGGCCCTCAGGCCCCTATGGACTCGGCTACTCTGATGCGTAGGAAGGTAAGCAGTCAGTATGGCCAAAAAAGCTTCCTCTGGTAAGTTCCAGGCAACCCAAAGAAGGAACCATCTCTCCAGAGACTATACTGTCATCTTGAACTTTCAAAAGGCAGGAAGGTCTTTAGAGAAGATATTTGGATCTATGGCATCCTGGATTCTACCCTCAACCTTACCTTCTCCCTTGGACACATACCTTAATATAAAAAAAACTAAACCCCAGCCTTCCTGTAATATGATAGGGCAGCACCAAAGGAAAGCGACTCACATATATTCACATTTTCCAGAGAGGCGTCTTATCAAAGGCCAACACTGTTCCATCAGCTGTTCAGCACCTCCACTATCTCCCATCAAAGCAGTGAAGAAAACAGAAATAATGATGAGCATTTTTCATAGCACATTTAAAGGGTAGGACCTGGCTGATATGTTTTCTCTCTTGAAACAGACTAATTCTCCTTTTAGGTCTTCTAGAAGCTCTGCCAAAGAGCACTGGCTTAGGGTAATATTGGCTTTGGGTCACATAGGACACATGTAGGTGCTTGCTTCCTTAAAGGACTGAGGCTGCATCTTAAGGCACGTCTACACTGTGGCAGCAGCAAGCCCCAGGCAGGCTGTTCCTGAGCACAGCCCATCCAAATGCTACTGCATGGGTGCTCCAGGGCTGTCCCCAGTGGCCACTCTCAAGCACTCCAGAAGCCAAGGTCTCTAAAGTGGCAACAGGGGGATGCCACGGAGCATCTCCACTGGTATATCTCCAGGTTTGGAGGGTGCAAGTGGGAATAAGTAGACAGGACCTGATTGTAGACAGTACAGCTTGCTGCAGCCACAATACAGACCTACCCATGCTAAATATAAGGTATTGCTGCTTCGGTTCCTCTTCAGTGCACATTATTCTCATCAACATCAAGCCTGCAGTAGGGGGTGAGGTTCTTAATAATGATTCTGTTTACCATTACCCATGACCTTCACATGAGAAGTGCTTGCCCAAGTGTAAAATATTGAAGTATACGAGTCTCACAAAAATGAGACTTTCACTGGGCCCCACAATGAGGCTGTTACTAATCAGCCTGTCTGTGCCATTATTTTTTTTCTGACAACAATAAATCTCTTCTAGGGCAATACCCTGCCTTATACCCTTGAAATCAGAAAAAACAGAGATAGTAGAGGCCTCTGAAGGTCATTTATCCATCTCCATGCTCCCTGCTATAGGGAAGTATATTTTGATCACCCAGGACTGGTTTGTCTAAAATGTTCTTAAAAACCTTGAATGTAAGAGGTTCCACAACCTCCTTACATGGCTTGTTCCAGTGCTTACAGTTATAAAATTCCCTTAATATCTATTTAAATCTTCCTTACTGCAAATTAAGCTAACTTTTTTTTTGTCTTACATACCACTGGCCGTGCCTGCACGTCACCGTATGGCAATGTTGCTACGGCACTGTGCTTTAGTACTTCCATGGCACAGTACAGGCTGTTACTGCACTGTGAGCACTGTGCACAGGTACATTTCCCAGCTACGTCACCATCGCAGTGCACTATACTGGGGAAGCACACTGCTACAGTGATGTGGCTGGTGATCACATATAGACCCCCATGATCACTGTATCACCATAGAATGCCATAAAGTGATGTAGCACATTGTCAGCTCGCCATGGGGTGATGTGTAGATGCACCCATTGACATGGAAAACATTTGATCACAATCCTCTTTATAACAACCTTTTCCACAGTGGAGGCCTGTTGTCAGGCTTACATCTTCTCCTTTTTTCTAGATGAAACAAACCGAATTCCTTAAGCCTTTCCTCAAAAGTCATGCTTTCTAAACCTCTTTTCATTTTTGTTGCTCCCCTCTGAATTTTCTCCAATTTGCCTACATCTTTCTCCAACTGCTTTTTCCAAAACTTGACACAGTAATCAGTTGAGGCCTCACCAGCAGTGAGTAGAGCATAACAATTACCTCCTGTGTATTACATATAACACTGCTGTTAATACATTTCAGAATGAGATTTGCCTTTTTTTCCCCCAACAGTATCACATTGCTGACTCATATTCAGTCTGTGATCCGATCTAACCCCAGATTCTTTTCTGCTGCACTGCTGCTTAGCCAGTTATTTCCCCATTTTATATTTCCAGATATGATTTCTAAACATACTACTTTGAATTCGAGTACAACTGGAAGCTGCAGTAGAGAGGATGACCCAGCAGAGGGATGCAACCAGGAAGCCAAGACCAAGCCAGCAGTAAGGGGCCCAGAGCCAAGCTATAAAGCAGGAGCAAGAACTTCAAGCTTGCCTCGCACCCCATTATTTTATAGACTACAAGAAGTGGAGTTGGAAAGTACCTTTTATCCAAGACTAAGACACTTGGTTTGGGTTGCCTGGAGTCCAATCAGTGGCACGTGGGAGGTGACTAGAATCTGAGAACTGTAATGAAGATATGAACTCTGGAGTCAGAACCAAAGTTACCAGACTGTTGAATGGGGAGACAAAAAAAAGGCAATGTAGCAGAATAGGACACTTGGATTAACAACCTGAGTAGGCTGTATGTATGAATGTATGCATCCAGTTTAAGTTACAAGTAAAGAGTTCAATGTTAATTAAAAGTGCCCATGTTTATTAATTCTACCTAGTACATATATTATCAATTTAAATAATCCACCCTACCAAGTCTAGGAAACTTCCACTTGACTTCAATGCAACAGAAGTGACATTTCTGTTTTGCTTCAAGATTTCTATGCTAGTTTTGGAGACCCCTTATGTGAACTCTTATTTTAGCCTACACGCATATCTGGAAAGTCTGCATTTAAAAACACTATCTTTTACTCTGCTGCAGTGCTAGGAAGCCAATGCAGATTGTAACTACTGAGATCTCTGTCAGTATGTGATGACCAGTGAACCCACTTCAAGAGCAAACTAGCAAGTGCAAAGACTGCAAAAGAATAGCTTACTAGCTGATTGTGTAGGAGCCTCTAACCACAGCTGTGCTGATTTCAGGAGGAAGGAGAGAATGCATGCATCCTGAATGCTACTGATTAGCTTTCAATGATTCAGAAGGCAAAATCTCAGACAACTGTAGAAATAGCAGTGCTACAAGTATTTCATCATCTGTTGGTTATTCCAACATTTAAGAAGTTCAAGCCCAAAAGTTGAGAACATGTAGACTTGCACTGAGGGGTAACAAAGCAGCACCATGTTTGAAAAGCACCTGGGTTTCAGAAGTAGTAGGTAGCAGGATGCTTGGCATATTGTGAGAATTGTTTTTCTATTAGCAGAAACCCAACATCTGGAATATTGAATACCTACAGTATATCAGCTGTAAGTTAGAACTGATCTGGAGCTGCTGAAGTACACAGAAGGGACAAACCCCAAATGTCTGTTAAGGTGTGCAAATTCTAAAGGCTCTTGGTTAACAAGGATGTTGGCTGGAGATAGGAACACTTAGTGCTGCACCTGCACCAAAACTGCACTGACAGACAAGATGCGTTTGCCAAGCACCAGAGGCATATCATGAAGTGCTAGCCCCGCAGAGCCACAGATCCATATGAGCACTGTCAGTTTGCATGCATTGGCCTACAAGGAAACAGCCCAGATACATGTTAGGAGCTGCTAGTACTGCCTTGAAGCTGACCTAAGAGATGAGGATGCAACTATGAATCAGAAGCAGCAGCCTTGGTAACATGCTTGGCAATGCTGTTCCTGATGAAGTTCTGGGCAGCATCATCCCTAGACTTGCCTTAGGGGCCAAGGTCCTATCAGTGGCAGAAGTGCCAGCTTTACAGTTGCCCGGAGAGATGGGTCCAGACATGCATAAAGGAAGAACAAGCTTTTAATTTGCATCAGGATGTGTGGGCCTAATGGCTATGGTGGTCCTGACTAATGACCCCTGGGCAACACACCTGTCTGTGTATTTCTGCTCCACCCAAACTTTAAAACCAACTGCCTGGGAGGGCAGTGGCAGTTCTAATCAGGCAGTGCTGAGAGAGTCAATTGACTTCATAGCTCATTATCATCTCCCTGATTCCTACTAATCTCTCTCCACTGAACATGTGTTAATAACCCTCTCTCCTTTTTAATGGCCAATGGGGTATTAAATACACTGTCAAGACACTCAAGAAGACTAGGGTTTGTTTGGTATTGTTTTTTTTAAACTGAAGACATGCACATTTAACTATAATGACTACAGGACTAATGACACAATACCTTTTGACTATTTTTGGCCTAGTCTGTTGTGTTTTTTTAACTTTATAAAGGATATAGCTAATGAATGCACATTCCAATAGTTATATTTTTTTTTGCTTTGATTTTAAACTGCATAATCTAGTACTCACCCCCTAGCATATTAGCAAAGCATCTAGTTTCTCTTTAACTGAAAAAAATGTGTTGTGTTATATGTGATCATGGGCTACACTATCTGCACCCTCCTTTTCAAAACCCTAGATCAACCCATGTGTGTACTAAGTCATCTAGGAGTTTGAGCAGCCTGTAACTTCTAACAACTCAGAGGTAACACCTTGCTTTGCAGAAGCAGGAGGATCTTAGACTGTGCAGCAGAAATAAATACTACAAGCAGCCTGCAAATCAGAGGGCTGTGGTGGTGACACACGGGAGGCAGGGAGAGGATGGGGGAAGCGCGCTGTCAGCATCTGCTCAGAGAGGTGACCTGAATCCCTAGTGACACACCTGAAGAGAAAGACAGAGAAACACATTTACATAGAAGAAACTGGGATCTGAGTAATGATTCAAGTGGCTGCTGCTTTAAGATATACAACACTGCTTTGTTTTTACTTTAACTAAGTAAATTAAAGGCAAACAGGGACTGAAATAAAAATCCTGAAGTCATCTTTAAGCTAATTTAAAGACATCTTGAAGGAGCAGCAGTCAATGGGAAGGTCAGTAGCCAAGATGCTGAGAGCCAAGGTGACAACTGCATTCCTTCAAAAGTTGGGTGGGGGGCATGAGTGGAGAGAGGACTGCAATACTGACAGCTTTGGCAGTGCTGGGTTGGTCTCACCCCAGAATCATGAACCCAGGAATGAGCATATCTTACAACTGGGACCATTTGGCAGCATGGAGGAAGGGGTACAGTCAAGAAAAGGCAAAAATGAAGTAAAGCTGGCCTGGACACAGCACAGGAGTGAGTGCTAATGCGGGAAAAAACCTGCACTTGCCATAGTAACAAAGGGCTGTATAACCTAATAACCCGCTCTAATTTCTATTGTGTTTGATCCTCTAATTCACTGGCACTGTGCAGGCTGACAGTGTCAGTGTGAAGTGGAGAGGTACATATCAAGAGAGGTACCACCTTATTCTATAACAGGCATATAATTCTCAGCAATAACTGCCCAAGCTGGATGCTCAATGTAGAACACAGCAGTGCTACTTTATAAGCAGCAACTGCTGGTTTTCCTGCTGCAGAAAACACAAAGCGTGACTTTCAGCAGATCTCAATTCTGCTTAGCGTCTAATGACTCAGGTTAGTAAAGTCAGCTCATTTTTTACTCACCCTACGGCACAGGGAAGCCATCTCCTAACTGGCAGCTCAGAAGCACTCCGATATGGCTTGTGAGAGCCCACTAGAGCATAAGTGCACCCCTGCTACATGTGTCCTATTCACCATGAGCAGTAACTTTTCATCTGCCTGCACTCATTTCTTAGTTTGAGGTATGTAAGTGGCTATGGACAACCCTGCAACAGCACCTCTGGCCCCAGTCTATCCTTGCAGTGATAGAGAGACCTTCACAGGGACTGAAGGATAAATTTGCTTCCTCCTAATATCGGTGTCAAATCATCTATGGCCAACACAGATGTGATATGGGCTCTTGCAAGTGGTTGAAAAGCTAACAAGGTCATTCTGTGCTTGACAAAGAGGGCTTGTCATACCACATGTATTCCCTCAGGACTCTGGTTGCACTGCAGTCCCTCAGGGTCAAACCAAAGAAGCCCTGAGACAACAGAGAATCAGCCCTATGGTTAGCAAACACTTTAGGATCCCAATCTGAGTCTTGGTTGAGGTGCTGGTGCACGTTAAACAAGGCTGCACAGGGAAGCAAGGCTGGCCAGTGGAGAGGGATCTTTACTAACTGCATAATTAAAAAGCAAAAAGAGAGTTCATGCCATGTTAGTACTGTGAACTTTTGCCCTCAAAAAAATGTGTCTTTTGCCCTCAAAAAAAAAGTGTTTAAAAAAAATGAGTCAGAAGAACTGAATGCAGAACATTTACTTATGACAACAGTAAATACAGCTTGTGACTACAATAGCTAGGGAGCTCAGGAACACAGATCTATTCCAGAAAATGGTTGCTATGGTTGTTCTTTCATGACTGCAAGCCCTATGTAGCTTCAGTCTCTCTTAAAGACACAGGAGGAGATTCATTAGTGTGTCCAGACCCGAGAAACCAAGATTTTGCTAGGAAATCAAACTCCCATTCTGAAATAATTGGTGAGTTTTTGAAAAAAAACAAGATCCCACATTAGGATGACAAACTAAAATCTCAAAAAAAAAATTGAAAACACCTCCCATAACTGAAATCCCACATTTCATTTTGGAAATACAAGAACATGGTGTCTCCAAAAAGAAAGAGGCCCCCCCTCCAATCTCAGCAGCTGCTGACTGACACCAACTTGCCAAACCCGTTGTCCGATTCTTAGTTCTCAGTGGTGGGCAGCCATGAAGGGGACATGAATAATGTCAACAGCAGTCCGCTGCCAGGGCTTCCCAGCTCTTGGGCAGCCTTGCCCCACAGACTTCTATGGGTCTGGAGAACCCCCAGGCTTCCAATTTCCCAAACAGAAAGATTTCCTGGTCTGTATGACTCCTGGGACAGCTGCCCCATCCTCTTAATCCCCCCGGGTTATGGGAATATGGCTCAGGTTGGAAGCCAGCTGACCTAAGATTCTGGATGTCCCAGGTTCCCTGGTCTGGAGCCATGCACATGGTAGATCTGCCCCAGAATCTCTGGTTCCCCTGAAACCCTGCCAGGTGGACAAGCAGGAAAAGCAAGCTGGCTTCATCAGAATCTGCCTATGATTTGTTGGAAGTCTGTCAAATTGTCCCAAGTATAATTTCACAAAGCATTTTGGTTCTGGTGAACCAACAAAACTGTCTTCTGTCAGAAAGTTCCCCCCACAGCTCTAGTTCAAGAGAGGAAAAAGCTGGCCCAACCTGTGCTAAAAACACTGCCACTGCCCCTAGGCAGTTTCCACCAGCAAGGAACTGGCAGGGTGCCAGACCATTCTGGCTATGCCTCCACTAGGGCCTCACCAGTGCTCAGAACACTAAGAGTCTTCAGGGGGGACTATTACTGATACGCCAAAAAGGTGGCTTTATGGCAGGTACTGTACAGGTTCCTGCATTTGTCCTCTTTGCTGGGAGGAAGAGTTCACATCCATCCTATGACCTCTATGCAAGTTATGGGGGGAAAAAAGTGAACATGTAATGAAGGTCTGAGCTATAATGCATTCACACAAGTGGGTTGAATTAATATTGCATTTGCAGCCTTAAACATGGCATTTCTGAACTTTCAAGTGCTTGACTTCAGGGCCTTAATTTTCTATTAATGTAACTTCTTTTGTACGTTATAGATGTAGGTATAACAATAGGACTCCCTGTTAAAGGAGAATAAGAAATACCTGTGACAGTTTTTAATGATTTTACACTGCAAAACATCCAATTTAGACATAAGTTTAGCCATTCCATTAGTATTTGTTGTTATAACTTTTTGTTTGTATTTTAATGAGACCTAGGAGCCCCACACAGGACCCAGGACCCTTTTCTCTAAATATAAAGCAAAAAAATGGCCCTGCCATAAAAAACCTTTTCTATTCATTAATTATTATTGTTTATGTTTTGGTTAATGGAAGGTGCTGATTTAAGAGCAAGGGGGAGTGTTGCATTACTGAAGTTGCCTGCCCATACCAAAGTGCCACACAGAAAAAAAATTCCCTGCTTATCCAGTAAATGAAAGAACCAGTCTGTATTACATCCAATCAGTTTAGTACTCTCTCTCTCTATATATAGGGATAGATAGAGAGAGAGAGAGAGGGGACTCTATATATGCCCTTCTGCTTCCAGGAAGCCAGACTATTCTTGAAAGTAAAACATTAGCATTTCTTGGGAGCCCAATGCCTGAGGGTACTGCTAAATCAGATAGAGTGCTTCACCTGAAGGTCACTTGTTTGAATCCAGCTTGGTAGGGATGAAAAGCTGTCCCTGCATAATGAATGTGTGGTAGTCACTAGGTCTGGGTTGGGCTGGGTAAGCTTGTTCCAGGTCCCACACCTCAAATTCAGCAGCAAGTTTTACTAAATGGCAAGCCCAGCAGAGAGACCAAAACCTCTCTGAGCCTTAGAGATTGAGCTACCTCTGTTACCACTGAGAAACATTATCTTCCCTTCAGAGACCTGAGGTAGGGAAAATGTCCATGAGACTCTTGCCTGCTGCTGCCCCATAGATAAATTCAGGACTTGATTCTCCAGGGCTACCAAGCCAAGGCCAAGGCCTCATATGCTGGCATGGTGTTTTCTTACACTCCCTTCCCATCACCCCCCGAGACTCTGGTACACCTGTAAAAATGGCAGCTCTCCTACTGTGACCTGAAGGGACACACCCAGGACTTGACTGAGCTCCTGCTCTTCACTAGGGCCTCCTCAGGACCTGGAAACTGGTCTCCACAACTACATTACAGCCCCCAAAAGCAACCCATGCTGTACAGCTTTCATCCTCTTTGCTCAGCTAATGGAGTGCATTGGAGCCAGCCACTCCCAGAGACCTCGTGGTCCACAGCTGATAAGAGTGGGCAGACCTGGTAGTGCCTCTTTCCAGCATCCCTAACCATGTGATCTATCTGGCAAAAGCCACCCAGTCTTCTGCCCCTCATGTTCTCGTGGTGGGTCCTCTAAAAGTGGGTGGGTCTCACCTAGCCATTTCTTCTGGCTCTCAAGAGCTTAGTGTCGTATCCTACCAACATAAGCCCTTGACTGTCCACCACAAACCCTCCAAGTAGACTGCATAGCATCCAGACAATCTCCTCCTCACACTAGCCAAGCTGCCTACACAGTGGGAGTCCAGCCATTGAAAGGTCACCGTGTGGGAAGGCCAATTTTCTATGCTTTACCCATGGACACATCCAGAATACTGCTGGGCAGAATCTCCTGGTTCCACTGACTCTTCCACTGCCTTCAGGGAGGCACTGTGTAGGATTTTCTGCTTCTCTTATACAGCACCTTTTACCTCATCCCTTTCTGGTCCTCAATTCATCCGCCATACTCAGTTGATGTCAGAACCTTTATTGGCCTCTTCACTTCCCTTGAGGGGTGGAGCACTGTTGTTGGTCACGAAGCTCCTTCCTGCCCTAACTCCAATAGTCCAAAGTCTTCCTCCAGTATGAAATCCCTAGCCTTTTTAAGACAAAGCTTAGTTTTGAATGGAAACTATTTAGAACCATGCAAATTATCTCATTAAACATTTGCCTACAATCACACGCAGAGTGGAAATTGGCTAATAAGCTGTTCCATTGCAAAATGTATTTCTGGCTTTCTGTTGGCTGGAGGGCTAAAACTTGAAACAAAGGACAGTTTAACAAAGTATCTCTTCCAGCTAGAAAGGGCTTATGATTTCAATGCAGAGGGTCACGAGTTCAAGCTCTCATACCATACAGGCAGGATGGGCATATAAATTGGTGATGGCAATATATGCATGTGTGTAACCACTATGTTAACATGAGCTCATTCATGGTACTTTATGACCCTTACCACAAAGAGCTTAAAGATCAAAGATTCATTAGACCATCTGCATTCACTCGGATGTTCCTTGCCCCACTCTCACAAGGGGTTGGTGTGCTGGGCTGCAAACTGCTATATAGGACAGGAAAACTGATGCTGAAGGGAACTATGAGTGAAGGCTCTAAAAACTAACATACATATGGAATGGAGCTCCGCACTAAGGAGATGGTGCATTTGTGTCACTGGATACACCAGACTCCACTTACCCCTGATCCATCCTCAGTGGCAGTAAGTAGCTAGCCATCCCTTTGATGAGAAGTAATGAAGAATGAGGGGTCAACTTGATGAGGGCCTTCACCACCCTCCTCCCAAATCCAGTTTGAGAGTTACCAAACATGTCCTACCCTCTCCCACTTCCTCTCCTTGGTCAGAAGGATGATGACCAGCTTGGGATGCATCTGGTAGCCGTCCTCACTGAAGGACAAGTTCCTCCCTTCAAAGGTGACATTAATCAGGTACCTGAAAGAGAGAACAGATAGGATTTAAACACTCAGGAGCTGTGCCTGAAACAAGGACCTGCTTCCTCCACTACAATTAAATGAGGCTTACAGTAACACTGCATGCTCAAGAAGCAACTGGCTCAGAGCTGCCGGGGAAAATCTGAACAACAGAAGGTGGGTAAGTGGGGGAGACAGAAAGGTAATGAGAAGAGAAGATAACCAAGGACTTGGGAGAAAATAGACAAGACCAAAGTAATTTTACACATTTCACTATTGGCTGCTACAATGGGGGGATTGCTTTCCTTGCTGATTCCTGCTGTATTCCCATGACAATACCCAGAGCAACCACATCAGTACAAGTGCATTTGTGGTACTTAATGCCCCCTACCTGAAAGTGTGAAGGAATCTATATTAATAAGCAGTGAGAACAGGCTGCACATGCTCCCCAAACTAGCTCTCACTGTCTCTCATAAAAACATTGTGTATTCCACAAATCCTTTGAATTGCGTTAGCCAGGGGCACAGAGAGGGACAGTGTCCCTTCATCAGGCAACCATCCAACAAGGCAGGGCACCATAAGGCAGTACAGAAAGGAGGGATGCACCTATGAGAGCCCACATTTGGACCTCAATGAAATCAAGGTATTTTTACATTGATATAAGTGAGAAGAAGATAAGGCCAAAAGCAGTTGTGTAAGACATGAGAATCAGAATAATAAAGGTTTTGATAGCCAGCTACAAAGGTCCCTTTTTCTAGGAAGAGAATAGACCAGGGGTGGCCAATCTGTGCTAAGCATACCACAAGAAGCATGTACAGTCCCCATGTGTAGCACACAGCAGAGTAGGAAGGTGATAGGCAGTAGAGGTAGGGATCAGACAGAGAGCACAGAGCAGGAAGCAGAAAGCAAAGTTGCAGATCAGGTACAGAAAAGGTATCACAGCATCACTTGGGAGGGTGCAAGGCTAAATTTATGGCACACCTGCCAAAAAACGTTGGCCCCCATAGGAATAAACCATTGTACTAGTTGGGACCAAACAGCAAAACTCTCAAAGATGACTAGCCAAGTAACTCCCTATTCCAGAGATTAACAATTTATGGCCCTCCAGGTAAACCAATTTTAATATCTTCCTTAGGAGTGCATCTAGGATACATCCTTTGCCCAATGATCAGGGGACAGACACTAAAGTTAATGAAACCCAATGCTCCCTGCAGACATGGGGCTTCAGTGGTACCTCTGACCTGAGCTGTGTCATTCCAGCCTGCAGCCTGAAAAGGGCGCCTATCACTGCCCTAAATCCTAATATCTCATCCCTCCAATAGGAGGTGCTTCATTGCTGAGCTGACTGTCATTCTCTTGGGTCGTAACAGTAGTGGAAATGGTCCATTAAACAGCCTGGGCCTGATTTTCATTGATACTGAAGCCACTTTATGCTGTTCTAGCAGTGGAAAGGACCTTTGAGTGGATGAAGATTACCGTGATGCTCACTTAGAGGCTCCTTTACACTAATAGAGCTTTTTAAAGTGGCTTTGCTGAAAATGAGAGTCTGTCTATTGTATTGTTTTTTGTGTTCTTTTACTGTTCAGATATCCAAATGGCATGCTCCATTTTAAAATTATGCTGTCAGGAAGAAAGAAAGAAAGGGATATATATATATTACATAGTTCAATGGCTTGTAAGAAATCTACATGGCTTCTTTGACTGTCTCCCCTGTTCATATACTGAAACATCTCATGAAGCTGTTGCCACAGACCTAGAACACTGTAGACCTGCTAAAACACATATACAGTCACATAATATAATAAAAGCTAGAGGTAACCATCTTGTCTTAAGGGTTGGCTTCAATAGTTTAATCTCCATGGCATTCCCAGTCCCATTTTCAATTACTCAAGCAAGGTTTCCACTCCATAGAGCAAGACTCTTCCACTCCAATACCCCGTATTGTTAGGAAGCGTTTCTAGATATTCACATGAATTTGCTTTCTTAACATCATTTGAACTATCCAAAGACTTTATTCTGCCTTCATGGTGTTTACACCCTGAAAAGTGTAGGGACAGAAAAAAATTACATTGACTGAAAAGAGAAGGTTGGG
>NW_005842098.1:805992-806968 GCF_000455745.1 Alligator sinensis | reverse complement strand
AGGGGGAGGGCGGGGGGGGGGGGGGGGGGGGGGGCTGCTGTAGTTCAGACTGATCCATTGCAACTGTTCTGTGCGTCCATTCTAGCCAGCAGTGAGTACAAGTTAAACCACTGTCATTTAGCAGCTGTTTCACTGTGATGTGGTTAACTCGACCATTGGTGTGGATATTTGAAAACTCATCGCACTCGGGAGAGGTTCCTGAAGACTGGAGGAGGGCCAACGTGGTGCCTATCTTCAAGAAAGCAAGGAAGGAAGATCCAGGGAACTACAGGCCAATCATTTTGACCTCAATCCCTGTGAAGATCTTGGAAAAAATTATCAAAGAATCCATCAACAACCAGATGACAAAAGGTGCCATTCTGAGAGACAGCGAACATAGCTTCATTTCGGGTAGGTCATGCCTGACCAACCTCATCATCTTCTATGATCAGGTGATGTGTCACCTGGACAGGGGGGCAAAGGTTGATGTCACTTACTTAGATTTCAACACAGCCTTTGATTTGGTCTCCCATGTTGTCCTCATGGCAAAAATGGGGAACTATGGCCTCCACAACCCTGTAGTCCAATGGCTCAGGAACTGGCTCCGTGGTCAGACCCAGAGAGTGATTGTTGATGGAACCAAGTCAGCACGGCATATGGTAACCAGTGGCATCCCTCAGGGATCAGTACTCGGACCAGTACTCTTTAATATACTCATTAATGACCTGGATTCTGGTGTCAGAAACCAACTGGTTAAATTCGCGGATGACACCAAACTGGGGCAGCGCAGACACACTGGAGGATAGGCTGGGGATTCAGGCTGACCTGGATAGGCTTGCAAGCATAGGCAGAAAAAAAATTTGGGGGGCGGAAATAACTGATCATGTGTGCACAGTGGAATAGGCCTGGGGCTGGGACCAGGCATAGATCAGGACGGAGCGGAGCCAAGTTGGGCCCAGGATCAAGGTCGGGGCCTGCTGTGCCCGTGCAGCCTCTC
>NW_005842098.1:795929-805982 GCF_000455745.1 Alligator sinensis | reverse complement strand
ACCTCCCACGCCAACAAACCCACCACCCCACAGCCCCACACCAACCCCGGTCCCACATTGCCCAGGGGGCCCAGAGCAGGGGGGCCAGAGCAGGGCCAGCCTTGGCTGTGCCACCGGGCCAGAGGGGACGGAGCCCCTAGGACCCCCACACCTGCCCCGCCAGGCCCTGCACAGCCAGGGTGGGGCAGGGTGTGATACTGGATGGAGCCACAGTTCCCACCATGCTTTCCTCAAGGGAACCACCATCGGGTGGCAGTTCCCACCACTGCAGGCATCCCAGGAGGCGTGAGGATGTATGCCCCCAGATTTGCAAGGAGCAGGGTGGGCTGCCGCTGCAGACTGGGACTAGAGCTGCACTGGGCTCTTCCCGGCAGGGAGGGTCAAGCTACACTGTGGGTGGGCAGCAGTGGCACTGGGAGGAGGTTCAGGTGGTCTACAGTGAATCTTGAAGTGGCTGCAACCACACCCCATTCACCCGTAGGCCCCTCCCAGCACCGCCACCGCCTGTTCCAAGTGTAGCATGGCTGTGCCCCGACCAGGAAGAGCCTGGCACAGCCCAGCCCCAGTCTGCAGTGGCAGCCCACCCTGCCCCGTATATATAGGGGACACGCACCCCCCATGCCTCCCAGGTTGCAAGCAGCAGCAGGATCTGTGCTCCCCAAATGAGCCACTCACGGTTCAGTCCTGCACCACCGGCTGGGCAGCACCTGCCTCTCTCCCTCCCCACCCCTGCTGCAACCACTGGAAGCCCTCAGCTGGGCTGCCTTGTGGCCCTACTGTTGCCCCATGTTGCGGGGGGGGCTAAGCCCCCTTAGTCCCCCTTTCCACTGCCTATGTTTGCAAAGTGGGCAGATACAAACCTGATGACCTTCAACATAAGAGACATGCAAGGTGCTTCACCATGGGAGGAAAACCCCCTATCATATCTATAAGGTTGGCAGTGCTTCACTCACTAGCACTATGTCTGAAAGAGACTTGGGGGTCATGGTTGACCACAAGATGAATATGAGCCATCAGTGCAATGCTGCAGCTGGCAAAGCAAATAAAACCCTGGCTTGCATCTACCGATGCATCTCAAACAAGATCCAAGATGTCATTCTCCCACTTTATTCGGCCTTGGTGAGGCCACAGCTGTAGGGAAAGAGTGATTTTATTTACCTCCCTTTAGGGAGCCCACAGTAACACTACTTTTAAAAAGATTTGTTTTCCAAGAGTTGGTGCTTGCACTTTCTAAATGTGAGGCCCCTTCAACACCTCACCTCAATTCACTAGTCAATTTTGGAAATTGTAGCTATGTCGTTTTTGTGACATAGTAACATTTTTATAACATTCCACATGTTTTACACCAACCGGCTCCAAAATCTCTTCTGATGCTTTTCTGTGAATTCATTCCAATTTGCTTGCATCATTCCTATGTGAAGGCATCCAGAAGTGCATATAATATTCTAGTTGCAAGGCATCCTTCAGGCCACTCAAAGATTTAGTGTTAGACCAACATGAGAATTATTCCAACTTTGTTTAGAATGTAGATTTATGATTTCAGTGTTTATAAAGGAGTGCAAAAAATTAAACAAACATCTACATAAAATATTTCTCAGAAAAACCCAAGGGTGATAATATTGTGGGACTCTCCATCACCACAGTCTGAAGATAGCAGGAACATTTGTGGAAATTAGCAGGAGATATTTTAAAATAGGGATTGTAAACGTTTTCCAAATTGTTTTTTACACCGAATTTTCTTCTTGTTTTTCGCTGCAGAGATTAGAAATAATAACAACAAGAATAAAGGAGAAATCAGTAGTGACTCCACACTTAAGACTGTATTGAGATTTGCACTTAAAGCAGCAGTAAAATCCCTTGCTTCACACTTTAATGACTGAACTTAGTCTCCAAATTTGGCACAATAACTCTTCAGAGAATTTCCTTTCTAACCCTTTAGTAACATGTTTATCAACTTCTACAAAAGGAATATTTAAATGTGTCCCTATTTTTTAATGTTCTGTTTTTCTCACGTATTTCAGCTCTACCTAAAGCACCACTGTACTATACCAAGGACCTCCAGAGCTCGCTCACACACACACACACACACACACACACACACACACACACACACACTTGTACAATCTCAGCCACTTATAAAATGTTAAAATTAAACCCATAAAGAGCTATGCCTCTTCATTAAGATAAAGGGTATGAGCTATGCCAAGATTAGCTGATGGATTTGCTCATATCTTCCAGCTATCTGTTTTCCATCACTGCCAGCCTGCCTCCCTGACTCATCATCACAGAGATCCTGGGGAAGCAGAGGTGTAGGCTGGGCTGTAGACCGTACTGGAGGTGGACAATACTGGTGGAGAGATGGGCCTCTGCGGGGGGATGCTGATGCAGGGAACATGAGACAGTGAACGTGGCTTTGAAATATAAAGCAGGGATAAGTGAAGACATAAGAGAGGAGGGGCTTTGTGCAGATAGGATATAGGGTGCCTGAGGCTGTGCCTGGTGTGAAGAGAGCCCAGTGCCTTTGTGCCAAGGCATCAGTGCTTGAAGGGCTCACGGGCACACCAGATCAGAAACATGCAGGCAGCAGTGCCTAAGAAGCTGATGCTTTCTGCACTACATCACTAGCCCACGCCAAGGATCGTCCACCCAAATGGCACTGCTGCTTTCATATGTAATCAGCTCAGCCCCAATCTTTTCCTACCAGCCCAAATCCCCAAGTGAGGCGCACCTCCTACTAGACAAACAACCCCCCCGCCAATCCCTCTGAATGGGGAGCAGGGGATGGCAGAGAAACCCTGGCATCTGTGCTCTGGGGCATCAGCTCTGGAAGGAGAAGGCGTGTGTGCAGTGGGTGGTGAATGTGGGTGAGGCAATGCCGAGATGATAAAATCATGGTTGCAAGCTGCAAGGGTTGGGTAAGGACTTAACTAGTAAATCCCTGGCTTTTTTTATTCTGTGGCTAGTAGTAGAGACAGGCAGGCAATTTTAATTACCTCCTCAAAAAGGATATTTGTTTAGTGAAATCACCATGATCCATGCATTTCTTTAGCTCCTTATGTCCTGTACTGAAGGGCTGAATTCTGCCCTCACTTACTCACTGCTGCATCGAGTTCAGGGAACCTGCAGAGAGTGTCGTGACTGAATTTGGCTTTAAGGAATTAAGATGCACATTCCATTCCGAGGTAGACTAGCAATCTGATCCCCATTTAACAGTCGAGCGAACAGGAACAAAGAGGTAAGTGAGGTGTCCTCAGTAACAAAGCAAAACCATGGAAGAGCCAATAACAGAACTCAGGGCCTGTGCTCTACTCACGAGACACGTCCCCTTGCCCTAGATCTGAGACCATCAGCCCTGCTGGCTAATAACAAGAAGCTCCAAGGCTTCACAGCACTGGAACCAGAGCACGAAAACCACGCAGTATGGCAAATTCAGGGCTGAAGGTTGCAAGAGAAACACGAACAGCTTAAATGGTTTTAGAGTGACAGCAGAAAATTTCCTCTTAATAAACATTAATCGATTTTTTTTTGCTGAACCTCAGATAAAGGTTTGAAGGAAACGAGTTTGAATTTTGAGTTAACCACCTCAGCTTCCTTTCTCCAGTTTCTTAATGCTGAACTCCTTATTCCTGGAGCTATAGACAAGGGGAACTGTTCTGAGAAATGCCCCTGTTCAGCCAGTAGAGGTCTCCCTGTAACACAGACATGCCCCCCATCACACACAATACACACACGCACACCCCTGTGCCCTGTCATTACTTGTTATAGTCAGAAGCCATGAACAGGCAGTTTGAAGTGGCACAATTTTCCCAATATTTGCTGCTTTTTGGACATGAACAATTCATATAAATAAAACAACTGCTCCACTGGTAGCATCAGGGAGTGATCTACTCTCTCCAGAGTGGCAGAATAAATAGAGAAGTAAAAGAAGAAATAACACATGGCGCAGAAAAGGACTGAGGAGACAGAAGAAGATAAATTTATCCCTTAGAGAGAATTTACTCAGCACAGCAGGAAGGAAGGATTGAGTTTGGTGGAGAATGAGGGAGAAGGATGCAAGAAACTAACATCAGCCTCTCTTTCTGACTGATTGTAGACTAAGTTAATCATCCCTGGATCCAGCAGAAGCCAACACGGCCAGGCAGAAAAAAGGAGGAAAAGGGCAGCTAAAGACTCCAGCTCTGTTATGGGAAAGATCGACTCACAATCCCTGACTGGCAAAATTTTAAACAGGACACTCCAGCAGATAACACTGAAAGGTCCCCTCCCCGCTATGAGAGTTACTCCTCTGTTAATAGGTCCAAAGCACAGGTTCTCTAAGGTACTGATGTGATTCCACACTTGTACCATTTCCTGCTAAGCCAGCTAGGAGTCCCACACATTAATCCATATGTTACCGCTCCCTGCTGAATGACACAAAGTTTTGCTAATGCACACTATTCCTGTCCTGAAGTGCTGCTTGCTAATATATTCCTGGGCTTCTTTTGAACAAAGACTGCCAGCATGTTTGGTGGATTTCCAGTACAAACAAATGGGAGATTAGAACTGCCACATATATTTTCACTTGTAAATTTAGGGGTCTTCAAGAGACAGGAGATGGAAGAATAATGCACTGCTCCAGCCTACTGTACCATTCACCAGCCCCACAACCCTTTCTCTATTCCCTTATGGCTAAGAGAGTCAGCCATCAAACACCGTTAAGAGTATTAATTATATTCCCATCTACATTAAAGCTGATAGTGAAATAATATAAATGACAAAAACCTCAACAACCATTACTTACATTTCTGAATCAAGCCCGAATTCTCCAAACCTTTCTGAAAGTGCTAGGTAATTTAGGCAGCACTTCTCCACCCACTATTTTGTATGTCTAACAGCTGCCTCTCTGCTTCTAGAAGTACTGAAGGTGTTCTCTTGAGCAATCCAGACCCAGCTGGAAACACCTGGAATATCTCAAAATAGGGTTCCCCTGAGATACCAAATCCAATTACAAAGTCCCAAGAGATTAAAATGAATGTGCATGAGTCCTACAGATGGCTCCTAAGTATTTGGTGCTCATCCCTGCTGAATTGTCAAAACTTTCAGAGGGTCACCCATCATTCACTCATCCCATGCTCCCCTACCATTCTCTTCTCTTGCAGCGCTGATGGCAGAAACATAGACACATCTGGCCATTTTTGTGTAACATCTGCGCGTTGTCAGGTGCAATTTACGGCAAAATAATTCCATGTAGAGGGTCGAAACATTGCTGATTTAACATGGTTTAGGGTGCAGACCCTGCTTCTTCTGCTACAATAGAAATAAAAAACCACCAGCAGCTATTTAATTACAAGATTAGCATTTGAAGGAGCAGTTTTCAGTTGCCTGTGTTGCTCCTTTTCTCCCTCTTTCAATTGTCCTACCAAATTTGGTGAGAGTTGCTGTAAAACTTGAGAAAGCATGGTAGTAAGGGAACAGGGCTTGGTCCTGTGCTCAGGCAGCCAGAAACAGCTGTCCAAGCTAAAGCCCCCCACACAAGGTTGGGCTGAAAAATGTAAAAAAAAATGCTTGACATTGCATTTGCTGCTTGGCACATGCCAACACTACTCCTGGCCTTGTGCATGGTTATTAGTGCGCTCTCAATGGTGCTTTAATGGCTACTACACCATTCAGCACTCATGGAGCAGGAGCAAGTGGGCAGGACGCATTTTAATGGTGGGCTCCTTCACAGAGCTGGAGGCAGTGGAGACATGCCTTTGTAATGAGGGGAACAAACCATCCTAACAAGTTCAAGACAAACACCCAGAGCTAAGTGCAGCCAGGCACCATTCTCCTATTCCACCAACCCAGTCATTTCCATCTGAAATGGACAAGTACAACAAGTGGACAGGTGAACATAATCTGTGCCTGGGATGGTTAAATTCTTAAGAAACCCTCAGACCACACAGCCATATAGAAATATCAAGATTTTAGTTTGCTTTAAACATTATCAACCTCAATATGAAATACATATGCAGGTCCCTTTGACTTCAGTAGAACTATGCTGATTTAACTGGCTGACGATCTGGCCAACAACTTTTTGTAGTTGAGATTTCCTGATACGACATCCTGCTTTGTGAAATGTTCACTCCCGTTGAAGGAGACATTATTATTGATGTCTTATTGCTATTTCTCCATTATCTCCCGGAAGATATTTAGAAAAAAAATTGTGTGCTAATACTTCCATGTGATTGCTCCTGCTACCTGTGCTTTCAGAACAAATGGATTATAAGTGTGAAACTTTTCCATCACTCCTGCATTTAATAAAAAAAATAGCAGGTAATATCAATGCATTGCATATTTCTCCAATTTATCTATCTCCAGTGAATTTATCACTCGGAAGAAGCTTATCTGGCAGACCCTGAAGCTCGTGGTCTTATTTATCCCAAGAATGTGTACCATATGGGAAATGGTGAAAAAAGTTCTCTATGAATATTATGCAGTCCTAAAAAGAGGGGACCAGTCTTGGGAATGAAAGAGAAGTTCAGTTTCCACAGCACTTGTAGTCCTCTGGCTCTCAGAGAATGCTAACAAGGAGGTCAGTCACAGCTAATTGTAATGGTGGTTTTTGCAACGTGGACAACTATCCATTAGGAAATGCACTGAGATGGAACTCATTTCATGTAGGCCACTGAACAACCATCAACTGGTATCATTCAGTCACTGCCAACCTGGAAGAACACTGACACCAATGACTTACAGGTGAAAGGCTGTTCCATCCCACAAACGCCACTAGTTGTACAGTACCTTGCCTTCACCCAGCAAACACCTTTAGAGCCTGATTTTCCATTGTTTTGTACCCTGAACAGTCTTTTACACCTGATACAAAGTCGAATTAAAATGCTGACATTCTGACTTAGCCACATTTTATATTCCCTCTGCACATAATGTAAATCACTGCAAAAACCAGACCATGGGGTGTCAGGTGGCATATGTGACAAAGGAAATACAGCTAGGCATAGGGTGACTAGGTGTGAGGGGGCGGGAAAAAAAGAAAAAAAAAAAAAGCTCAAAACTTCACTTCCTTCCTCATCGCTGTCCTCTCAAACAATTCTGAAAACCAAACAAAAATCCTAACAAATTTTTGCCAAATCTTTATTTTCTGCCTTGAACTAACATTCTTACAAATACTGAGCACACCAGAAATCACTGAAAATGTTCTGTCAGGACTGTTTTTCACTGGGAAACTATTTTTTCAATTAAGGAAAAGCTTTCATGAGAAGTTCAGCTTTTGGACCAAAAAAAACCAAAACCAAAAACAAAATTGGAAACTGAAAAGATTTTAACCAAAATATGAAAACTTCTCACTCAGAAATATTATCATGGTGCCTCATGCAAAGAGTCATCTGGGTGACTCATTCTTCATTATGGGATGAGTACCCCAACTGGATTGTATCTCCTATGATACTCACTGCATTGTCAGGGACTGCCATGATGCATTGCGTCAACTCAGCAAGAAGATCCTTGGCATCATGGGAGACTTAGCCTATGCATTAAGCCTGGTTCATCGGCCAGAAAGGGGCTCATGGAGCCCGGCCTCAAAAAAATAACCCCAAAAGGCACTGCAGTGGGATTCCAAAACCAATATTTTCCATTTTAACCCATTTCTTTGCTTGGTGATTTTATTGCAAGTGAAAACACGACAGTACAAAACCTATTCTAACCACCTTTCAGATCTGATTAAAGTTAGAATGTCCTATAAATCTTATGGCAAATAAGCCAATTGTCATACCAATCCGGCTCCAGGGTGTACAGATTAAATTGAACCGCCAAACCTTTCAGAACACCAACTGGGAATATGTTGGTTGGATGAAGTAAGAGCCAACAAAAGCTATCAGCCAAAACTTGGATCAAATCACTAATTTTTGATGAGTTAAAAAATGGCTAATACATTTTGAAGTGTTTTGAATATTGGCTGTTAGACCTTCTCCTCTATTTACTAGGAGGAAAAACCCTGACATTTCCCTGTTCTCTAAAGTTGTTGTTCTGGGCATTTCAGTCCCACTTGGAAGCACTGGAAATCTATTGCTATAGATTTGCACTGGGCAGCAAGAGTATGGAAAATGACATTCATCAGAAGGGCTGTCAGCAGGCAATAATTACTCCTTGGCACTTATCTAACAGGTTCATGATGGAAGGCACATAACTAGGAACAGGCAAACACTGAAAGGTTAAAGCTGTAGTTCAGATCTATTTATCTATCTTAGGGGCCAAGCATACAAACACTACTAGGAAAAGTAGTCACAGAATAGAAGTCAAATGGAACTTCACAGTCGTATTTCATCTAGTACTACAAGCCTGTAGGATGGGGCACTTTGATATTTGTTAAGGTGCCGACCACCTTACAAATCTGAGGACTGGAATGGCTGGATGTTTATATTGAGCTCAGTTATATTTGTGGTTTAGACATCAGGGCTAGCAATTGTGCGAGCAGAACAGATTTTTCTTTGAAGATTCCAGGCCCTTTGTGCTTCCACTTGACCTACTTAAGTCTGCAAGAAGGCTCTTCCCCACAGCTTTCTGGCACTGCCTCTAACCTCACTGAGTTCAGGAACTTGAAATAAAACCTTTTTTTTTTTTAAATCAGCAAATTAACTGAATTTTTTCAAGCTACCCAAAAATGTTTGTGGGATTTGTGTCATGAAACGTTTATTTAGCTCAAAAAAAAAACACGTGCTATCTTAAAAAGCATAAAATAATAAGGCACAATTATTGCCCCAAAGACCTACCAGTCTAAAAGTCTGGCCAGGAACTTATTTAGTTTGAAGTGTTTCAATGCTTCCTTTTTAAACAAGAGGCTGTATGCAATGGTTTCATCCTGTCCACATTACATTTTGAATAGAGTCAATTAAAACAATCAGCTAATAGATCGCTTCTGTCAGTTGTGGGGGTTAGGAATCTGTTCTTCCTCCTTTGTCAGAGGACCCAGTTCTCTCTACTTACTTCTGTCTCCCATTCTCTCTTTCTCTCCTCCTCTGTGGGTTGATGTTTCCATGGAAACATGTTCTTTAATGCCTCCGAAGATTACATTGCTTTTAAAGCATTAACCCTTTTCTGGCTGGGACAGGATTCAAAAGAATCTTTTTTTCCTTTAAAACTTCCTTAACATTTTTTTCCTCATGGTTTAAGAGAACCTGAGAAAACATCACATCCCATATTCACTTTCCAGAGGCATGGTGCATATTGGGAATGGGGAAAAGGATGATGTGTGTGCAGAATGGTCTAATTTAAGATTTTAATTACACAGCTTTTTGATTTCTTTTCTTTTTTAATTTTTATATCAAGCCACTATTGAAATTTGCCTCCATAGATAAACAAGAAAAATGCTTGTAACAAAAAAGCAGAAAGTGAAAGGAAGAAAACAAGCTACAAGCTCTCACTCAAGGAGGATACAGCTTCAGGAAATATTCTAGCAGAAGCACTAAAATCAGTTGTAACAAAGCAATGAGCAGCCTGATCTTCATTGCAAACTGTCATAATCGCAGCCATCTCAAGCCTGACTCCTCTTCCCCTTCCTAATCACCCTTGTAATTGTCATAACCCAGTGATTTTGGTGCCTCGGCACGATGGAATTTTCTTGCCACATGAGAGCCTCTTGCACAGCGAGGGTTTTTGCTGCACAGAAGGACCTTGGTGCAAGAGAGTTCCCGCCAATTTGCAGCCTTCTTTGCAGGATGCATTTCTTCCTTGCAGCACAGAAATGCACGGTGCAAAGAGTTCCCGCTATTCGAATGCAAATTTGTGTCCCGCTATTGGCCAGTGCTAAATTATTCACACATGGCGGCTAGTAATTGCCTTGCTAGCCGTTTAAAAATTCGCGCGACTTCCGCCCAAGTCGAAGAACTTTGAGCATGCTGCAAAGTGCCTCTGAAGAGATCTGACTTGCGGCTAGCTGATCGATAGACTGATCACCTATCGATCTTTCTTCCTGTCGCCGAGCGCAATCCCAGACATACCCTTTTCCCGCCGGCTTTTTTTACGGACGGATTCACTGGCTTGGGCCCCGCCAGCTGGAACAACTCACGTGGTTGTTCAGAC
>NW_005842098.1:789588-790332 GCF_000455745.1 Alligator sinensis | reverse complement strand
GCCGTTTAAAAATTCGCGCGACTTCCGCCCAAGTCGAAGAACTTTGAGCACGCTGCAGAGTGCCTCTAAAGAGATCTGACTTGCGGCTAGCTGATCGATAGACTGATCACCTATCGATCTTTCTTCCCGTCGCCGAGCGCAATCCCAGACGTACCCTTTTCCCGCCGGCTTTATTTACGGACGGATTCACTGGCTTGGGCCCCGCCAGCTGGAACAACTCACATGGTTGTTCAGACGACCGGACCAGCTGCGTCGCAACTCCACGCGGCATAAGTAAACATTTTGCAACCATTAAACCTTGTCTGCCTCTCCATTCACCAGCCCGCCCAAACGAACGAGCGATCTCTTAATCACCTCGAGTAGGTTCTGGCCGTCCGAGACAGTAATTAGCCAGTATCATCTTCATTTGCATTCCCACTCAAACTTCCATCATGGTGCTCAGGGCAATCAATGCCCTCATCACCACCAGTACCCTCATCTTGGCTTCTGCGATTACCATCATCTTCAGCACCCAAATCTTTGCCATTGTCATCACTACTGTCCTTATCACAGCCACTTTAATACCAGCTGTCACTATAACCATCTTCTCCAGAATAGCCACTACCCCATCACTACTGCATTCATCACAGGCAACTGAATTGTGACCGCACTATGATCTTTGCTTTCTGTGTTCTTGCAGCTGGAAAATTATTGCTGCCTCAAAGGGGCTCTGGAACTCTGTAGCCACCCCACTTTGTCCTAAAT
>NW_005842098.1:777844-789557 GCF_000455745.1 Alligator sinensis | reverse complement strand
ATACCAGAATTACTGAGTGCCACAATTAAATCATGCGTGTGTACTTCTGGGACCCTAGCACATGCTGAATCCCACGATGCAACCTCCCCCACCCCACTCCTCCAGGCCCGATCTTATAGCCTTCCAACTGCAGTAGATTGCTGTCAGCAATATAGACCCTTCCCCCACGGGGGAAACAGTCAGAAAGAAATGTACCCTCTGCTATTATACTGTGGCTCAATATCACAGCTATACCCCCTAATACAGCTATACCTTTTTCCCCTATTCCTTATAGGGATTACCACTAAGGCTAAAAGGAATCATGGCACCAGGAAAGTCCTTAGGATCAAACACTGCACAAGAGGGTCTATGGCCCTAAACCCCCGTCCTGACCATCAACCAGCTTTCTGACTTCACCCACTCTCTTTCAACCCAGAACACAGCCTGATCTGCCAGCTCCCAGTCCCCACCTACATGAGCCACCTCCTCAACAGACATCTCTCTTGTAGCATCCGCTTCTGATCACAGTCAGATTCCCCCAAACACAAAGCATCAAAGGGGTAGCTCAGTTGGTAGCATTCGCACCTCTAGACTTACAGGTCTGCCTCCAAAGCCTCACAATGGGTTTGGGCACAAATGCTGCATGCTAGCGGTACAATACTAAAGAAGGATGCTGCTCTAGAATTAATTATAATGATAATGGATAATCAACTCAGCCAAAGCCTTCCCTGCCTGTCTCTGCTTGGACTCTCAAAATGAATAAGGATTTTCTGCTCTTCCCACCCCCGCCAACCCCAAAATGCATGCATTTACATCATTCTATGACACCCTAACTCTGGTCTCTGTTATTTAAATCTAAAGTAGTCTACAATGCAATGTGAAACATGCTATGCTAGGCAATACTGAATGCCCTCCAATGGTAAAAAAGACTCTGGGTGAGCTATTGCTGTGTGAAGAATGGCTTCCACATTTGCCTCCATTGGTCACTGCACTCTCAGTTTCTGACTCAGTGCTCTGATAAATGCTTTGGGATCAATGCCTGGAGTATGAAAGGTGCTAGAGGAAAGGAAATATTCACTTCTAGGTGGCTAGGCCACCAGTTCAACTCCCAACCCATTTGGGAGTGATTAAAGTTTTGCTCTATTGGCTGATGCTCAGTAGGGCTGTGCGAAGCTTCGGGTGCTGATTCAATTTGGAGGAGATTCAGCCCGATTTGGTGGCCAAATCTCTGAATCGAATCAGGGGACCAATTAAAAGGTCTGAATCAATTTGAAGCTCTCCGAATTGATCCGGAAAAGATTCAGAGAGCTTTGGTGATTCAGGCAGTCCCCACCCACTGCAGCAGGAAACTGGACTCTGAGCTGGAAAGTAGGGGGCAGGGGAGGGAGGCCTGGAGGAGAGGAGAGGGGACAATGGGGGGACCCCTGCCAGGCCCCATCCCCTCCCTGCTCCCCCAGCCCCTCCGAGCCCCCCCCAACCCCCGCCTGTTCCCCCAGTCCCCCACTATGGCTGCCCCGCCTGCCTCAGCTCCAGCCCTTTAAGAGGAAAAAAAAAACCCGCAGACTCCCCAGCTCCTGCAGCGGCCTGGGGGGGCTTATGCAGAGCTTCGGTCAGGGGGTTTGGGGCAGAGCCCCCCACATGGCATGGGACAGCAGGGGGCAGCAGGGATCACTCCTCCCACCTGGCAGCAGCTGATGAGTAGGGGCTTTTTTTTTTTTTCAAGCTGCCAGGAGCTAGGCCAGGTAGGGCAGCCATTGCCGGGGCTGGGAGAGCAGGCAGGGGATGGGCCTGGGTGATTAGGAGATTCAGCTGATTCGGCAGCAGCCAAATTTCTGAATCGGATTTGGCCAAATTGATTGAGGACAGTGATTCGAATGACCAAATCAAATCACTTTCCCTCAAATCAGCCGAATCCAAATCAAATACTAGTTGCTTCACGCAGGCCTAATGCTCAGCAGTCTGTGTGAAACATCTGGACAGTAAGCCTGTGTGAAGTGGCTAATATTCGCTTTGGATTCGGATTCAGCCAATTCAGAGGACAATGATTCGATTCAGTGATTTGAATCATGATCCCAAATCAATTCGGCCACCATTAAATCAGCCAAATCTCCGAATCGAACAGGTCCCATCCCCAACCCGCTCTCTCAGCTCTGTCAATGGCTGCCCTGCCTGGCCCCAGCATCCCGGCAATTTAAAAATAAAGAAAGCCCCACATTCACCAGCTCCTGCCAGGTGGGGAGGTGATCCCCACTGCCCCACGCTGTGTGGGGGGCTCTGCCACAAACCTCTAGAGGCCCCAACAGCCACTGCAGCAGCCAGTGAGTGTGGGACTTCAAAAAAAGTGCCAGGATGCTGGGGCCTGGCAGGGCAGCCATTGACGGGGCTGGGAGAGCAGGCGGGGTCCCCCCATGGTCCCCTCCCCCTGCCTCCAGCCCCCGCCCCTACTAACCAGCATGGAGCCCAGGTCCAGCTCCCTGCGGTGGTGAGTGGGGACTGCCCAAATCTCCTAATCTTTTCCGAAACGATTTGGAGGCTTCAAATCAATTCAGACCTTTTAATTGGTCACCTGATTCAATTCAGAGATTTGGCCACCAAATTGGGCCAATTATCCTCCGAATCAAACCAGCAACCAAAGCTTCGCACAGCCCTACTGGACAGTCTCCATAAAACAGACTGTCCATAAAAAGAGTGCATTCCTTAGGACCTTTTGACTAGCAATATTAGGAAAGCAGCTGAGGACTGAAAGAAGCAAACTACTCAAGTATAGTGCAAGCCTATCTACAGTAAAGGCCTGTATTGCACAGCTTCACTGTTGTTGGTACTCAAGTTAGCTAATTTAAACTAGCTAATTTAAATGTACATCTTACATGGATACACGAACATTCAACTCTGGATACACGTACATTCAACCCTGCTTCCCTCCCTGGACTGCAATATAGACACTGCCTTTGGTGCATGTTTGTGCCAAAAAATTTTCACGCTTTGTAGAAGTGCCCTCAAACATGCCACATGGCTCTGCCCACTCTCCTTCCCAAAACAGAAGTAAAGTAACTTCTGTGGGCAGGCTAATTAGCTCAGGGTCTCAGCAGTGCTAGTGAGCTTACTCAGGTGAATGAGACTATGCTTCCAGTTACAGTTCGGAAAGCAGTTTGTGTGGAGCACTGAACTATGTTCAAGGGCACCTGTCTCTGGCCCACTAAGTTTACAGTCTAGGCATGCCCTTAGAAATCCAGAGGAAGTGCTAGGATTTGATACGAATGCCAGGTGCAGGTGTAGGGACTAGTTTCAGTCTGACTTGGGACCATTCCTTTGTTTTAGGTCTTTACTGCATGGCACATTGCAAACAACTTGTGGCACTATAGGCTGTAATTAGTAGATGAATAATCTGTACCAATTTCATTTGATCTTCAGCTAATACCTCAGAGAAAGCAGCCACTGTGGATGCCTTTTTTGAAATACTTCAGCAAGTTGGAGACTGAATCCTGCTGACTTCAATGAGGCTTAGGATCCTAAAGCCCAATCACTTTCATGGAGGGGAGGGAAATAAAAGGACAAATCTTCTAAGTCACTTTGGCATTTCTGAACAAATATCCCTAACCCCTGACATCTCCAACCCAGCTTTCTCCACATCTAAGGGTAAGGTATTAAGAGAGACAGATGGAATTTCCCCCGCCCCCATCCTCACCCCCACAAAGTTAAAATGAAAATAAAATCCGAACTATGAACAAAAAGAAAAAACACTGCAAATTCTTGGTGAATTATAATTTTTCCATGGCAACAGGCTTCAGTAAAAGGGAAGGGGGGAGCAGTGCAAGGAGAGAAAGACAGACAGAGAGAAAGACAGAGAGAACTGAGAGATGGTGCACACTGTGCTGGGTAATGTTCCCATGGCAACTATATTACATATGCAGCCAATTGCCAAACTAAGTCAGGATCCCAATAAGGGGGATGAAGAAAGACAGAGAAAGAGGGTGGGGAGACTACAGACTAGGTATCTGCTACCCAGACAAGAGATATCACCTTTTCAGGTATACACCTTCCCACACCCTTCCGTGAAAGCACCTCGGTCTTTGTGGATGCTAAGAAATCTATACAGACCCCTTCACTCTGAACTAGCAGCCACTTGGCTTTGAAAAAACCAGTGCAGTTACTTCTGCCAGACTGAGTCAAATTTGGTGGAGCTGAGAAGTGTAGGAGGGAGGAAATAAGTACTTGGAAATGAAACAAACAGAACAAAAAGAAGGATAAGAAAAGGATAATTTTCCCTTTGCTGTTAGTTTGCATTCCACCTTTCTGGATCAATGTGGACCACACAGATACATTAGCTTTCACACCCCAGATGGTCAAAGAAAGAAGATGTCATCTGAAATCTCTGAAACAGAGATGGAAATGTTACTCCCCTGTGAAGTTAGCTACAGAAACAGAAGAAATAGGTTCCTATGTGATTAGGAGTCACCTGCACCATCTCTGTTTTCATAGGGCTGCCCCAATTTTAAGGGAGTCTATTCCAGAGAACACTGCAAATGTCCCAAAATATCACTGAGGTCTGACATAAATGTCAGATTATGGTAAAAAGAATTAGAGGGGACTCAGCTGATGAAACTGAAGCACCTAATGAAAACTGATTAATACCTCCTTTTAACCCTCTCCTATAAACACGGGAAGGACAAGTAATTTGGTGAAATGAGTGACTAATAATTCATATCCTTTTATGGTGTATATTTTCAAGGCATACAGTTTGCTGCCATAGAAAACCATTATAACATGTACTAGGTCAAGACCTTAAACAGGTCTAGAAATTGTCACAGGCTAAGGGAGATCAGCATTTCAGGAGGTAATCAGGTTTCTGCAGAAGCCAGGAAGAAATCTATTCTTACTCCAGTTGTACAAGTGGCTAAGCAGCTTGTGGAAGAAGCTTCACTTCTCCTGCAGTATCTCATGCACAGTGAATCAGTGCCATGAGGACACACTGCCATGGAGGAAAAAAACACAGCGAAGTGGCAAACCAAACAGTCATGTAAAGACTGCCCCACTTTCCCCTGTGCGGGGTAGAAGGAATCACTCCCCAACTAGACTAATGGAAAAGACCTAGCTTTCATTTTTAGACGCACAGTTCATGCTGCGGTTGATTTAATTGTGCAGATGAAGCAGCTTGATTTTTAATGCAATAACATCATATTTCCATAGTGTCTTTCATCCCAGCGTGCATTATACATTGGGGATGTTGAAATCGTTCAACTGCCTGAGTCACCCCCAGAGTGAAGCAGGACAGCCACCCTGCATAAGCTGCACCACATGATGATTTAATGGAAGCTAAGCCCTCACCCTTGCGCTCCATGGGCATGGAGCACAGCCACAGATGCACTGTTCAGCCAGCACGTGTATCTGCATTTCTCTGCTGGAATCCCAAGAAGGGAACTTGTGGCTGCCCAGCCATGCCGCCCACCATGAAAAGGCAGTCAGTAATTCCCCCTCCTTGCCACGAGTTATGGCAATTGAAGTATAAGAGGCTGACACTGGAAGAAATGATGCCCTGGGGAAGGGCAAATTCTCTCCAGATTTACTGACACCTGGAGTGACAAGAGAGTTTGAGCGACAAGAGGCACCAAAGCTGCCTGCTGAAATCCAGTAAAAATCTCTCTCCTAGGGCTAGCAAGGAAGAGAGAAGAGATGACCTCTCCAATTCTATCATATACTCCTGATGACTTTCTCTGAATGGCTAACAGTAAGTCTGGACCTGGGTTAGCACTGGGACTCATTTGTGAACCCCACCTATTCAGGTTGTCAGAACTGGACTGAATTAAGGACCAGAGTTAGTCTCAGGGTCATAGATTCATAGACGTTAGGGTCGGAAGGGACCTCAATAGATCATTGAGTCCGACCCCCTGCATAGGCAGGAAAGAGGGCTGGGTCTAGATGACCCCAGCTAGATGGTTATCTAACCTCCTCTTGAAGACCCCCAGGGTAGGGGAGAGCACCACCTCCCTTGGGAGCCCGTTCCAGACCTTGGCCACTCGAACTGTGAAGAAGTTCCTCCTAATGTCCAATCTAAATCTGCTCTCTGCTAGCTTGTGGCCTTATTTCTTGTAACCCCCAGGGGCGCCTTGGTGAATAAATACTCACCAATTCCCTTCTGTGCCCCCGTGATGAACTTATAGGCAGAGTCCTGACTAGGCAAAGGAATTCAAAGTGGCTTTTAGGTTTGAGCTAGTGTTGATGTTTTGCCCAGATGAAGGAACTGCTGGGCGAGGTTGATGATCATAATGCTCCTTTCTGGCCTTAAATGTACTACACTTTGGATTTATATTGATGTTGAAGAAAGTTTAATCACACAAAAGAATTCAGGTTGAAGCTAATAGATGGGGTCCAACAAGGAGTAGGTCTAGGTCAATTTTCAGTTTTGTACTGGAAAAACACTAAAGCCAATTCAGTCAGGGTTGAGATCAGCCTGTGTGAGCTAGCTAACAAGGAGCTGATGTGAGCTCACAGATCCAGTTTAATGGTTTGAAATAAAAATTGAGGTTTGTGTCACTCTGTGGCCCCATGCTAAGGTTGGCATTGGGCAAGTTTGTGGTCCCAGACTAGGGTCTAAATTGTAGTAAATATGCAGATATCGAGCTCAGTTAAAGGTCCACTGGGTGCTGTTTAATGGGTTGAGGGAAAATTTAAGAGCTGCTTCTGAGCCCCAGTTGGCCGTGATGGGATGAGTGAAGGGTCCCACACTATCAGGGGCCCACAAACTGATCCCAACCTAAACTCTCCTTCAAGAGAGATAATCCTCTTCCCTAACCAAAAATTAATCAAGAAAGCTTTGACCCCATAAACAGAAATCTTTGACTCAAGACTGCTCTAATTTCAGCAAAGATAGGGAACCAGGGCCACATTCAAAAGATAGTTAAACATCTAAATAGCATATCAAATCTGGCACTCGGTTCCAAATGGACACTATTCTTCTACTAGGACAATTCTCATCAGGGAGGCACTTCACTGGCTATGAACAAGCCAAAAATATAGCTCCTCAAAGGGAACCACCTGTGAAATATTTGCTCCTCAGACTCATAATCATAATTACCTTCCAGGCAAACAATCTGCTAGACTGGAGACAGAGTATAATGGTTTCTTTCTTGATATTTCTCAGGCAAGAGTAAAAAGGAGAAGTGGAACACATCAGAGTTGCCTTTTGGTGAGGTATCTGCATTCAGAGACCACCTCTAAACCTCTGTTCTTTTCTCTATCCACTGGCTAGTCAATACTAAATGCAAGACTGATGAGCTCCCAGACTGGAGAGCAGCATGTATCAGTCTGTGTTCAGTAGCATTTGACACTAACACGTTACTGGTCATATACAATATCAAAGGGGAAATTTCTCCCTGAAAGACCAATTCCTATTTGCTACTTGTGATTAAAGGATTTACAGTTTACAGCTCATGTAGAACCTTCTTTATCTGTGCATTTTTCTCCCTTCACAACATCACAGAAATAGGGTGACTATCTAAATATGGATCTGTATCGCTTACAGGAACTCCAGTGGCACATCTGTGGCATTCATCTCTGTCTCTGTCTCTCCAAGACAAGAACAAGAGACATCCCCCCCCCCCCCCCCCCCCCAATTCTTTATTTGTGGATTGGGTCTGTCAGCTTGTCAGCTCTCATTGGGCACTGCTTGACATAAGTCCACATCAGGGCAGTGAAAATCTGTTTGCAGTCAGCTTTTCCAATAGCTCCTGATGAACAGGGGGAGGTAACCCATTCCAAAAGCTGCTGCCTCTGCAGGCTACACTCTACAAATGATAGTGGTCTCAGAGAAAGGCTTTACACAATGGTCACATACATCCTAGTGAAGACCCTCATATTCTCAGAAGCAAAGAGCTCCTGTGCACCTCAGCTGAAAACAGAGTTGGAACTGCCATCAAACCCAAGAGCAAGAGCAGGGACTAGAGGTGGGAAGGTCACTGAAAGGTAAGTGAATGGGGTGTAGCTCAATTATGTGCCCCTAAATTAAATCTTGCAAGCATCCCTGGCCCCAAAAGTTGCAAATGTCATCTGTCAATCCCAGGCTCATTCCATTTGGACCAGTTCTGACAAGGCATCAGGAGAGGAACAAAAGATGAGTAGCCATGCCTCAAGAGGCTCCAAGAGGTAAATTCCCGTAGTACATTGAGTAGCCAATCCTTTAAAACCAGATTTTTTTACCTTGTTTTTTTAAGTCTAAAAAAATGAAATTTGTTTGATACTATTAAAAATCTTTTTCATCAGAGGCTTTACAGACTTCACAATATAATGGCTATAGCTGTCACTAGAGAAAAAATTGAGACTATTCTAGAATCAGGTTGCTATCACTCACACCCCACCTCCTCTCAGTTTATTCTGATATGAGAAAAAATGTGAAGTAACACCTGAGTCTCGATGACAGATCATGATGGAGATCATTATAGGCAGATGGGTAGATTAGAGATAGATAGAACTGAGTGCTGCCCTTAGAAGATGGTATTGAACTGTATTTTTCTCTTCACCTGGAATGAAATCTTGGTTCAAGTCCCAAGAGGAGAAATATTTGAACTGGTATCCCATGCCCCAGGCTAATGGATTCTGTGTACTCTTAAATTTCCATAAGACAGCACAGCTGATGAAGGCAACAACTCATAACTATGGTACCCATAGAACAAATCTGATTTTTTCACATCTACTTTCCTAGCATGCCAACCAACAGGACTGCATTATGCAGATTAACTGACTCACTATCAACTCTATGAAATCAGTCACCCCACCCATTCCCCATACATACACAGGCATGTGTTTTTTTAGAACCATCCTGAAATCAAACCTTAAATGAGAACAGCAGCTGTGAAGTTTTTCCAATTACTCTGACAAGCAGGACAAGCAAAATCTTTAAAGAAATAGAAAAGAAAAACCCAGCAGTTAAGAAGGGATGATGGGATGCATAGGAGGATGCTTTGGCCAAGGGAGGAAAGAAGTACAGGATAAAAGGGAGGAAAGGGTGGGCAGAAATGGAGAGGGGAGAATCAGAGCTGGACTGAACCTCTCAACTTTGAGGTCTACTCATTTAATTGATATCTCTTCCTTATTCAGGTCACTTGTATAGAACCCCATTGACCACATCATGCATTGTATATCCTCATGAGCAATCGAATGAACAAGTCCACCACAAATGATAGGCCAGAACACAGAGCAGCTAGCAAAGAACAGTCCGGAAGCAACACAGGCTCCCAAAATCATTCTGGGATACAGCTTAAAAAAAGCCATAAAATTCCTTTGGATGCAGTGTGCCACAAAACATGCTGAGAAAGCTGAGCCGGGAGGGAGTATAAAGGACTTCAGAGTATCTACACTGCAGCCTCCTTCCTGCAACGCAGTGTGGTGGTCTGGTGACATGAGCTCTGAAATGTAATGTTGCTTGTGCCAGCGTCAACACAACAATGTGAATGCACACAACTGAAACAGTTATGCTGCTCTAACTACTTTTATTGCTTGAATTAGTTATATTGCTTCAACTAAACCAACAGAAGTTCAATCAGTATAATGTGTGCATTTACACCTGCTGTGAGACTGTGCCCAGACAGTCACTTGCAAATCATAGAATCAGAGAAGTAGGGCTGAAAGGGACATCCATAGGTCATCTAACCCAACCCCCTACCTGAGGCGGGATCATCCTTATCCAAATCCATCACCTTACTGCCTAGCAAAACTACACAGTCATGCAAAACTACAGTCTGTTATCCACACAGCTGCTTTGCCCCTTACTGGGCGCATCTACACATGCACATTTACTGCACAGTAATTTAGGTTACTGTGCAGTATGGGCATGCATCTACGTGTGCATGCCGTACTGCACAGTAACCATGGTGACTTGCACTGACTTGGTGGTAAATTTGATACCTGCATGACGCAGGTATTAAATTTACACATGATTAGTTACGTGCAATAACACACATGTAGATGCCTTGCTGTGCAGTAACACTGTGTATGTGGACTGACTTGGGACTAACTTGAGTCCCAAGTCAGTCCACACACAGCATTACTGTACTTTAACAGCTGCAAATATAGGCACTAGCCTAAAAACCACTTAGTGTGCAATAACTTACAGCACAGTAACTTACTGCACAGTTAATGCATGTGTAGATGTGCTCACTGAATGGCTCCATCAACCCTGCTGGGCAACATATACCTCTTCATAGCCTCTTCATAGATAATGGTTAAGGGGGATTCCCACATTGGAACAAACCAGTGGTCCATCTAATACAATATCTTGTCTTTGGCTGTAACCACTGCCTGAAACTCCCTCTCACCACCACAATCCACCTTATTTTGTAGTATTGATGATAACCAAATTCCTCAGAAGAATAAGCCCGTATTTCAAGGCCATTTAGCTTAACTACTCAGGTTAGTGCTATTCAGAGAAGTCTAATCCTTTCTGGAATCTTGCTAAGCCATTTGCCACAATATATTCTTAAAACAGCAATTCCCACAGTCTAATTAGACACTGCATGGGGGAAAAAAAAAATCTCCTTTTATCCTTTTTATATTTGCTGCCTTTTAAGTCAGTGAAGTACCCCTTGTTCTTGGATTATTGAAGAAGCGGTCATAGGGTCAGGGAAGGAAAATTCAAACAATTAACACTGATATGTGGAAAGCATATTGTGAGCTCCGTCATAAAGAGAGAGGAAGTCAGCAAGGAAAATGGAAGATGTTCATGAAGGAAGCATAACGCCTGAAGAAGAAGTTGAAAAACATCCCTTACTGTGTGTGTCAGCAATAACTGGCAGCAGGGGAATGGTAAAAACATAGCCATAGCTGTTTTAGGAATACCAGAGACACATGACAAAGGACAAGGATTAGATAAATCTTGGACTCAACATGCGGAGGTGGCAAGCACTCACAGGTCTCATTAACTAACTGGAATGGTAAATATTCAGCAGGCCAGGAAATGGGGTTCCCTATTTTCAAAGTGAGCTCCAGGTAAAGAGAAGGCAGTGAAAGACCCACAATATGCTAAAAGCTAAAAGAAACATTATTGATTAACAAAACCAATGCTAGACACAGAGACAGTGACATAAAGCAACCACTAAATAATAAATGAGGGTTCGTTTGAGTAGGTGTCCCTGCTCCACTGCCTCCAGGCAAGACATTGGCACAAAGTTCTATGCCATAGTTGCTTCCACCATAGCTACTCCTTCAGCTGGGAAGTAGAGCAGGGATTTAAATGAGGAACAGAGCAGAGTTCTGAAGATAAATGCATAAAACAAAGCAAGTCATGCCCCATTTACAGAACCCCATAATTCTCTCCATCTCAGGAGGTAGCTTCCTAGGGCTCATCCAGACGAGCCCGCATGTGCCTCTTGCAGCGTCTCAAACTCTTTTAAGACGCTGCAAGAGGCACGTGCAGATACAAGAAAATGTTCCCTGTGCTGCAAATTTGCAGCACAGGGACAAAATTAGACCCCACATCCAGGGGTCAAAACAACCCGCAGACAAAAAATGCAGGGCAGGGCATGGTCCCAGACCATGCCTTGAGGCAACCGGAGGCTGGGTCCTCCACAGAGATGCTCTGGCTGCCAGAGTGTCTGTGTGGTTGGCCCTCACCCTTGTGCGGAAGCACGCTGCCTGCCTGTGCAGGGCAAGCAGCATGCCAGCAGGGAGCTGGACCCAGGCTGCAGTGCTAGTAAGTAAGGGGTTGGGGGGGCTGGAGGGGACCATGGGGGGGCCCCCACTGGCC
>NW_005842098.1:732094-777749 GCF_000455745.1 Alligator sinensis | reverse complement strand
GGCCCAGAGGATCAGCTGCCTCTACTGGCTATGCAGTCCCCATCCAGGTCTGGCAGGTGTGCAGCAGGTCACAGCCAGGCAGCAGCCCCCACTGCCAGACCCCTGCAGTGGGTAGAGGGTACAGGGAACTCTCAGGGCTGCTTCAGCAGTCCAGCTGGCACAAGGGGTAGTGTCCCCAGGTACCAATTGGCTGGGGCCCCAGAAGCTCCTTAGAGTAAGTAGCCCTGAGCTACTTGACAGGACAGCTTTTTATATTGCTGCGGACAGCACAGGTGCTAGCTCCGGGCACTAGCGCCCCCTGGCTGCAGATCTGGGAGGAGCCAGGCAGGGTTATTTTGCCCGAGTGGCACAATTTGCCCCACACCAAAGTGCATGTCCAGGCACGTGCACTGAGGCAAAATGCCCCGGCTCAAATTTGCACCACTTCTATTTGAGCTGCTGCAAGCGCACGTGCCTGCATGTGTAGATGCATCCCTAGATGCCACCAATTTCCAGGCTAAGAGTGGGAGCACAGCAAGTCTGTGTACAATGAGGGTGCCATATGAGGGACAATTGGGAGGGAGTGCCCGTCTCTTCTCCCATCTCTCTGCCTCCTTTTCATTCACCAGTAACTTCTTCACTTACTATCTACAGCCCCCTATTTCTCACTACCCTTAAATCTTTCTTTCTCCAAGCTCTTCTCAGAACAACCTCCAGCTTCCTCACTCTTGCAGCCTTTTTCCTCCATCTTCTTGGGCTTCTCCTGGACAGCACAGTCCTCCCTGGCTCTCAGCATGGCCATGCAATTTCTTTACAATGCCACTCATTCCAAAAGCAAAACTGCTACTGACTACATTTAAAAGCAGAATCAGTGCTACAACAAGAAAGTCCATTTTAGCTTAAAGGAACAAAAGAATCATGCTAGCAAAGACACAACTGCAAGTTTGGCAGCATGGGCAGACAGGAAAGATTGTGCAATAGTTATATTTTCTTTTACCCAGATGTAAAATGGATCATTTCCCTGCAGCAATCTACAATAGCTGAATGCTAGTCCAGAAAGGTCCAGAGGGAATCAGGATATTGTAATGTTCTGGGCTGCTGGAGAAGTCAAAGCAGTCCTAGCCAGCCATAGCTGGGCACTCTCTGTTGGATTAGCCATATAAATCAAAGCATTCGTTGCTGGGTCCTGTTCTTCACAAAATGACCAGAACAGGAAAGAACCTATCTCACATCTACCTTATACTGACTAACTCTGCTGGATAAACATTTTTATACGTTCATCTACCAAGCATTTTCTAAAAAATGGTCATTCACCTGCTGCCCCATTGGGCATCCATCACTGCCAAGTTCACCTGTGCATGTTTGTTAAATCACTCACATGTTCATTCAGCTTCAGTCACACCCAACTCATCATTCACAGGCAACCCTCCAACATACATAAATCAGCTCTTGCATCAAACTGCCTCCCTTGCACTCACATCAAGTACTTCGGGTCAGTCACCAAAGTGCTTTTGTATCCACTAGTCCAATAGTCAAGCCATTCACCCACATGTGAGAGTAGGTTCAAGTCCCTTTTTGTTTTCATTCAGAGAAAGAATTTGAACTGAAGTATCTCACCTCCCAGGAAAGTCCCCAAACTACCAGGTGAGGAGGTAGGATAGACAGGTGAATCTTAACAAAGGCAATCAGGAAAAGATTCAATTTCAAGGAGGATTTTGATCTTTTGAAATCTGATTTCATTTAGCATGAAAAGACCAAAATCCTGAAATTCTATGTGAAAAGGAATAAAGCACCAGTTCCAGGGACCCTGGAAGTCCAGGCTGACAGAGAACCATAAACCCAGGAGCTGCATCTGCAATACCTTGGGTGAACTGGCTGGAAACCCATGTTCCTTGTCAAGATCAAACCATTTTCACCAAACATTTAAATTTTGATAAACTAATTCAAATGAAAAAATAATGTTTTATCAGAATTTTTATCTTCTCACCAGTTCTAGTGCTCAGTGAAACTAAGTGTTCTCATCTTAACTACAAAGTCTCAATCTTTTCTATTTCCAGGGCCATACCAGGATCTCTCACCCCATTTAGAAGGAATCTGGCATGGAGAAGGAGAAGCTGCTCACTACCTTTTCTTCTGACACCTGTTTCTGAGTCCAAGTTTGATAAATCCTGCAGTAAACCAGTCAGAACCAGGCACAGAAAATACATTCCTTCACCCATCCTAGCTCATTGATTTACCCTCTCTGCTGCTAGAACCTCTTAGCCAGATGGGTGTATATCTGGAACAATTCCAATTAACACTGTTTCTGACCTGATGTAGCACTCATCTCTCTTAAGTTCTGAGCTGTTCTGGATTCACATCAGTATAATTTAGGTCAGAATTTGATTCTTTTGTCTCCACAGAAAAGCATTTCCTGTGGAAGTGTAAAGAGAATTCTACTTCACAGGATTTTTAGCTGGCAGATAAATCCCATATCACAAAGGGATAGCACCAGAGACAGAAAACAGCTTTCCAATTCATCTGATTGTTATAGATAAGTGTTTCTGCCACTCCACAGCATGCATTTAAATTAATCGGATGATTGTGATCATATTCTCTGAGATTAGGACACCCTCTGCTAGAGAACATCAGGGTATTAACTCCAGTTGCTCCTTCTATGGGAGTTCCAGATCAGAACATAGCCTGCCACTGCATACCAAGATATTTTTAATATTGTGATTTACCAAGAAGCATTGCAAAATCTCTCAGAAGAACTGAAGTGGAGGAATAACAGAGAGGCACCTACATGAACGTCATTAAAACCAGACAAACCTTTTAATCCATTTAGCAAAATGCCTGAAGGTTGCCTTTTCAGATAGGAGAAACAGAAATAAATACAGAACACTGAAATCAAATACATGCAGCACCACAGGCAGCAGCCCCTCTCATATCACTTTAGCTGCTGACGTCGCTTCAGGTTTTTCTTCCTTTTTTTTTTAAACTCAGTATACTGATTGCTCATGAAGGAGCCAGGGAACGGCTCTGGAAACCTACATTTATCCACAATACAGATGGCAGTGGCTGGGGAAACCTCCTCCACACTAATTCATTTACATGCCCTAATCCTGACAAGAAAGGGTCACTTTCTATCCATGAGATGGTATTTCAGACTTCATACTCATTTGAAACCTTGGCCTGTCTGCCACCAAGGGACACATTTGTGTCATCTAAAAAGAGTTTCTGATAGAAGGATGTGTCTGGTCTATGCTGGATAAGAGCACCATATCCATGGCACCTAAATCACCAAGTTGTGTTCAGACATCAAAAACATTAGTTAATACTAACCAAGAGGTTCAAGGCAACAAAGGCTATTCCTCAAACCCCAGGATCAAGTAGTCCCCCAGGGCATGTTTCTGAAATCCATTTGTGTGCTGGTTTGTCCCTCTGGAAACTTAAGGATCTCAAGGATAAAGCACAGAGGAAGTTTGCTTCATAGAAATCATGTATTAAAGGGTCTTATTGAGCCTTCTGTGATTAAATATTCGGTGGGGGAGGCAGTAGGATGTGCCTGTGGATGACAGGAGATGCCTTGTCCAGGTGAGGCAAAGAACCCACCACCTCCCAGCATGCTATCAAAAAATAAAGTCTTATACACTAATCTGCTGCTATTCTGCATCCCTGACCTTAGTACCCAAATGATCACTGGAAAGATATACCACCACTACTATTGTGAAGAAGTTTTAAGACCCTTCCTTAATTATCTTACAGAAGAATTCTGAAGCATTCCCCATTTCTGTCCCTTGGCAAGGAGTTCTAGACTATCCTCACCTCCACCAGTTAAGTACATTATCTCTGATGTCATCTTAGCCACAATAATCAATTTTGGGACTCTGACCTAGACATCTGTTGACCTCTTGAAAACTTAGTGCCATAAACAGAAAGAAGAATCCCACTGCCAATGCCCAAAGGACAAGGCATTTAATATACACAAAATCCCATGATTAAATGGTAAATATCTCCAAGGGGGGAGCAGGGTTGCCAGCTGTCCATAAATTTACAAGTCAGTAAAAATTAAGGCCAAAAATGCCTGTCAATAAAGTCTAAAACAACTTGAGGAATTCATAAAAACTCTAAGCAGTCAGAGATGATTGAAGCTTCATGGTCAGAAAGAAGCTGGGTGCAGTGTTGAAAGACACAGAGGACAGAAGACCTACCTAGTCTCTTGTGCGGGAGAGCAGCACCCTGCAGAGAGCTTTTTCTTAGTATTCTGTAGACCACTCCTCAACCGCCCCAGCCATATGCTACTGCTGCTGAGTCCTATTGGCTGCCTGTTATACTACTGGGTTACAGGTAGGCTTCTTTGGGAGTGGGGGACATCATGGTGCAAAGTGTCATCAGAGGCATTAAGGTGTAGAAGTGAGGACAGGATCCGTGGGGGGGCAGCAAAGTGTAAAACCACTGCTACAGTCAAATTGGGTTGCCAATCCGTGAAAGAAATGTTGATGGCAAACTTTTACTGACAACCAAACTCTTTTTTTTACTATGGCTGGAGTTAAACCTCTACATTTGAACCTAGCCCTTCTAATTGGGGCCTGGCAGCAAGGCAGTGCCTAACAGAAGAATTACATTTGCATTATGTAAAGCATATATGTTAAAATGTGTCACTAAAAAGCTTGGTTGTCAGTAAAAAGTTTCCAGGTTGTCAATAAAAAAAATGATCTTGTCTTGGTAATCCTGGGACAGGGACAGGGGGAGCATCAGAAAACATGATTCTCCATCGCACCAGTTTCACTTGAAACAGATAAACAGAGATACAGTGCACATGTGCATACAAAGACACGCACACAAACGCTTTTTATGGCTGATTTATTTTAGTCTCATAATAAAGACTGGCATTGATTTCCCTTTCTTGTGTGACATGCATTCTTGATTAAGGGACAAAGGTGTCTGAAGCCTGGGATAGGCATTTTAAAAAAATACCCTTTATAAATCAAATTTAAATAAAACAAATTACTTCTCTGTCCAGAGAATAAGATCCAGCTTTTAGGTCCTAAATATACGGATGAACCAGCTAGCGAGCACAGCTGCTACACCTTTGCAGGAAACTGTAGAACTTCACCAAAAGAAGTCCATTCTGTTTTAGGTGAAACCAGTGTTATATTTGGTACTGGAAACACAAACTGTTCAGGCTGCCCCTGCAATTCCAATTAAGACACTTTACCAAAATGTAACCATTTGAGCTGAAATTGTTCATTACCAAAATGCTGTCAGGCTGAATATTCCTGGAAAGAAACCGACAAAGTTGTTCAACCATTTCCAAGATTAAGGTTAAGAGAACGTATGTCATTTTGCCCAGCATGTGCTGGTGATCTTCTCTTAAGAAGATGTAGCATCTCCATGCTTCAGAGCACAGTGTGGCCTTTGTGGTTGAGATATGCCTTGTGCCATCCCTGTCAACAGTCTGGCCAAGTTACATGAGCTTTTAAGCACTTGACACTTGCCCATGCTTAGTAAAGACTTTCTAAAGCTTAGCTACTAAAAACTCCTCAGGTTCTGTTTTTCCTCAGCATGATTCTCCTTGAACTTGTAGTTCTGGTTTCCAAGACTGAAAGCAAAAAAACTCTCACCCTCACCCCATAATCCAACTCTGTTGGTCCTGGAAATCATAGAGGGGGAAGTTGCACAACTCAATTGCACAGGGGACAAGAGTAAGACCTGGGATGGACTACAGAGTAGATTAAGACAAAAGCCTTGAAAAAGGAAAGCAGGAATTGAGGCTGACAGGGAAGGAAGGGGGGATTTGCAGTGCAGAAAACTGGAACTGGCTGGACAAGGTGGCTGGGGCATATAAAAGAGCTTGAGGGGGAAACTGGGTGTACTTGACAAAGGGGACATGAGACTGCATAAGGAGCTGATGGAAAACACTGGAAGTGTTTGGACAAATAACCTGGAACTCAGTTGACAGAAGGAAGCAGAAAGATCTAGGAAAGGAGAGATGAGGATAATAAAACTAAGATAAGGAGTTGGAATGAAGAAGAGAGAGGAGTGGGATCTTGGGGGGGGGGGAAAAAAGGCAAGAAATCGGGGCCCACTAGAGCCCCCGATAATAAAACTAAGATAAGGAGTTGGAATGAAGAAGAGAGAGGAGTGGGATCTTGGGGGGGGGGGAAAACAGGCAAGAAATCTGTGCCCACTAGAGCACACTGCCCTCCAGAACCTGAAATGGAACCCACAATTCCCAATTCTCACCATTTCTCAGCAAGTATCTATCACACCAGCTAGCAAAGCAGGACTCTTCTCTTCCTCCGTCTAGTTCTGGTCCATATAGCGGTAGCACAATGTCATCCTTTGTCAGTTACTGTTAGTTCAAATGGCAGATGACTGTGTGGTTGAGCTAAAGGTTGCACCCCTCCAGCTATCTATGTGGGTGCACACGCGATGCTACATGATACACTTCCTGGCTTTTTTAGTATACTTTTCTTTTTTTTAAAGAATCTGAGGAAATTACCAATTAAACAAAAAGGACATTTAAAAGAATAGCAATGAGGTTGCAATGTTAAGCACTTGAGGGTTAAACAAATTCATAATTAAGGTTCCTGTTAAAACTTTAATTTGGCCCCTTGTATGCATGCATTGTAACATATTTTTTAATGATATGATCACGTACTATTTTCCCTGAGGGCCTCTGCCTGCTTCAGTGCACAGGATGGATCTACTGTAGTGAAGAATCAAAACTGTATAGTGAAGGGAAGGAGACTTCTTTAGACCCACCATTTCATTTGTTGATGAAATTGGAAGGATAGTAGAGAATAAGAAAGCAGATTACAGGATGAGAAAGTTTAGTTTAATTGTTAGGCATTTAAACACCATCCTAGAGAATTGGGTTTTATCTCTAACTTTGCTAGAGTTATTCTAATTTACATAAACCAAACTTTTCAGAAGTAGTCAGTAACTACATCTTATTTTTCTGGGCCCCTGACCTGAGAACACTTTGGGCAAATAACTTTTGTTTTGTTTTGTTTTCCCTTTTGCAGGTAATTCCATAAAATAAAATAAAATAAAATAAAATAAAATAAAAGTTTGCTAAATCAAAAAGTAAAAAAGAGTTGCTTTCATTCTGCTGAAATTAAACATTTTGCTCAGCTCAAGATACTTTGCTTTTGAACTATTTTAAAAGTTTTTAATTCTTTTTTAATAAATTGATAGGATATTTCAAATAAAGTGTCCTGAATCACAACAGCAAAGCGTTCCATTTTTTTAAAAAAAGGTTAAATGGTTTCAAAAAAGAATTTTGAAACATCACATTTAAAAAACATATATTAAAAAACATTTACTTTCTTTTTCTATATTTTAGGGTTAGCCTCCTTTCCTTAGTTGTTTGATTCTCCTGTGGGATTTTGTAAGGGCAATAGCAGCCAACGTCTTTATATGTAGTTATTGACGTAGCGAAAAGGCTATTTTTTCTGAAATTGAACCTGCAAATGTGGGTTTGGTTTATAATCGGTACAGTACAGTAACTGGTAAATAAAAGCTCAGAAGATTCTAGGAAAAGGACCATTCCCCACACTAAAGAGGAAGGCCATAAAAAAAACAACAAAAACACACAGACGCAAAAACCCACCATCTGTACCAATCTGACCTAGGGGAAATTTTCTTTCCTGAACCCAAATTTGGAGATCAGCAAAACTGAGTCATAGTACACATGCACACAGCTGTCAAATTAAGCTTGCAACCTTAATTCTGACATTTCCCAAGTTTTGAGTATTTGACTTAGCAAGCTGAAGAATATCGTTCTAATGTAGAGTATGCATGTGTGCGTACAAGCACACACACGCCTGAAATAGACAAAAGGACCCTTTGCTTAGGGGCCATAGACATTGCAGATGCCTGCAGCAGCTCCCCTGTTTATTGCTCCGTCATCTTGCTCCTAGCTCCTTGCTGCTTTGCAGCATTGTCACAGTGCCCATACGTCTCCTTCTTTCTCATATGCTTTATTCCCCAGCTCAGGACTGTGTCACAGTTTTCCTTTCTTATCTTTCTTCCCCTTGCCCATATACTTCTTCTCTGACAAGGGGCTGCTCCCCAGCTCCCTTGAGCCCTGCGGAATCACAGGTGCAGTAGCTGGGAGCCCATCACACTGACCTTCCTACTTCTATTTGCATTTTTGCAGGATTCTTCCCAATACTCTCACTAAAGTTTTGTATAACCTGTTCTTTAGCTTCTGTAGTCACAGAGTCTTGATCAACATCTTCACAAGTGACAGAGGCTTAAACAACTTTAACCTTTCACCTTAGACAGATTAATGCCCTGAATCTAAAGATAACTTCTGATGGGGAAAAATGACCTTTAGTGAACTGCCTTTGATTTTTTTCCTCCTCTTTTCTCATGTTGCCTGCTTATGCCAATAAGAAAAAATACCCCAAGCCACCAAACTAAGATGAAACCAAGAGGCACTAGCCATTCATAAAGAGCAAAATTTGTTCTTCAGAGTAAAAGATTACAGAAAAAAAACAGACTTTCTTCAAACGTATCATGGTGCATAAGAAAATTTAAATGGATGACTTTGTATGACCAACATATTTCCCAACCTGCTCTACATAATGCAATTTACACATATTCTTGAGGCTTGATTTTATTAACAAGGAGAATGATAATATAATAAGTAGCTTGATAAAGCTCTTCTCCTTAGAGCTTGATAAAGCTCCTTCTCTCTAGGGCTCCTCCCTCTGGGGACTGCTCAGCCCCCATCCTAGATCCTCTCCCTCCAAGGAGTCACTCCAATCTCCTTCAGCTTCGCCTACCACAGGGCCTTTTTACATGGTAATTTTGGGCAGCTCCCATAATCTCTGGATTGTCCACATATTACCATAGTAACTCAGTTACAAGATGATGTATTTTCCCCATTCAACATTGGGGGGGGGGGGGGGAAATCAAGCCTTGCCTTATGATCCTATATGACTTACCTGAAAGTAGAAAAATCACATAGGCAGCCAGCTCCTCTCAGTGTGCAGTGTTCCTACCCAGCTGGTGCAGGGTCACTCTGAGCTGCTGTCTGCCAGCATGTGCCGAGCTCAGCACTCTATGGCTGGAAATCCCACATGTAGCTTGAAGTGACCTGGGAGGCACCGGCCAGGCACTGTCTCCACAGCGTGCAGGGTTTCTGGCCACCATGTGCTGAGGTGTTCTGAGCTGCTGCCCCAACAATGGGTGCTGGGGTAATTTGTCACATACTGGCAGTCTGGGTGGGTCCCTTTTTGTGTGCCAGGTTGCTCCTGCCTCCACCACTGGGGCAGCAGCTCAGAGCAACTCAGCATATGCTAGCCAGAAACCATGCACGCTGCAGGGATGGTGTCTGGCCAGCAGCTGCTGGGTCATTTTAAGCTGCATACAAGGAGCTGGCCAATGCAAGCTGAGTTGCCTCAGCACCCACCTGCCAGGCACCAAGCATGTTGTGGGGAGAGACTAGCCAGGCACACAGCAGGGAGGGACCCAGCACACAATCGAGGATGCACCCCCAGGGGTCACCCAGGCACCTTGCATGCTATAGGGAGGGACCTGACTGCAGTGACAAGGGACACAGCATTCAGCAAGGGACCCAATGCATGGCCAGGTTCCAGGCCGCAGTAAAGAGGGATCCAGCATGCAGTGAAACTCCTAGCAGTGGCACCAAGGGATACAGCAGGTGGCAAGCTCCTAGCAGTGGCACCAAGGGATACAGCAGGTGGCAAGCTCCCAGCACTGGTGGCAAGGGACCCAGCAGGAGGCGAGGCTCCCAGCATGCAGTGGTAAGGGACCTGGCAGCAGTGGCAAGGGACCCAGCAGCATACCAGTGAGGGATCTAGCACACAACAAGGCTCCAGTCAGTGGCGCTGAGGGAACCAACATACGACGAGGCACCCAACAGCTGCAAGACAAGTGGCAGCAAGACACCAAGTGGAAGGGCAGGTAGCAGGGGAGCACCTGATGGAATAGCAGGGAAAGCAGCAGATTGCAGGGCTTGATCACCACTGACTGGACCAAATTTAAATCCATAGAAACCCATGGTAAATTCTGTCAGATGAGACATTGAGAATCAAATGAAGTTCAATGTTGAGAAACGTAAAGTGCTCCATCTGGGGACAATAAAAACCCTACACACCTACAGGCTTGGTGACACCAAACTGACCAGCACCACGAATTAAAGGGACCTGGGGGTAATAATAGACCACAGTATGAATATTAGCCGGAAGTGTTATGCTGTAGCCAACTGGGCAAATAATATCCTGCCATGCATCAATTGATGCATCTCCAGCAAAACAAGGGAAGTGATTCTTCCACTCTATTTGGCATTGATGAGACTGCAGCTGGAGTCTGGTGTCCAGTACTGGGTGCCGCACTTCAACAAGGACGTGGTAAAGCTCGAAAGAGTCCAGAGAAGGGCCACCCGTATGATCAGAGACTTGCACGGCAAGCCGTATGAGGAAAGGCTGAAGGACCTGGGACTCTTCAGCCTGAAGAAGAGAAGGCTGAGAGTAGACTTGGTAGCAGCTTACCACTACACATCAGGGGAGTACATAAAGGTCTCAGTGAACAACTGTTCACCAGGGCACCCTTGGGGATAACCAGGAGTAATGGCTATTAATTCCTGGAAGACCATTTCAGGCTTAACATTAGGAAAAACTTCTTCACAGCCAGGGTGTCCAGACTGCGGAATAAGCTCCCTCCAGAGGTGGTGCAATCGCCTACTCTGGGCATCATCAAGAGGAGACTAGACAGTCACCTTGCTGGGGTCACCTGACCCCAGTTGTCTTTCTTGCCTGGTGCAGGGGGCTAGACCTGATGATCTTTCGAGGTCCCTTCCAGTCTCATAATCTATGAATCTATTAATCTATGGCAGGGAAACTCCCATGACACACCATGTAGAAAAACAAAAAGAGGAAGTAGTGGTACAAAGGATGCAAGTAGTGGTGTATTTGTAGGTGTACAAATTCAAAGCAAGTAGTGGATGGTGTATTTAAATGATGTAACATAGTGGCTTAGCCCTAAGAAGAACAACATCATTTGCACAAGAGTTACCATCAGACTGCAGCAAAAAACTTGTTGAATTCCAGCAGCACATTTTTGGGCTACCTAAAACTTATGCTTACCTGCTAGGCCAGATAGGTAATGCTGATAAGACTCCAGTCTATTTTGACATGCTGAGCAATGTCACCATCCATGAGAAGGCACAAAATCCATAATTATAAGAAATACAAGAAATGATAAATTGTGAATTACAGTGATTACAGCATATTGGCAGTTAGGGGGAAATTGCCACCCTATGTGATTTTGAAATACTAAACTCTGCCAAAACAAAAGTTGCCCCAAGGAATGATTCCAGGAACAAAGATAAATGTCAAATGAACTGATGAATGACTGGTTAGATGTTGTGTGGAATTGGAGACCTAGGGCACTGCTAAACAAGAGAGGAATGTTACTGTTTAATTCATGTAGAGGGCATGTAACAGCAGATGTGAAAGCAAAAAATTTGGCCAATGAATTGTCATCTTGAAGTTATACCTTACCTACTGGCATGATATCTCAACTCCAAATACAGGATGCTGTAGTAAATAAGCCCTTTAAGGACCATTTATGGTGTCAGTACTTAGATTGGCTCTTGGCAGGGAACCATGTGCTTGCAGCCGGTGGGAAGATTAAGAAGCCAACCATAGCACTGCTTTGCCAATGGATTCTGCCTTCTTGGGAAAGGATATCTTCAAAATCCATTATTAAAGGTCTCAAGAAGTGCTGTATATCCAATGCCATGGATGGAACTGAAGACAATGCTTTGTGGGAAGATGACAGCAGTGAAGAGCGTGAAAGTGAGGACGCATGTGAAAGTGACAGTCCTAAGTTGTAGGATCTAAGAAAGGAGTAGCACTCACCAGGGTCTGGACAGAACCTAATGTAGATTTAGTTAATGTTTGAACTGAATTGAAGCTAATGTTGAATTTATGACTTATTAGTATTGCTATAGTCAATAGGTCTATTTATAAAAATAACAAACAGATTAATTTTTTTTCCTTATGTGAACTCTAATTATTGGGGAGTCATCTTAAATTCAGGGTTGTCTTAGATTCAAGTAAATATGGTAACACCTTAGAGTGGATTAAAATACTTTATATGCAGCTCAAAATTACACCACTCCAGGGCAGGATTCTCTCTTGATCGGCACAACCAAGCTCCTGTTCCACTATGGTGTGGCCACGCGCACCCACTGAGATTGGCCATGCACCCCCTGGAAACACCAGCCCTGAAACCAGCAGTGACAGTGGAAGTGCACTTCTGGTTTTGCTGCTGGTGATTTCAGGCTTGGCGATCAGCTGCTGGGAGACCCCCGCCCCCCAGTCAGTGATCAGCTGTTAGGGGGAACCTCTTCCCCAGTCAGTGATCTGGTGCCTCCCCAGTCACCCATGGCCACTCCCCATGGATGGACTACTCAAGTTGAAGGTGCGACTGCTCCAAACTCCAAGCTAGCACTAAGCCAATCAACATGTGTGTGGCTCAGAGCTTAGCCTGTAACGAAGCCCTTAGCGAGCCTAGAGAATCCATTTGGTCCTCTCCTCAGGGGGTAAACACTAGCTAACAAGCTAGAGCATTTCAGACTAACACTACCAGCTTTGTATACATTTAGGCAGAGCTAAATGGGAATCTTTTGACAAACTGTTTCTTAGTTGGAAAAATGCTGATTTGTCAAAACTGAAATCGTTGCATGTAGGTGTAGGTTTTGATGAATTTCACAGTTCATAAAATGTGCAGGGAAAAAGAGAAATCTTTTGAAATGGTTAAAAAAAAGGATCATTTTCAAAACAAAATAGAAAGAGTTTATTTGAAGTGTCCTTTCATTTCTAATTTTTCAGTACTTTAGATTAAAATTAATTTTTTACCATTTACAAAGTCAAAATCAAAAGGAAGGTTTTCAATAAAATCATCAAAACAACATTTGATGGATCCCATCCAAAAAAATTTCCCATCCAGCTCTACGGTTATGCCAGCTATACTACCCCCATCTCCCTCAACTCTCTCTCACTGACCCCAGCAAATCAAGCTTCGCCCCTAGATTTATATCCTTCATACCACCCAGTTGTAAATTACTCTCTCCCTTCCTCCCTATATGATTGTCTTCCCTGGCTTTCTCTGGCAAACAGTGCCAGCCTCAAGGAGTATTCCTAGGCTAGGAATTAACATATTAATGAAGAAAGAGCCTTGAAGAAGGGACAAGAGATGCAAAGAAATACAGAGATGAGGCAGACAGGGAAAAAAATAACAAAGAAAAGATATAATGAAGAAGAGGCATACATGCAAAGCACAAAGGCCAAAAAAATGCTTCCCAGGAACTTGTGCTACTTCAAACATTTCCATGGGAAGAAAAGATGAAAGGCAGGAAAGAAAAAAAAAGGGGGAAGGAGGGAAATCAGGTGGTGGTTCTGTTTTAAAATAAGATTTAATTTTCCTGCAGAAGAGAATCATGACCAAAAGAGAAAAAGCAAAAGGTAGGAGGTAAGAGGGAGCAAAAGGGAGGCCAGGAGGGGGAGATCAGGCAGAAAGAAAGATTATAGTCTACTGTGGGCATGCTCTTAGATGCATATGAGCCACCCCCAGAGCTGAAATGCCAACAATTCTATACATATGAATAGAAGCCAATACAAGCACTATACCTCTGCAAGTCTCACTCCAGAATTTTCTTTGGGGGAAGAGGAGGGGGAAAGCAATTAATGAATTTTAGCGCTAAGTTGACAGCCCTGGAAAGCCACACTAGAGTTTGTTCTCCAGGCCCATTCTGTGCTTGGCCTCTTTTCTGCAGCTACCAATGAGAACGCCCGTTAGTGATGCATATTTTTGGGGATGGTTGAAAAATTGCCAGTAGCTCCACTCATCTAAACAGTAAGTGTATTATCTTTTAAGCTCATCACTTACAAACATGGTTATGTGCATCAAGAAGTATTTTACACCAAGCTTCTTCTTCACTTGCACACTGGAACAAATTAATCAGTGCCCATGTACTTGGCAGTAAGCTAGAAGGAGAACAAAGTATTATTTTAGTGGGGGGCGGGGGGAAGAGATTTTGATAGCTTTTTTGTATGGGAGTGGGTAAAGGTGGGTGGGGGTTATATTATTATGGATCTTAGGAAGAAGCAGGAAAACTTCAAATTCCAAAGTTGTCCAAATTCGCTGACAACACCAAGTTGTGGGGCGAAGTGGGCACGTTGGAGGGGAGGGACAGAAGCCAGCTAGATCTAGACACATTACAGAAGGGGGCAGATGAGACTAGGATGGAATTCAACGCAGGCAAGTGCAAGGTGCTGCATCTAGGGAGAAGGAACCAGCAACACACCTATAGGCTGGGGAGCAACCTTCTTGTCAGAATGGTGGCAGAAAGGGATCTTGGAGTCATTGTTAACTCCAGGATGAACACAAGCAGCCAATGCGAGGAAGCAGTCAGTAAGGCTAACCACATCTTGTCGTGCATCTACAGATGCATCACAAGCAGGTCCAGGGAGGTGATCCTTCCCCTCTACGTGGCATTGGTCAGGCCCCAGTTGGAGTACTGCATCCAGTTTTGGGCGCTGCACTTCAAGAGGGATGTGAGAGGGTCCAGAGGAAGGCCACTTGCACGGTCAAGGGGCAGTGGGGCAGGCACCAAGAAGAGAGTTTAAAGGGCCTGAACCTATTCAGCCTCCACAAGAGAAGGCTGAGAGGGGATCGGGTGGCCATTTACAAACTCACCACGGGGGACCAGAGAGAATTGGGGGAGGCTCTGTTCCCCCGGGCACAACCCGGGGTTACTAGGAATAATGGCCACAAATTGTTAGAGAGAAGGTTCAGACTGGACATCAGGAGACATTACTTTACAGTTAGGACTGCCAGGATCTGGAATGGACTCCCAAGTGAAGTGGTACTCTCTCCTACCTTGGGGGTCTTCAAGAGGAGGCTGAACAGATATTTGGCTGGGGTGATATGACCCCAGCACCCATGCCTGCCCGGGGCATGGGCTTGGACCTGATGATCTGTTTAGGTCCCTTCCAACCCTAAGCACTATGATACCATGACTCTTTGTCCTCATTAAGCCTTTAATGTAACAACTAACCCCCCACCCAAAACAGTCGACTGACCCCTTCCTGTAAATCACGCTCTTTAGTAAGGGAGTTAGGGGGATATAGTAGTAAGGGTTTTCTCTTGGGAAAATTTGATACACCATTGCAAAAGGAACCTAAGTAAAGCAGAAACATTGGTAATTCTGTTCATTTAGACCAGTCTAATTCACAAGTCTAATCTCTTCAGCAGAACCAAGGCACATCCAGACCTAGTGTGGTAAACCCATGGCATTTGGCGGAGATGTTCTCAGTGCCTACAGAGAAGACCATTAGGTGTCCCCATCCAGCATGAATGAAGGGTATCTGTCATATAACCCTCCCAAGTACGATCAATGACTTGGTTCCAAAACTTGTCGATCCACATGAATGTTGCAAGAAAGACAAAGAGATAAAGGACCATCAGAGATGGAACCATGACACCAGGCACGCTTCAAGACATGTACCTGCTCTTTTCCCCCCAGCAGTAAGTTTGGATCCCAGATCCAGGGATCCAAGGCACCATCCAGGCTATGGCAGATACCTCTCATTCATGCTGGATAGAGACACCTAGTGGTCTTCTCTGTAGGAATCAAGAACATCTCCACTTCTGTGTCATCTTTGTATTAAAGGAGTACTTGGAGGGTAGTGTTGCCTGGTCCCCGTAGGTCCCTCTGTGGGCTCTAGTAAGAATCAGGGATAGCTGAGACTGCTGCTCCGGTATCTATTTTAAATGGCATTGGTTGTCCATTGAACTCAATTTCTTTCATCTAGACTCCTGTATGTAATGACGACTGTAACTTCATCTAAAAGTACTGTGCAATACTCTGCATCCTGTTCCGTGACTTCAGAGACTGGTGGCAGAGCAACAAACTGAAGCATAGCGACCTTTCTTTTTACATTGCTGACATATCTCTTCCGTAGCAGGACACTGACCATGATTATGTCCCGGAGTTTGTCCCCACCTACGGCATTGGCCTCCTTTCCCACTTGGTTGCTGCTGTGGGTGCTGGTGCGACCACTCCCAGTGTTCCTTGTCCTTGTCAGTTCTATTTGTATTTGTTTGTAGTTTCTTTACACTGTGCATTGCATCCATATTAACTAATGCCTGACAGGACTAAGAATCACTCCTGATTTCCTTTGTTGCTGTTTAACTAGCTCTGATTGGTGAGCCTGTGTGATAGCATAATGAAGCATTAGATTACAGTTGGATCCTGATTTATGTGAGAGCTCTGTATCATGAAGTCCCAAAACTAAGCAGTCCCTAATTAGCTCCTCCTTAAGCTCCACATATTGGCAGGATTTGGCCATTGCATACAAAGATCTATCCACAGGTTCTGAAGGCTCCTATTTATGGATGTTGAATCTAGCTCATTCATAAATCACATTTCTTTTGCCCAGAAGAAATCAGTTAATGCTTCTATCACTGCAGCATATTGCTTTTTCTCTGCGTCCATAAGAGGCAGTGACAGCAGAATTTCATCCACCTGATCTCCCATAGAGTAGATAAGAGTACTCACTTGGTAAGCTTCCAATGGTTTGTCCAGGCCCAACACTTCCCTGAAGCGATTAAAATGCCTGATCCATCAAGGCCACATTCCAGGGGATTGGAAATCACACTGCTCTGGTGGTACAACTCTGAATGCCTGCATGGTCTCTGTAGCCAGCCTCAGCACTGCACTGGGTTCTGCTGCAGGTAGAGGCATCCAGCTCTGCTCTGGGCTGGATTCAGCTGCTGCTAGAGCCAGATCCATCAGTTGGGAATCACCTGTTTGATTTCCTCTTGGTGGCAGGATTTGCCACTTCTGATACCATGTGTTATTCTAGATTTTAGGAAGAATCAGGAAGACTCTTTGTCCTCGTTAAGCCTTTATTATAACAACTAACCCCCAACCCAAAATGGTCAACTGACCCCTTCCTGTGGATGGCATCACTCTTTAGTAAAGGAGTGAACCTTTACTACTACAGGGGTTGGGAGAGAAGTAGAAACCAAGGGGAAAAGATATGGTAAAAACTCCACATTTCTCCTGGTCCGGAGAGGCACAGCAAGTTTTTGGGTACATCTTTTCTTTAGCAAAGGGATGAGGTTTTATACAAGATCCTCTTACCAACCCAAATCTCCTTCATAAAAATTCCATGCTTCATGCTCTTGAAGAAACACCTATGGTTCAACTGGAAGGCCCTTCCCCACTACTGCATTTTTTCCTTCCTGATCTTTTGACACTTTCCCATTTCCATAGCACAGCTATGTTTCTGACCACAGCTGCCTCTCTCATAGATACAGACTTATTAACCGAAGCACCACCCCACCTCACCCCCCGCCACCCCATCTCTGCAATAAGCATTGGCTCACTTAAGCCAGGGTGACACAGAAAAAGTTGGCCTAGGACTGGGACCCCGAGGCAAAAGCTTAGATATAATTATACTGAAGCATCTGCTTGCGAAGAAGAGTAGTCTCAGGATGAAATGACATGAACTGGAACCAGCATAAAATTTCTAGAGAGAAAGCAGCTTTACCTTGGTTTAAGAGATTGCATCATATGGCTGCAATTTTTTCCTTTACCCTCAGTGCAACTGCGATTTTCCCAGGAAGTCCTGTTCCTGTGTCCAGGACCTGTGGCCTAAAGTCCTGTCACCTTCACCATTTATTGAAGCATCTATATTTACCTTGAAGGTCTTCCCTGCAGATATCGTAGCCCAAAGCACTGTGATGGCAAACAATGTGAGCTTTCCTGCATCCCTGCTTGTGTCAGTCTCCTAAATCGGTCACATATCTTGATTTCCCTCAGATGCACATTGTGAGTGTCTAAAGGGAAAAAACTGATTCTCACTTTGTGTTTGCTCAGTGCCTGGGACAATGGGGTCTAATCGACACCCTGCCTTAGAATTTCCCTTTTCTAATGCTTTCTGGAGCTTCCAGGAGCTTTTCTAATGCTTTGTGGAGCTTCTCTGTCAGAAACTTGGTAAATTTGCATTGTTGTTCTCATTCTTTGTCACTGGAGAATAAAAAAAGGCTTTGGGAATTCTCATTTAGCTAATCCAGACATTTCCACCCCTCAATTTCATTATAATGTTTGCAGGCCAAATCCTCAGATGGGGGAAACACACCCAGCTGTAGTAACTTCAATGAAAGCATAATTCACACCAGCTGAAAGCTGAACTGCAAAGCACAACATCATGGTATAGAATAGATGTTTCAAAGCTTCAGTATCATCCATCTTCACCATGTGAGACCCACATTACCTCAGTTTTTGCTTTGTGGAGAATGCCATGACCTGACCCCAAGAGTGATTTTAGTTTTCTCCCCTTCTCACATCCAGCCCACTCTCCCTTCCTTATTATCTGTCTCTTCCCTGTCAGCGCTTTTCCTAGAGACATTTATGCTGATGAATGGCTGGGGTGACTGTCTCAGCAACTGACAACCAAACACAGAGATGTAAGACCCCTTCCCAGAACTTGCAGCAGATGGAAGATTCAGAAGGAAAAGAAATATAGCTAGTCAGGTTGAAAAATAACCAGATTCAAAATGGAGGCTGGACATTTATGTCACTTCAAAGGCTGGGCCAAAGTCTCAATAACCATCCTTATGTCCTTTTCACTCCATTAGCTCTAAAATCCACCTCCAAAAAACACCAAAATCTGGATTTATCCAAGTGAGGAGTTTGGAGGCACTCCCACACCACCCAAAGGTGACAGCCTACAGATAGCACAGCCTGCACTCCATGCTCTCCTTATTCAGTTACCTGCCTGTGTCAAACTTTCCCATTAATCAATTTCATGGCCTAATAATAAACTCTCCCTAATCAATTTCACAGTATTACTAAGCTCATTTCTCAACCAATTCATATTTGAGTTTCCTACAGAAAAATCACTTAGAGAAATAAATACCAATCTGTACATTATTTTAGGTAAATTTTTCTTCCTAACCAGTCTAAACATACCATTTCCTATAAGCATCGGAAAAATGCTTAACTCTTCTTTTGTCTATGCTGCATTTGTTTAATTCAGTCTAGTAATTTTATAGGTTCAACAGGCAAGAATTCCTTCAGAAGAAGAATCATGCTATGAAACAATTTTGCTAATACAGGCCCCAAAAAATAACATACAATCATAAAAAATCAAGGCAGGTCATCTACATGAGGGATTCCCAAACTGTGGTCTGTGTATCCCTGGGGGTACATGGGAAAAATGTCTAACGGTGGATTTAATTTTCATTATAATAATAATTGGCATTTAAGAGATTAAAACATAAAACGTATCCTGGTAGGGTATACATGGGCAGCTGGTAAATCTGGAACGAGGTATGCAATAAGAAAAAGTTTGGGACCCTCTGATCTAGACTGTCCCCTGCCTGAGGCAAGCTCATCCCTATCCAAACCATCCTATACAAATCTTTGTTTAACTTTTTAGTAAAATTACATGGTCAACCTGACACACAACTACAAGACATAACACCCTAACACAGGTAAAGCAAGGGGACAATGGCAGCCAGTGTCCTGTTATTAAAATATGCTCAAGAGATCCAAGCAAGAGGACCATGTCCCCTGCTACAAAGGAAAGCAAAATCCCCTGCAGTCTGTACCAGTTTGACCATGAATTAAAATTCCTTCCTGACCTCAAATATGGTGATCAGTCTGATCCTGAGCAGAGGGTCTAACCCTCTAGCCAGAAACATTTGTACTTTAGTCCCAGCTGGAGCACTGGAACACCCCAGTCAAAATCCCCAGCCTTGACTGCAGCCAGCGCCAAGTAAAGAGCACTATCACCTGTCTTGCAACTAATGCTTCTATTGATGTAACCCAAAGCCACATTTACTTTTTTCACAGCTGTGTCACACTGAAGACTCTTACTGAGTCTATGATCCACCAAGACTCCCAAAGCCTTCTCTGTAGTGCTGATGTCCAGCCAGGTACCACCCATTCTGTATTTGTGTTTTTGATTGTTTTTCCTGAAGGGTTGCACCTTGCTTTTGTGAGCATTAAACTTCATCCTGTTGGCTCCAGCCCAGCTTTTCAGTCCATCAGGTTCCTTCTGAATCACACTCCTGGTTCTCCAGCACATTCACAATCCTTCACAGTTTCATGGTGTCTGCAGATTTGCACAGGAAGCTTTCTATTTCAGCATCTCAATAGTTAATAAGTACGTTGAACAGCAGTGGGCCTCGGATAGACCCCTGTAGGACTCGACTCAAAACTCCCTGCCATTTTGAGGGATGGAAAGGAAAAAGGATTTCCCGCATGTCAGCTGATCTGTGATGACTGTTTTGTACCAAAGGACAGTGAAGATACAAGGAAGCTAAGCAAGGGCAGTTTGTCTCTAAATGACATAACTTCCAAATTTTCATGGTGACAGCTTAAATAGTTATCTGGGTTATTCTGTGTTAAGCAGGTAAAGTTTAAAAAATACAGTAGCTTCCCTCTCATCTTTTAACTTGGAATAATTGTTTCAATGACCCCCATCTACACACAGGCAAGGGAGGAGATGAAGAAGTAAAAAGAGGCAAATAAGAGGCTATAGTAGTGTAAAGAGCACCAAAAACTTGGCACTGTAGCACTTTCCTTTACTTAATGGAGACTGGGTGGGTTGTCTGTACACAGTACTCGGCAAATTCTTGGGGCAGAAGCTCAGGAAAAGGACATGGTGGTCACGGGAGGAACTCTAGGGTTTCATAGTAGCTAGGGTCAGGAGGGACCTGAACAGATCATCTAGCCTGACTTGAAGTCAAAAAGCCATGTGCACTTACACTTATGTTTATAACAGAGTAAAAATAATCTCAGTGAAAAGCCTATATAAATTATAGAAATTTACAAAGCACTCTTGATGTTGTAAGGAAATAAGATTCTGCTTTGCATTGTAATCAGATTTCCAGTACTTCACCCAACTGACATTTATAAACCTCCCCCAATAGGTGTTATGATCTAACACTTGAAAAACATTGGTCTCATGCATATGCTGCCCTCAGAAGCAATTTGCTGGCCACCAGATCTCTCCAGGCTGGCCACATCCCTTTTGAAGTGCAGGGTCCAGTACTGGATGCAGTACTCCAGCTGTGGCCTGACCAAAGTCGCATAGAGGAGAAGTATCACTTCTCTGGACCAGCTTGAGATGCACCTTTGGATTCATGACAAGGTATGGCTGGCCTTGCTGGTTGTGGTCTGGCATTGGCGGCTCATGTTCATCTTGGAGTCAATAATGACCCCAAGATTCCTTTCCGCCTCTGTGCTTTCAAGAAGGGAACTCCCCAGCCTGTATGTATGCTGTGGATTCCTTCTCCCAAGGTGCAGCACCCTGCATATGTCTACGTTGAATCCCATCCTATTCTCATCTGCCCACTTTTGTAGTCTGTCTAAATGTAGTTGCAGCCTCTCTCTCCCTTCAAGTGTGTCCACCTCACCCCACATCTTAGTGTCATCAGCAAACTTGGACAGCGTGCTTTACATCCCCTCGTCCAAGTCGCTGATGAAGATGTTAAACGGTGCGGGTCCGAGGACCGAGCCTTGGGGTATCCCACTGCTCACATCTTGCCAGGTTGAGTACAACCCGTCCACCACTACTCTCCGGGTGCATGCCATCAGCCAATTTTTTACCCATCCAACTGTGCTGGCATCAATGCCGCAGTCACTTAATTTATTGATGAGGATGGGGTGAGAGAGAGTGTCAAAGGCCTTCTTAAAGTCTAGAAAGACTATGTCCACTATGTTGCATTGCTTCTCTTTAGACTGTGTATTAGGCAAAGGGTCAAACAATGCAAAACGTAAATCAGGCACTGGTCCTTCCAAGCTAAATGGAGGGTTTCTTACGATGCCTTTCCTTGAGCATTTACATTTGATATCTTGACTGCTACATGGTCTCAAAATAGTGATGATATTGATGAGCACGTACATGGCCTAAGCAGCAGCAGTCACCTTCTGCCATGAGTTCACGTGCACTCTCACCAGGTTCCCTCTCTGCCAACAGATACATTAGGGCATGCTCAGTGCCTATGTGAGCCACATGGAAGGCATTCCTCGTGGATATTAGGGCTGTGCGAAGCTTCAGTAGCCGATTCGATTCGGAGGAGATTCGGCAGTCAAATCTCCAAATCTGAATCGAATCGGGAAACCCGTTAAAAGGTCCGAATTGAATCGGAAGCATCCAAATCGATTTGGAAAGCAGGCTAGCAGGAAACAAAAACTGAGAAGGGGGGGGGGGGGGGGAGGGGCAGTGACTGTGATCTTTCCCCGAGTTCCCTTTCAGTCACAGTGCTCTGGGGGGAGGTACATAGAAACAACATATAAAGCTGTGTGTGAAGTGATCTGTTTCTGTGCCTTTTGTGAGCTGTGTCTGTCTTGCAGCAGCATCTGAAATGTTCTGGCTTGGTAGCACTAGCTAGTCTCTTGCTATCAATTTGTATCCAATCCTTTCCTACTTACCCTTGCCTACCATCCCTGTTGTTATCTCTTTCAACTTATTCTTCCCCCAAAGTCCTCTTACTTGTTCTTGTTAGTGTCTTTTTTTTCCCTGCACAAAAAAAAAAAAATCTGTTTTCCCTGACAGTGCGTCATCACTGTGCAAGAAAGCACAACACACACACACTTTGCAGCACACCAAACATGAAGCATGCTGGAAAGGCAGGTGCCAGGTTTTCTGGCAGGGGAGGGAGAGGGGGCAGAGAGAGAGCTGCAAGTCTGCCCTGCCCCCCAACACAGACACACCCTCTTTCCTGGTAGTGATGAGTCTTCTGTTGCTAGTGGGAGCAAGGAGGTGGGAGTAGTGTCTGCACTTGCAACACCTCCACTAATATCAGTAATAACCACCAACACCAGAATGACAGTCTCCACCCCAGTTTCAGTTCCCAGCATGAGCCTTCCAATGCCAGAGGAGAAGCTGGATCTGGAAGCAGAGGAGCTGAGTGCCAGAGCTAAGAAAATTCTGGGGAAGGAGTGGGAGTCTGAGTTTGTGCTCCACACTCCTCAAAGTTCCCCTAGAGGCAGGTCTCTTCTGGAAGGCACTTCGGAGGAGGTTGTGGGGGCAGGTGGCTTAGCTCCTCAAGTTGTTGTGCCTCTGCCTGGTGAGGAGGGGGATAAGGCAGGATCCCCACCCTCAACCCAGAAGCAGGTGGGTAGCATAGTGTGGCATCATATGCTACCTGCCAGCACTGCAGAATGCAGATCAAACAGGGCAAGGAGGTGAAATACTTCAGCACCACAGAAATGCTGCTGCATCTTGGGAAGCAGCACCCCATTGCCCTTGTTCCTTCTCAGCCTGGCACCAGTGGGAGTGTGCCCAAAAAGAAGTCTCCCTCTCACTCCAAAGCCCCCGTCCTCCCAAAGCAGAGGCAGGCCACCCTGGACTAGTTGGAGAAAGGTAGAGATAAGGGGGAGGGGGCACATTCCCAAGGCAAGTGAGGTCAGCCAGCTCATTGGGGAGATGCTTTCTGTGGATGGCCAGGGTTCAGGCAGCTCATGGTACTCGTGGCCCCATGCTATCAAGTGCCCGCATGTACCACCTTTAGCAGGACAGTGGTGCCCTCCCTGTACAAGGCATGCAGGGAGTACTTGAGGGAGGAGCTGCAGAAGGCAGGGATGCAGGTAGCTTTGCATTTCACCTTGGACATCTGGAGCAGCCGGGATGGAGATCACACCTACCTCTCCCTCACAGGGCACTGGTGTGATCAGTCAGGAGTCGGTGGGCTCTCCTTTAAGCTTAGGTGATGGATGAGTCACATACAGCAAAGGAGATCATGGTGGCCATGAACTGCATGGTGCAGGAGTGGCTCATTGGGCAGGGTGAGCTCACCCATGGGTTCAAGGTCACCGACAACAGGACCAATATTGTGATAGCTTTGTTGGCATCCACTGTGTGGCACACAAGTTCTACCTCATAGTCAGGGATGCCTTGGAAGGGGACAGGGTTCCCAGCGACAGCACCATCACTACTACTACCAGCCAACTCATTTCAAAATGCAGGAAGGTGGTGGGCTACTTCCACTGGAGCATCAAGGAGGGAAAGATGCTGTGGGACCAACAGGCAGAGCTGAGCATCCCTGCAACACAAAATCATGCAGGATGTGGAGACTCGGTGGAACACCACATACCTGATGCTGGAAAGGCTGGTGGAGCAACAGAAGGCCATCCATGAGATGGCCTTGCTCAGGGAGATTGAGATCAGCGGCCCCCTTAACAAAACAGTAGGATACCATCTCCCAACACTGGGGATGCCCTCCTTAGCCAGGTGATCCCCATAGTGAAGGAGCTTGAGAATCAAATGGAGAAGTTCCAAGGGATTGATGTTCCTGGCTGAAACAACCTGCTTTCACCAGAGGTGCAGGCATTGGTGAAGCGGCTGAAGAAATGCATCAAAAAAAAATGGCTGGATCCATTGCGGTCCACACGCTGGCGGGTATGTGCGACCCGGGGGTGAAGGTGAGCATCTGCAGCAACAAAACACTCAATCACTGGACAGAGGTGCTGGTAAACAGAGTCAGGGAGGCAGAAGGGCAGAGGCAGAGAGATGTGGAAGAGAGGGATCCACTTTCCTGTGCCAGCACTCCAACCACGAGCCACTACCAATGTAGGCCAAGGGCGTGGCTTCAGTGCTGGGGTCCAGAGGATCAGGACTAAAAGACTGGAGAGTAGTTTTCTTGTGAGAAATGCGCCCCCACTGGTAATTGAGTGTTCTTGTCTTTAATAGATTTCTGGTGTGCATTTGTTCTGGTGCGCAGTTGTTGTTTGGTCTCTCCTACGTATTTTCCATAAGGGCATTTGGTGCATTGCATGAGATATACAATGTTTATGGAGGTGCAGCTGTAAGATCCAGGAATGGTGATGGTTCTGTTATGGGGTGTAGTAATCGTAGGGGTACTGGAGATATGTTGGCAGGTACTGCATTTCTTATCATGGCACGGTCTGGATCTATTTGGTGCATTTTGGGCTGTAGGAAGTTTGCTTCTGGTGATGAGGTTAGCGAGGTTCAGTGCTTGTTTGAATTTACAAAACACTTTTCACAGATTAGCCTCTGAACTTCACTTCATCAACCTCCTAGATACAAACACTCATGGACTCAATATAGACATTGGATTTATGACACACTGTAACCTGCCTGACATCTGACTCCCCAGGTACCTCTCCACTTTTACCTGCTACATTCCACCCCGCCCCCAGCCCCAACCCCAGCCTGTCTCTCACCCCCCGACACCTCAATTTACATTTTCACTGACTTTTTTCTTGCATGCATACCAGCCTCTGGCATCTTTATTATTCATTCCATACAGGAACAGCACACATGCACACAAACTGCAGATGCTTCCTCAGCTTGCCAAAGGGTTTTTAAATCCGAAAGCTTGCTAAGATATATTTTTCCAACTATTCAATTGGTCTAATAAAAGATATCAGATTGAGCCAAAGAACCTTGTCTGCCTATGTCCTTAGACCAATATGCCTATAGCCTACACCCCTTAACATACACAAGTGATACAAGCTTTGTTTCAACAGTTTGAGGTGCACTTTCACAGAAATCCCTGCACCCATCTCTTTGAAACTTGGCAGGCTTCATGCCCTCAGAAGGGGCTACCATCCCTGCTGTTTTCATCCAAATCTGCAAAAAATGACAAAGTTATAGGTGTTTTAGCTATTCCCCATTATAGTCTATGGCCAAATCACTGAATTGGTGGCAAATCTTCAAATCCAATTTGGCCAAATCGAATACGGACAGTGACTCAAATCCCTGAATCAAATCACTGTCCCTCTGAATCAGCTAACTCCAAATCCGAATTGAATACTTGCCACTTCACACAGACCTAGTGGATATGCATACCCCAAAGGCACATTTGCCTCCTATTACTTACCAGCAGTGGTGGCCTTAAGGTTGTTGGGGCCCTGGGTAAGAGACTCATTTGGGGCCCCTTAGAGGTTTAATTTTGATGACGTATAAGCAAGTCAGACCGTTATTATTTCAATTTCACTTTGCCTGCTCCATGCAACTGCAATAAAAGTATCTCAATACAATATTGACAATACAAAGAAAGAGTTTAACATTGAGATATATGCTAGATTCATTCTAGGTTCAAAATTTCAGGGCCCCTTAACGTGTGGGGCCCCCGGCAGTCACCCAGTTTGCCCTCCCCTACAGCCGCTACTGTTTCCCAGGCATAGTATGTAATATATCTTGGTGGGAGGTAGATGGAGCATGGCATTTTAGGGCCAGTAACTGCCCATGTGCCACTAAACAAGTACATAACACACTCAGCTAATGTGCCAAAGGGTGCTAGATTGAAATGATCAAGTGGACAAAAAGATACACATTTGCAGGGGGAAAAAAACCCATCATTTTTCCTTCACCTCCTGTCACAGGGCATGTGTTGCATGGGGTCTGTACCTCCCCTGGCTTTCTTGCCTTTCTATAAACCTCCTGCACCTCTCCTGCAGTCATGGCCATCTGTGCCTATATCCAGTGACAGATTTCTACCATTGTTACTCTCTCTACATGGCTCCACACTTTTTGCCCCGAAATCCCTGAAAGCCATGTTATTTTCGCATTTCCTTCTGTGGGCACCATGCTGATGTGCACTGGATATCTCCCTTCATTGCAAGTAAGGTGCTATTAAAATCAGATCATTATCTGTAACTCATTTCACAGATCTCTGGAAACTGTGCCAAGTCCTCTCTGAGGCCATGTCTGGACTGCTAGTTGTCTGTTTCATCCAGTCATACTAGAAGCATGAGGGCAAATATCCTGCCTCTAATCTCATGCTCATTAAACATCCTTGACAACCTGGCCAAAGTCCACCTTTAGCAACTACATTCTACCAACACCCCCTCCAGCTTCTGTGGGGGTGTGGTATTTTTCTTTGCTTCCTGTGGTGTACTGTTACACAGCTGCAATATTTCACTCCAGAGGTGGATGAATTTTAGTGGTGAATACAGTCATTTCTTTGTAGTTTATAAATTGCTTTGGAATTGCAGATAAGAGATGTAAAAGATACTGGGGTCTATCATAAATAAATGTATGACATTGAAATCACTGCTAGAGGCAGCCATCTTGCTGAAAAATGATTTCATTTGTGACACTAATAATACAGAAAAATAATAGTCAAGGCTGAATACTGGAAACTTATTTCCATCTCATTTTAATACTACTTTAGAAAATATAAAAAACTGTAATGTTTAATATATTCAGCTTTCATTTGTTTTTAACTGTTACTAATCCCTATTAAATTAGCTCATTTTCAGTTTGACACTGGGTTCTGCACATAAACTGCCCATCTCATCAATGATGGAACTTCATTAACTTTCATCTTCCAGAGGCTTGGAAATGCCAAATGTAATTTATAAACTTTGCTCTTTAAACATTTTTTACAGTATATTCCTGCAGAGAAGAGTTTCTTTCACCTTATTATTTACATTCAGTTGACTAAGGTGGGTGCAAGGGCCTTTTAAGTGTGAATGCAGCAGGTAAAGAAATATCTTAATAGAGGTGGAAAGGAGCTTTCTGGTAAGTTCCTGGCTGGTAGAGTTCTGTCTGAATGACTGTATTCGTGCCATTGAGTTATATTTTAATCATTACATCTCAGGGCACCTACAAGCCTTGTATTTGCAACTTTTTTGTTTATTAAATCAAAATACTCCAAGGTAAGTGATGTAGGACAAGCTGGTGAATGGGAAAATTTAGTGGGTCTTTGCTAGCTCTAGTTTTCATTTTACTGTTTCATTTACAGTATAGAGATTTTAAAATATCAGACTTCTACAGCATCTTTCATTCAAATATTTTATTAAAAAATATACAATAGAGAACATGCAAAATGAAAAAAAATCTATGGTAGGGCAAGGTACAGCATCTTCAAATGTTAATAACTATTTCAAAATCAATTTTTTCCAACTTTAGCAAAGCAGACATTTTTTATTGAGCATCACTGCCCAATTCTGAAGTTTGAAAGTGAAGCTACCTTTGAGTTACTTATGCACAATAGAAGTCTCACTGCTTGATAATTATTTGAAAGCAGAACAAATGCATTTATTTCACACTCTCCTAACTCAGAATTGGTTGAACTGTTTTTTGCTCAGATTTTTCAAAACTTTCACCTTTGGGCTAAGCATGGGCATGAGAAGTTGCAACCTAAAACAAAATACACTGCAAAAATTATAGCTACTTGAAAGTAGGATATTGGAAAGGAATATGAACTATAAACACTTTAATCCCAACTCCCCCCAAAGCTGGGAAGTATTTGAATGGAAAGTCCAATTTTCCCACTTAGAAAGAAAATTCAGCTATTACATTTGGATCTGGTTTGGTATACAGATCCATTTTTCTCTCCCAAATTTAGAAGCACTTAGATACAGTGTTTCAGCTCAAACCCGTCCTTAAGGCAGGGGTTTAGAAAGTTGTGGTCTTCATAACTGTTCTTCCAGCATGTCCATTATGTTTGTATAAACCTCAATTCAGGAAAGCACTTAACTTCAAAACGTGCTTAGACACCTTATTGAACTGGGTTCACACACAGTAGAAAGCATTTTACCCAACACTGAACTGCAGCTACCTCTGAACTGCAGGTATGTCCAAAGTGAACACAGCAAATTACACAATAGCATAGGAGAGGAAATAAGAGAAACCCTGTATCCAGTCTGAGCTTACCGTGGTCATTTTTTAGCTGAAAAAGTAATCAGAATGGAAAATTCACCAGGATGGAACATGGTTAACACCTCAACCTTTTAGGAAAAGCATTCAGGGTGTTTGTTTGGGGTTTTGTTTTTTGTTTTGGGAGGGGGGCAGGGTGGTTGTTGTTGGAGCGGGGGAGGGTGGTTAAATGACTATGAATACAGTTAGGACTTCTGCTCAGGACTCAGCCACTAGGGGGCAAAATGAGCTGATATCTTGTCAAACCACATTTTGAAGCGAAATTGCATCGAAAAGAAAAGAGAAAACTGCTGGAGAGTTGCACAGGGAGCCATGGCAACACAGCACTTCCTATTTTTAAAACTCAAAAGATAGTAAGAACATTAAGTCTAGGGGAAAAATATTTCAATTAAAAAAAGATAAAGATGTTCTTTAATGAATCTTACAATAAGTCCAGAAAAGGCAAATTGTTTATCTATGGATGCATGATCCAAAGGGCTCTGACAGGCTAGCAGGCAATCACTGAGGAGGAGAGAAGGCATTCACCTGTGGTGCACTGCGGTGCTATCCCCAGGCACAGCTACATCCTCTCATTACATGGACTTCTTTAAAAATCACTGAATTCCTTACACATTTTGCCTGTGATCACTAGAGATATTTTTGTTCACTGTTTGTGGATTCATTCCCCTCCCTCCAGTTCCCCTGTGGACCTTTCAGAGGAAAGGTTTCAGTTCACTTCAGAGTGGCAAGGGGGAAAAAAAATAAAAGAACCTGAATTCACAAGTTAAAAGCATATCAGCACCAGCAAATGCCATTTCAAGGTATTAGCATTAAAAGGACTTGGATCTAGAGCAGAGGACAGATCAGAGGACTTGAAATGGAATCAAGAAGTGTTTTGTTCTGTCCATGGAGAATCATTCCCAGCTGGTGGATTGCTGGTGGCCTGCTTGAAGTGACTTGGTGGGTCTCAGGCCAGTCTCTAATCAAGGGACAGTTACAGCCATAACAATTACTCTGGCAATTCATTTTTCCCCCTGTTGCACGCAACGTTTGTAAGCTAACTGTTCCTAACACATTGCAATCTTCTGCCCCTAATCCCTGTCCCCCACTTCTCTCCCCCGCACTCATTCCACCTCAGGATAATCCTGCCACGCAGGGTTCAGGCACAGCAGCCAGGGTCATTGGGGTAGGTAGTTTTCCTAATTTGATTCTACACAAGAGTCTCACAAGCCTCCCCAAGACAGCATAATGAAAGACCAAGAGGAAGGCAGCTCAAGGAAGGTGGAGTCACTGTTGTGTGTCATTAGTGTCTAAGCCTTTGTCACTGGTCACTTTGGTTTGAGGAGGCACTGATGGCTGTGCGTGCGTGCGTGTGTGCACACACACACACATTCTGCACCACGATAAAGCTTCCTTCAGTATCCCCCAAAAACCTGAAACAGTAACCTAGCAACCATCTGAGTGCAAGGCACAGGAGAGGGACTTGCTGATGGGATAGTGGGCTAGAGAAGCTGGCTCAACTCTGACCACCCGTTCTCATGCTGCTCCTGCTTTGTGCATCACTAGGGGACTCCAGCCCCCAAGGACCCTTCTGCTTTGATGAGGACTGAACTCCTTCCATGTAATAAATGAACATGGCAGAGAAAACTCGAATATTTATGAACACAAGGAAAATAAATCTAGGGGAAAAGAGGAAAATAATTTCCCTAGGCCTGTGAGAGAGTGCACACATGCACAAGGAAGACAGTGACAGAAAGGGAAGGAAGGACAGGCAAAGACAGACCCCTAAACTACATGAAGACACTGGGCAGCCCCCAGCCAACTGCTGCTGCTGGAACTGGGACAAAAGTGAACAGATTTCAGCAGCAGGGATCTCTAATCTGTTAGCAACAGTCATTCCACATGTGACCAGCCAGCACAGCACAGCACAGGGACCCGGTGCCAGCCTGATGGCAGCTGGATGTGCCAACTGCCAGGAGCATAATGAGCTGCTAACAAGACCCCAGCTTAGAAGCTCTGAAAGGTCAAGCAAGAAGTGTGCACCAGCACCCTCCTCTTCCTAAAAACATTACCCCCCTCCAATCCAGATTGACCATTGTATAATCATTTTAATCCCCTTCCCAGCCTTATTCATGGAGCTCCTCAAAGACAAGGGGACCAAATAATTCCACATAACTCTCATTAAAATAAATTACAGTAGCACCGGGTAATTGCTGGATTTAATTTAGCATTGCGCATCTCTTCTTATTTGGGGGGAGGACAGGGTTGGATAAGACAAGGGAGATCCAGGAGAGGTATATGCCAAAAGGAACTAAGAAGCTGTTTGTAAGAAGTCAGGGCACCTCACCCTCACGACCAGCCACAGGCACTCTCCTTGGTGCTGAACTAAGATAGATTCTCTGGGACCAGCATAGGCAGCAACGTGTTTGCATTCAATACAGGTGAAACACGGTCTTGAAGGAGATGGGTCACTAAGTCAATTACACCCCGAGGAAGAACATCGGGACTTTAGTGGTCAGTATTCCCATCTAGCGGAGAAATATATTAATTGTGTGCCTACTACAAGAAATTCTTTGCTCACTTATTCCAATGTTCTACCCCCGCATTCACTCCTGTCCCCTGCTCCCCCACTTAGCTTGTTCCTAGATGCCATAGGGAACATGGCACTGCAGGACTCAAGTTGTGCCCAAGTTGTCTCAACCAGAATAGTTCCCAACCATTTACTTTCAGGTTTCCAAACTGCCTGGCATGGATGATTCCAGATGATAGGTATTTCCTCTAAAGCAGAGGAATCATGTGTGTACATACACATACAAAAGTTCACCAGCTGTTTTTGATGATAAGCTCAGTTCTCCCAATCACTCCTTCCATCTATAATCTCTCTTTGCAAAATCATTTTCATTCCACATTTGGGTTTTTTGCTCCAAAGTAAATGCTTTGATGCTCTCTTTAGTCAAATGAAAACTGGTATGGGCAGCCTGCTGCTAAATGAGGTGCTATTAAAGCCAATCAGTGGAGAACTCATTAGTAACCCTACAACAAACTAGTAGTTATGGCCCAGAATTCACAAGCAGTTTCAACAAGAACCAACCAGTAGGAAAAGGTCACAGCCCATGGAAGACTCTCTGATAATATCAGTGTATACAGACCAGTGGCTGCAAGCATCTATGCAGAAGAGAAAGAGAACAGATTTCTGCTCCCAAAAGGATGTCCCAGGAATAATATTTCTTTCCCATGACACATGACCAAATTCCAGTCTCAAGTTATGCCTGTTTTTTTGTTAGCTTTTTTTTTTTTTTTTTACATTTTTAAAATGCAACTATGGGCAATTGCCCAGTGCTCTAGAGACCAGTCATGGATTAAAGTAACAAAAAAGCAAAAAACTATCGATAAACATATGCAAATCAGCCCACTCCCTACTCAGCAGCCTTGAAGAGAGAGAAAAAAAGATGGTCTTTGCAGCACGCCGGGCAGCCTAACAAACCTGGGCTTTGGCAGACTAAGAAGGGAGGGAGTTCCACAACAAAGTGAAGCAAACCCTATCAGGAACTCCTTCCCATCCCATCTGGAAATCTCACCTGGTATAGCAATGGAATGGGCAGGGTAGTGATTCCCACAAATAAGCAAGGTCCAATTCAACTGACATTGTCACCACTATTTTGCTGGACTGGCAGTTCTAGATTTCTAGACCCATGCCCAGTATCCTTCTGAAGACACCCAGGGCATATACACACCATGGCAGCAGTGTAACCAGGCTGGGACAGCCCCATTAAAAAAAAAAAAATCTCTACCCATATGCTGCAAACCTGAAAATGCACAAGGCCATTCTGGGGTTGTCCCCAGTGGCCACTCTCAAGCATGGTGAAGAACATCTTGCCTGAAGAATGCTCAAGAGTAGCATCACTGGCATACATTTGAGTTTGGACTATGGGATTCAGAGCAGGTGGGAGGAAAGTATCCAGGACTGCCCTAACCAGAGCACATTGTCACCGTGATGTAGATATCCCCTTAGAAACTAAAACAGGCATTTAGTGTCGAGGGGAAATAAGTTTATTTTTTATTTGGAGTCAGTCCCTTCAAGTCAAATCCAGAACAGTTATATGTTGGTGACATAGTCAGTTGCTTGCCTAGATGGGCCAAGATGTCCCCCCACCTTTCATAGTTCTACAGTCACTTGCACCACCTGTATGTTTCATGTGTTTTGATACATTCCAGTCATTTCCAGACAGAAGAGCTTAGTTCATTCTTTTAGCATTCCAACAATAGAATAGGATAGGATCTATAAAGTCTCACTATATATAGAAAATGACACCTACACATGAAACCAGCCTTTCTTGGCATATTATTTTCCTATTAACTAATAGACCCATTTCACCAGTAGGGTTATTGCTAGGAAAAAGCTGCAAGAACCAGTAATCACGATCATAACCCCACAGTTCTAATCTAACTCAAAGTAGTATCAGTTTCAAGACAGACAGGAAACAGTTGCTATGAGAGTATTATTAATATTGAGAAGATGCAGACCAAACACTTACACTGAAAAGCAGCACCACACAAGGTAAAAGCAAGGAGGCTGGATGACAGTCCATTCTTCTCCTGATGCCTTCTCCATACACAGGGATTCATATAAAAATGCATTTCTAGAGGATAGATGTTTTCATAAAAAAGTGAATATAGAAGAGGTGAGAACATAAAATCATAGGAAATTATGGTTGGAAAGGACATCAGGAAGTCATCTAGTCAAATCCCCTAATCAAAGCAGGCCTATGCCCAACTATATCATCCCAACTAAAATTGTGTCTACCCAGGTCTTAAAAACCTCCAAGGATGGACATTCTACAAGCACTTTATGTAACCTGTTTCAGTGCTTTACCACCCTCCTAGTGAGAAAGATTTTCCTAATATCCAACCTAAACTTCCCATGTTGCAACATAAGACCATTGTTCCTTGTTCTGTCATCTGCCAGCACGAAAAAAAAATTAATTCCATCCTCTTCATAACCATCCTTCAGGTAGATAAAGGCTGTTATTAAATCCTCCCTCAATTGCCTCATCTCCAAACTAAGCAAGCCTAGTTCTTTCAGCCTCTCCTCAGAAGTCATCTACCCCATCCCCCTAACCCTCTGTGGACTATCTCCAATTTGTCCACATCCCTCCTGTTGTGAGTGGCCCAAAGCTGGACACAGTACTGCAGATGTGGCCTCACTAGTGCTGAATAGAGGGTAAGAATCACTTGCCTCAATCTGCTGGCAAAACACCTATTAGTGCAGTCCAGTATGCCGTTAGCCTTCTTCATACCAAGGGCCCACTGTTGGTTCATTCAGCTTATCGTCCACTGTAACCCCCAGGTCCTTTTCTGCAGAACTTCTGCTTAGCCAGTCAGTTCCCAGCCTATACTGTGAGTGGGATTCTTCCATCCTAAGTGCAGGACACTGCATTTGTCCTCATTGAATTTCATGAGATTTCTTTTGGTCCCATCCTCCAACACATCTAGGTCATTCTGAATCATAGCCCTACTCTCCAGTTTATCTGTTTCTCACCAAGCTGAGGGGAGTAATTTGCTGAGGGTGCACTCTCTCCCATCTTCCAGATCATTGAAGAAGATATTGAACAAAACTAGCCCCAGGACCAACCCCTGGGGCACTCCACTTGATGCTGGCTGCCAACTAGACATTGAGACATTGATTCCTACCCTTCGAGCCTGATGATCCAGCCAGTTTTCTATCCACCTTGCAGTCCATTCATCTAACCTGTACTTGTTTAGCTTGCTTGTGAGAATGTTGTGGGAAATTGTAAGTAAAGCCAAGGTCAAGGTATACCACATCCACTGCTCTTCGCACATCCACAGAATCAGTCATCTCATCATAGAAGGCAGTCAGGATGGTCAGGCATGACTTGCCCTTGGTGAATCCATGCTGACTGTTCCTAATCACCTTCTCCTCCTCCAAGTACTTAGACATGGATTCCTTGAAGACCTACTTCGTGTTTTTTCCAGGGACTGAGGTGAGGCTGAATGTTCTATAGTGCCTCAGATCCTCCTCCTTCCCTTTCTTAAAAATGGGCACTATGTTTGCCTTTTTCCAATTATCCAGAACCTCTCCTGATTGCCATGAGTTTTCAAAGATAACAGCCAGTGACTTTGCAATCAGATTGGCCAACTCCTTCAGCACTCTTAAGTGCATCCTGTCCAGCCCCATGGACTTGTACACATCCAACTTTTCTAAATACTCCCCAACCTGCTCTTTCACCACTGTCAGTTGCTCACCAACTCCCCAAGCTGTGCTGTGAGGTGCAGTAGTCTGGGAGCTGACCTTACCTGGCATTGAGTATTTAAGCCTTTTCCATATTTGCCACTAGATTGATTCCCCCATTTAGTAAGGGACCCACACTCTCCCTGATCTTCCGCCTCATAGTTTCATAGTAGCTAGAGTCAGGAGGGACCTGAACAGATCATCTAGCCTGACCCACTGCCACAGGGAGAAATGAATGCTGGATTCACAAGACCCCAGACAGGTGATCATCCAACCTCCTCTTGAATTTGCCCAAGGTAGGAGCGAGGACCACTTCTCCAGGAAGTTGGTTCCAGATTCTGGCCACCCTAACTAAAATATTGCCTCCTGATCTCTAACCTAAACCTATTCTCCATCAGTTTATTACCATTGTTCCTCGTCACCCCAGGTGGTGCTGGGGAGAAAAGGGCTCTTCCTATTTGCTGATGATCTCCCCTGATGAGTTTGTAGGCAGCCACCAGGTCCCCCCTCAGCCTCCTCTTGCTGAGGCTGAACAGGTTCAGGTCCCTCCGTCTCTTCTTGTAGGGCCTGTCCTGCTGCCCTCTCACCAAATGGGTGGCCCTCCTCTGAACTCTCTCCAGGCTGGCCACATCCTTTTTAAAGTGCGGCGCCCAGTACTGGACGCAGTACTCCAACTGTGGCCTGACCAAAGTCGCATAGAGGGGAAGCATCACCTCTCTGGACCAGCTTGAGATGCATCTTTGGATGCATGACAAGGTATGGCTGGCCTTGCTGGCTGTGGTCTGGCATTGGCAGCTCATGTTCATCTTGGAGTCAATAATGACTCCAAGATCCCTTTCTGCCTCTGTGCTTTCAAGAGGGGAACTCCCCAGCCTGTATGTGTGCTGTGGATTCCTTCTCCCAAGGTGCAGCACCCTGCATATGTCTACGTTGAACCCCATTCTATTCTCATCTGTCCACTTTTGTAGTCTGTCTAAATGTAGTTGCAGCCTCTCTCTCCCTTCAAATGTGTCCACCTCACCCCACATCTTAGTGTCATCAGCAAACTTGGACAACGTGCTTTAAATCACCTCATCCAAGTCGCCGATGAAGATGTTAAACAGTGCAGGCCCGAGGACCAAGCCCTGTGGTACCCCACTGCTCACATCTCTCCAGGTTGAGTACGACCCATCCACCACTACTCTCTGGGTGCACCCCAGCAGCCAATTTTTTACCCATCCAACTGTGTAGGCATCAATGCCACAGTCACCTAATTTATTGATGAGAGTGGGGTGAGAGACAGTGTCAAAGGCCTTCTTAAAGTCTAGAAAGACTACGTCTACAGCGACACCATCATCCAAGGATTTAGTTACTTGGTCATAAAAAGCTATCAGGTTGGTCAAGCACAACTTGCCTTTGATGAACCCATGCTGATTGCCCCTGAGCATGTTCTCCCCTGCAGGCCCCCCACAGATATGCTCCTTGATGATTCTCTCCAAGATCTTCCCGAGCACCAAGGTGAGGCTTACAGGCCTATAGTTACTTGGGTCCTCCTTCCTCCCTTTCTTAAAATGAGACCACATTAGCTAGTTTCCAATCCTTCGGCACCTGGACAGATGACCACGAATGCTCATACAGCCAGGCAAAGGGCTCCACGATGACTCCTGCTAACTCTTGTTCCTAACATACTTGTAGAAACCTTTCTTGTTACCCTTCACATCCCTTGCTAGCTGCAACTCCAACTGCACTGTGGCCTGCCTGATTTCATCCCTGCATGCCTATGCAATATTCTTACATTCAACCCTAGTCATTTTCCAAGTTTCCACTTCTTGTAAGTTTCCTTTTTGTGTTTTAGCTCACTAAAGAGCTCCCTGCTAAGTCAAGCTAGTTTTTTGCCATACTTTCTAGTCTTTCTGTGCAATGGGTTGGTTTGCTCCTGAGCTCTTAGTAAGGATTCTTTAAAGTACAGACAGCTCTCCTAGACTCCTATCCCCCTCAGACTGGCTTCCCAGGGGAAACTGCCCAAGAGTTCCTTCAGTGGGTCAGTCTGCTTTTCTGCAAGTCCAGGATCTTCACTCTGCTGCTCTCCTTCCTTCCTTTCCTCAGGATCCTGAGCTCAATCATCTCATAGTCGCTGTTGCCCAAGTCATCCACTTCTACATTCCCCACCAATTCTTCCCTGAGCAGGTCAAGAAGAACATGCCTCCTTGTTGGCTTCCCCAACACTTGCATCAGGAAGTTGTCCCCAACACTCTCCAAAAACTTTCTGTATTGTCTGTGCACTGCTGTATTGCACTGCCAGCAGATGCAAGGGCAATTGACGTCCCCCATGATAACCAGGGCCTGTAATCTGGAAACTTCCACTAGGTATTTGAAGAAAGTCTCATCCATCTCATCCTTCTGGTCTGATGGTCTATAGCAGATACTTCCCCCTCCCCCCCGCCCCCCACACACACACACAACATCGCCCTTGTTGCTTTCCTCTCTGACACTAACCCAGAAACTTTCAACTGGCCTATCTCCAGTCTCATACTGTATCTCTGAGCAATATGGCGTTTACATAAAGATAAATTCTTCCTCCTCTCCCCTACCTATCCTTCCTGAACAGGTTATATCCATCCATGACAGTACTCCCTCCAGTCATACGAACTATCCCACCAAGACTCTGTTATTCCAAACACATCCTTGTTCTGTGACTGTGTGAGGACTTCCAATTCTTCCTGCTGGTTTCCCAGGCTGCGTGCATTCATCATGTACAGACACCTGAGATGACTAGCCAATTGCCCTACTTTCTCAGAAAGAATGAGGCGGCCTCCCCTGTTGTCTCCTCCTGCTCTTGCTTCCTCCAGATCACCCACTTCCCCCAGGACTTTGGTCTCCATCCCACAGTGAACGAAAAGCCCTCCTCACCAGGTTAGCAAGCTCACCTGCGAAGACACTCTTCCTTCTCTTTGTCAGGTGGATCCCATCTCTTCCTAGCAATCCTCCTTCTTGGAACAACATCCCGTGGTTGAAGAAGCCAAAGCCCTGCTGCAGGATGCATCCACTCTGATCTGCAGAATGTGTCCACTCCTGCCTGGGCCCTTCCCCTTGACCAGAAGGGTAAAGAACACCACCTGAGCCCTTGTCCCCTTCATCCTTGCACCCAGAGTCCTGTAGTCAATTTTGATCTGCTCAGAGTCCCCCCTGGTAGTACCATTGGTGTCCATGTGGATGAGCAGCATGAGGTAGTAGTCAGAGGGCCAAATGAGTCTCAGTTATCCCTCTGTGACATCTTGGATCCAGGCAAGCAGCAGACTTCCCAAGACAACAGGTCAGACTGGCAGATGGATACCTCCATCCCCCACAGAAGGGAATCACCAACTACCATCACCCATTACTTCCTATTGGTGGCAGTGGTTTCAATCCTCCCAACCTTGGGGAGGCCTGACCTGGCCTCTTCCACTGATGGAATGTGTTCCTTCCCCTGTGTTGCTAGGGCTCCATATCTGTTCTCCAGGCAAACTGCTGCAAGTAAGGATGAAGACTTCTGCCACAGGTCACAAGCTTCTAGCTTCCACCTTTCTGGAAGCCCATGTCCTTTTCCTTGTCTAGTGCTGCCTCTGACAATCCTTCCTCCACAATCCTAGAGGTCTCCTCCAGCACTGAATCGATAAAGTCCTCATAGCAGAGCATGCTTTAGAGCCTTGCCACCCACTCCTGTAGCTCTCTTGCCTACTTCCTGAGGGACACCATCAGGAGACACCACTCACATTGCACAGTCCCCCACTTGGCTGTCACTGTAAGGAACGTGCAAGCCACAGTCTTCATAGTACCAAACTAGTACCTGGGTAGAAGCCTGGATGGTGAGCAGTCCTGCCTGGACAGACCCCTCACAGGTGCAAGCAGAGGAAGAGCTGGCAGCAGCAATGGCTCTGGCACTGCAACAGCCTCCAGACATCTCTTTGCATCCCTTAAGTCCACTGCCTACTGATAACTAGGAAATGGTATTTAGAGGCTTGCTTTTGGGAATTGGCTTATAGGTTAAGTAGATATTATATTAGACTAATGGTGCAGGGCAACAGCAAGGGTTAATTTATTTCCAAAAGCCCGTTTTGTGACAAAGTTCCCTTAAGGCCCACTGTGTCTGCTACAGGCAAGCAGCAAGCAGACACACAGGCTAGGAAATTAAAGACATGTACCACACTGTTCCATAACATGAGATAAAGTGGTACCAGGTCAGAGCGCCCAACTGCAGAGCCTTGGGATTTCTGGTTTTGGGAAACAGACCAAATTAGGATGTGTGCACATGATGGGTTTGTGAAACAAAGGACTATGCTAACAGGACAGAACGTGGACAGTATGACAACCACAGAAAGACCAATTAGCAATGCTCAATAATGAAGAGTCATCACAGAAATAAAAAAAAGATACAAAAGGAAGAATTTCAGAGCAGCAGAGGGTCCCCAAGAGAGAAACCAAAGGCCACTACAAACCCATCCTCACCCAAACCGCTGCGGCGGGAAGGGGGTGTGAAATGGGACTCAGTCTCCAACCTCCTGGCTGTTGACATCTGACATTCAAGATAGAACCTCAGAGTGAAGTTTGCATACTGTCCAGACTTACTCCAACTCTGTGAACCCTGGGAATGGTAGGTATATAGAATTGTTTGCATTATTCTTATCTGCTGTCACCGTGTAGCAACACATTTAACTATTATTGAATGGAGAGGTTGTGGTCAGTCTGAGGGTTTGGGTCTGCCCAGAACAAGATATCTGGGTCATAAATCTCTGCCAATACCTACCTCTTACTGTACCTCTCTGCAAGCAAACCTTCCCTCGCAAACTTTCTGTAGGCTGGCCTTTTCCTTTATAACCTGCTTCCTCTCACCAACCTTACAGTGAAGGAAGATGAGAAAATTTCCAGGCAAACTCCATAGCAAACATGAAGAATTAAACTTTGCTCAGGTGGTTTCCCTCCCTCCCTCTCTCTCCTCCCCTTTCTTTGTCATCTTTCTTTCATCCATGCCTTTATTTGTTTAGGTCTGTAGAAAACCAATAGAGAGCACAGCAAGAAGAAAATGATTATGAGTGCACCCAGGACAACTTGAACTTCTCAAAGAGTCTGACTAGATATAGTCAGGATTCAAACACAGACTCTGGGAAATGACTGATTTATAGCCTTAATTTATAAAGTGCCTTAGCTGAACTAAATTATACTTTTCTCTAGCCTGACGTGTCACTCCCCCTAAGACAGAACAGGAAAATTCCTTCATTGTGTTCCCTCCCTGCTATGGATTTGAAGCAATTGAACCACTTTGGATTAGCTTCAGCATTTTCTGAAATGCTAGTTACATGGCGATGTATTATAACCAGGTCGTGCATGCACTGCAGTAACCCCCCACCCATTGTGCCCACATACATACATTTCTCCAATCTGTGTAGGCATGTTGAGGGGGAACTGCTAGCTGTAGCTGGCTTAATATAGTCCTGCAGGAATCCACTGGCAACCCTACTATTAGTGTTTTAGAAACTGCAGTCCAGTAAAAGTGTCTGACCACTTTTCCTAAACATATCTATTACCCATATTTATTGCATTGTGTAGCGTATATGAAAACTCAATGATCCTTTGAGATGAAAGGGATGAGGAAAAGCATTTCCTAATTGGTACCTATAAAAAATGAACAGGTTTAAAGCATTTAAGACTCCAGTTGAGCAAAGCTCTTCAGCATATGCTTCAAGGTTAGCATATAGGTCCCACTAACCTAAAAGGTCTAATCCAAGGCCCGCTGAACTTCATGGGAGCCTTCCCACTGACTTTGTTGAGCTTTGAATCAATTGCTCAGTGTGTTCCTCCTCCCTTTTCCCCTAATGTTTGAGTTGCGGAATGGAGGATGGTGCAACAAGACGCATGCTGAATTTTGATAAAGATATGACAAAGATTTTCAAAAGTTAGATAAGTAGGAAGGAGCAGAGTCTACAGTTTTAAATATAATTTTTTATTCCCACAACCTCCATTTTTTCAGGTGCCCAACTTGAGACACCTTGAAGTAACTTGGTTTTCTACAGGGAGGTCATAAGTAGGTATCTGATTTTCAGTACATATTTGGGCTTCCAAAAAATCAGTATTCACTAAAAAAAAAGTAGGCCAAGCAGTGCCTTGAAGTGGCAGTTGATAACTTTGTATCTATTCTCTTGAGAATCACTCATTCAGAAGAGTAACAGAGAAGGAACTCTAAGGTTCAGCTGGAAGGAAGAGGACGAGGCTATTGATGAGCTTAAAACCATCTCAAGATGTAGAGACAACAAAAGCTAGACTGGAAGAGTCAAAGAAGAGGATAAAATCTTGACAATAATGAATTGACAAAATGCTTAAGCACTAGCAGAACTAAAAGAAACTCTTCCCTCAAGCCCCACCACTAGGACTATATAAAACAATACTGGACAAAGCAGTGAAAGCCAGTCTCCTGCTGACATAAATGGTGCATTAGGCTTTGAAGGGAAGTTTTCTTCTGTTGTTAATTTTGTTCTACAATTTAATGCTGTTCTCCCTTCCCCACCCTCTACCTGAGGTAACTGGGAAAGACCCTCCAATCCTCTTCACAAACAAACTTCATCTCTTTAAAAATGATCCAGCTATGATTCCGATGCAGAGGTTTAATTAAGAAACATCGAACACATATGTTGTTATCAGTGTGAACTAGAAATGACAGCAGATGTAAAAAGCTACTAGTTAATAGCATGCCATTTAGTCAATAACTACAAGAGAATACTGTGCTGATCAGTAAGGCCTAATTCTTCAGAAGTGCTGAGCACCTAACACTCCAGTTGGCATCAGTGGGAGTTTTAGATGTTCATCACCTGTGAGAATCAAGTACTAATTGTCTACGAAATACATATTCTCTGTCTAAAAAAACTTGGACATCTGCTACATATTATAACTAAAGAATCAGAGCACACAAGCCAGCGAGTGGGAATGCTGGATTGACCTACCCTGCTTAAGAAAAAAAAAAAAAACCCACAGGAATGCTGTGTTCTTTTTGGAGCCCTCTTTTTGAGACCATAGCTTGGATTCTCCATGACTTAGTCCACCTGCAGCAATGGGAATAACCAACCCAAGGATGTCTAAACACAAAAAAACAGAGCCGTGTGTCACTAGAGAATGACAGCCCAGGATACATTTGGTAATTGTAGATTTTGCCTCCCTCTCAGCTTTCCCACTCATCTCTTTGCCTGGATTTCTGCGATGTTGTGATCAGTAGGGTGAGGAAGGAATCTCTAGGATTAGAGTGCTAATCTGGAGACTTGGTTTAAATTCCTGGCTGTACCATAGATTTTCTTTGCGAGTTTCAGCAGATTCTCTAGGGACAGATCCACAGAAGGACTAAGGTATTGTAGCATCTACTTTTAGGTGGCAAGTCTCCCTATGCAATGCACAGGGAGTTAGGTGCCTTAGAATAGGATCCACAAAAAAAACAGCATGCTAAGTGGGCAGGTACCTAAACTGGCTCACTGGAAATGCTGAAGAGAAGGGAGTTAGTTGCCTACAGATGTGTCTATACTGCAGCTCTCACAGATGCACTAAACTAGCTTTAAAATAGCTACTTCAGGTACCAACAGGAGTGAAGCCACAGCAGCACACACCAACTACTTGAGTATTTATCCAATTTTCTGAGTGACATTTGCAGTACATGCTGAGATCCTTGCTGCCACAGTTATGCAGCTCACAGTATTCAAGCTACATAGTTTAACGCTAGCTCAGGTATGACTACACTACACTCACAAGTGTATGTTTGTGATTAGTACAGCCATACCTTAGATTACAGCTGCAGGGACGTGTCTATCTCCACTTCAGATTTACAGCCACAAGTCATCTTCTGAATTGGCACCTAAAGGCATATCTACATGACAATACACTGCCATGTAAAGATACCTTGAAGCTGTGTTACATTACCTGGGCTAATTAACCCTAATTTATTATTCCAGACAGCATGCCACACTAACATGGCCATACTGTTTCTAACACTTTAGCTCAGGTATCTCCATATGACATGTCACTGACAGTGCCTAGATGGAGCCCCTGTAACCTGTTGTCAATGAGAATGGAACCCAAGACCTTCTAAATCCAAATACAGTAAAAGATGTGTTATCCAGCATCCATGGGGAATGGGGAGCGCCGGTTAATCAAATATGCCAGGTATCTGAAAGGCGTCTTTGCCTGTTCCAGCCACCGCCCCTCCCGCTGTGTCGAGTGAGCCAGGGCTTCCACTCCCTGGCATCAGTGTGGCGGGGGACAGGGAGGGAGGCCCCCATGCAGGCTGCTTTGCCCCAGGTCGTGGTCCAAAGTCAGTGAAGTGGGATTTGGTGAAACCGGAAGTGCCATGGTGGGACTTCCCGTCTCACTTTTGCCGCGTCAATCGGCATGCCGGTTAATAGAGCATACTGGTTAATAAAGTGCTGGATAACACAGCTTTTACTGTATATGATAGAAGCCTGCCCAAGCAAGGAGACCCAAGTCTGAGGCTGAGTTTGGTGCAGATGTGGCTAACAATGAATGCCCCAAACTGCTTTTAGGAGTGGACAGAGTCCCACACTGAGTGCCTGCAGCTACATACCCTTTTATGAAAAGACTTTCTATTGAGATATTTATGGTTCATTCTTTTTGCACAAGAAAACACATTCTTGGAACAGTTCCCACAGACTTTTGTATTATGCTATCATTGTCCATCCACCTTCCAGGCATGTTGGCTCCTGTTTCATGCTGAATTGCCTGCCATTGCCACAAAGAGCTGTTGCGGTGGCAGTGCAAAAGGACATACCACACTTCAGAACTGGCCCAAATATCAAAAGCCCTCCATTTGCCCAGCCTCCAAAAATACTACCTGTTTTCCCCACTTTCGCCTGAATGTTACATGATTCCCAAGAATCGGTGCGAAGAGCATATGCCTGCCGTGACCCCTACTTTGTGATGCTTACCTGACCCTTCCCCTTACCTGTTGAGCATGTTGGACTGGTATATCCTTTTTTCCTGGGTGTTATAACAGCTGCTCTTGGGCTCAGGGATGAAGCTGTGTTCAGACAGCATGTCAGAGGCAGCCGTGGTGATTATGGCTATCCCATCCCTCACTCTGGCAGGAAGACCATAGTCCCACTCATCATATGAGACAGAGATGAGCCCAGTGGGGAACTCAGATGGCACTGTGTCTGTATCGCCTGCCACCAGGCTGGGCACGATCCATGTGTAACCATAGCCTGTCAGACCCACAGAGTTGGCTACCTCAAAGATATAAGTTGCCTCTTCCTTGGTGCAGTAGAGGAGGATAACAGGACTCTGTAGCTTCTTGAGCTGGTTCTGGATCTTTGAGTCCCCATCATCTAGGGACATATCCAGCAGGAGAACCTCCTCCAGCTCCCAGCCCACAAAGCTGTGCTCAATGGTGCTGCGAATCTTGTTGACAAAGTCCTGGTAGCCAGGGAAGTAGGTGGTGACAATGGAAAAGATATACCAGTCATATTCTTCCATAATGTTGAGCATGACAGAGGCTTGCTGTTCTATTGATGGGCCAAACTGGAAGAACATGGATGATTCATCCTATAAGAGAATCAAAAGAAGAGAGAGAAAACAAAAACAGGTCAAAATAAATAAAAATCAGAGTCCCTAGCCAATTCCAGTGAGGAAGGAGAAAAGACTAGGTTGCACCCCTTCACTTTGGAGTTTGGGCTTGGCTCAAGGCTTCTTAACAGAGCTAGGCAAATGGGAAGAAAATAAATCTTTTTTATGGTGCTTTTTCTTCTTTTCTTTTTAGCAGTGGCTGTTTAAATCTGCTCAGAGGTCTGGAAGGTTAGAAGCAAATCTGGCATAGAGGAATGTATGGCATGTAAATGAGGTGGTCAAAATGTAGAGAAAATGCAGATTATTCCATAATTAAAGAGATTAATGGACTTAATTTTGTTTATCATAACATCGTATTTGACATAAACAGAGATACACTACAGTGTGCAAAACTATAAGTGTTTTGGCAGGGGTTCGGGATACTCGCAGTAAGTGACACTCGGATATACAAAATTATTGCCAAAAAGCAGATATATCACCATTTTGCATAGCAAATTTTGTTTACACTTTGTTTTAAAGGAAAGCTTTTAATATTTCTATTGGCATAATTTTTCATATCCTTCCATCAAAATCATTACAATACTGTTATCAACATGCTCATATTTCATAGTTTCATAGTTTCTAGGGTCGGAAGGGACCTGGGCAGATCATCTAATCCGACCCCCTGCCATGGCAGGAAAGAGCACTGGGGGTCAAATGACCCCAGCAAGATGGTCATCTAACCTCCTCTTAAAAACCCCCAGGGTGGGAGCCTGCACCACCTCACTTGGAAGCTGGTTCCAGACCCTAGCCGCCCTGACCGTGAAGTAGCGCCTCCTGATGTCCAACTTAAACCTTCCCTCCGCCAGCTTGTGACCGTTATTCCTGGTCACTCCTGGCGGCGCTCGGGGGAACAGGGACTCCCCCAGTGCCTGTTGATCCCCCCGACTAGTTTATAGCAGGCCACAAGATCCCCCCTCAGCCTTCTCTTCTGGAGGCTGAACAGGTTCAGGTCCCGTAACCTTTCCTCATAGGACCTACCCTGCTGTCCCTTGATCATGCGAGTGGCCCTCCTCTGGACCCTCTCAATGCTGTCCACATCCCTCTTAAAGTGCGGCCCCCAGAACTGGACGCAGTACTCCAGCTGCGGCCTGACCAGTGCCGCATAGAGGGGGAGGATCACCTCCTTGGTCCTGCTTGAAATGCATCTGTGGATGCA
>NW_005842098.1:712551-731026 GCF_000455745.1 Alligator sinensis | reverse complement strand
GATGGGGGCCTAGCAGGGAGGTGGCAGTTCTGGTCCTTACTGAGGAAGACAGAGGCAAAGAAATCATTAAATATGTTGGCTTTGTCGTCTGGTGTGACAACCAGATTCCCCGTTGCGTCCTGCAAGGGCCCCACATTACCTGGGGCCTTCTTTTTACTCCCTATGTATTTAAAAAAGGACTTCTTGTTGTCCTTAATCCGGGAAGCTAGTCCCAGTTCCATCTCTGCCTTGGCCTTCCTAACTACCCCCCTACACCCCCGAGCAACTGCCGAATAGTCCTCCTTGGTGATGACCCCTCCTTTCCATTGGGAGTAAGCCTCCTTTTTAGCAAGGAGACATTCCCGGATGTTTTTGGTGATATTTACACAAAAGAAAACAAGAACTGAACAGTTTTGGAGGTTATAATATTATCTGAAAGAGGTTTTATATGGATTTCTGTTACTGAATCACAGTGCAAGCGTTTTTCATCCTGGTAGTTCACAAGACATTAGATTTACAATTTGTCGCTGGTCCAATGAAATTTTAAATCCCTGCATTTGTCTGAACCACATTCAAAAGGAATTTATTTCCAGAGCAGGCTCTATTGTAGACTAGCCTTATACCCTTTAAAGTCAATTGCAAAGTCCCATTGAATGGTACCCCTAATAAAAAGTGGTAGAGTTAAATTTTGGTATTCAGAAGAAATTCATATTATAATAAAGTCACTATTCAAAATCAATTACCATTTTTAGAAATGAGGCAGCAGCCCTTCCTCTTCTCAATTAGCTAGAAGAACAGGCCTAAAAGTGGCAGTTAGGTATGTCAAGTCAAAAGGAATCCACTGAACATAGTAAACTGATAAATCCCCTATATATTTACATGTAACTAAAGTTTAGAAAATATTAAAGAATGGATCACTAGCAAGTCTAGTCTCCTAGACTTGGCAGTGTGTAGACAAAACAAGAGGTGTGTGTGCACAACACTTTAAAGTGGGCTAAATGCTTTTGCACCATTTTAATGGTGTCAGTGTTTGCATGCCTCGGCAGCATATTGTGCATTAATTCCAGCTGCTGTAGGAAATTCAATGGCATAATGCGTCTTAAATGACTTGGAGCGCAGCAAACTAAAACTCCTTTGAGGATCTATCCAACCTTTCTAGAAGCAGGTTTTGATGACCTATTTCAACCGTATTCTCCTTTAGCAGAACGTTCCATAGCTCAGAAACTCTTGAGAGGGAATGGGAGTACAGGGCAGAGAAGGGATGGGGGACTGGCCCCAGGTTCTAGCCTTAGTCTATCAATTTCATTCTCTCAACTTTGCCATGTGTTATACTTTAAGGCTAGGGACAGACATTCAAAAAGCCTGAGCCTGAATTGATTCAGTCTTTGCAGAGAGTGAATCAGTTTGCAAGTGGATAGACATTCAGCACATACCTGCAGTGGCTCAAGCCAGAAGCCCGGGGTCGCTAGAGCAGCCCTCCCTTCCACAGGGAAGCTGAGCTGAGGAGGGGGGCCTGGCCAGGCCCGGGCAGGCCCACCCCAGAAGCTCCCTGGCAGCTGGGAACAATCTGGGCAGAAATGGCTGCCCAGCCGGAGGGGAACTCTTCCCCCTCCCCCACCACCACAGGGCCAGGAGGGTAGCCCTGTTTGGCCGGGGAGGAAGGGGGTCTTCTCCTTCCTCCTCCCCTCCACCTGCAGGGTGAGGAGGCAGGGCTCTATGGCATGCTTCCCAGCCCTAGAAGGGGACTCTTCCCCTGACTGTACCCACCCAGGCAGGGAGAAGCTCTGTTCCATGCTGGGGTGGAACTCTTCCCCTTCCCATTCCTCCCCACAGAAGTGCAGCGGGACCATGGAGCTCAGCTGGGCAGGGTGTGGGGGCATGGGGGGGTATAGGGGCCCCCCACACATTCCCCCCCCCATGGCATGCAGCCCCCACTGCCTGGCAGCAGCAGCAGGTGGGGAGGTCAGGGTGTTCATGTGCAGGAGGAGGGAGTGGAGCCTGCTTTATCCCCACAGCTCTGCTCCCCAAACCTGAGCCTGAAGCAGGAGAAGCCCTGCACTGGAACCAGCAGCTCCCCCACACCCCACTATGCAGGTCCCACACTCTGCCAGGAGTGGAGGGAGCCCCACCCCTGCTTTCCTGAAAAGTCCAGCGTGGGGCTTCCCCTCTGAGTGCAGAGCTGCAGGTGTAGCATGAAGCCTCTATAGAGGCAGCCAGCACTGTGCTGAGGGCGAGGAGCACAACCCTGTGCAGCCTGCCCAGCTGCTTCTATCCCCATGGCTCCGCACCACGCCTGCAGCTCCCCCCACACATGGCAGGGAAGCCGGGCACTGGACTCTGCAGGGAAGCAGGGGGGCTCCCTCCACTCCTGGTAGAATGCAGGCCCTGCACAGCAGGGAGTGGGGGAAGCAGCCGACTCCAGTGCAGGACTTTTCCCTGCTGGAGGCTCAGGGAGCCAAGCCGCAGAGATAAGGCAGGCTCCACTCTCTCCCCCCCACCACCTGTGCAGCGCTGGGGGAGGAGGAGAAGGCAGAAGAGTTCCCCCCCAACATGGAATAGAGCACAGCAGCAGGTAGGGGAAGGGGAGGAAGAGGAAGAGTCCCCCTCCCTACCCTGGGAGGAGGAGGAAGAAGAATCCCCATCCAGGACCTCAGAGTCGTTCCTCTCACCCTGGAAGGAGGAGAAAGGGGAAGAGTCCCACCATCACAGAACAGAGCCCCCCTCCCAACCCTGTAGGACAACCTACCTACCCAGCATGGCCCCGTTAAGGTGAAGGGGGCAGGGAGAAGGGTTAATTCCTCCCTCTGTCCTTTCCCTGCAGCTGGATTCTGGCAGCTCCAGGGGCCACCACTGCATCCCCCTCCCCTCTGCTCCCTGGCAGATAGGCTGCCCGCTATTGCAGTGGGGGAAGAGGGAAAGGAGGGAAGAATTAACCCCCTCCCTGCCCACTTTGCTTTAACAGGGCCATGCCAGCTGGTGCTAGGGCCAGTCCCTGCTCCAGCTAGAGAGCAGAGGGGTGGGGTCAGCCCTGTAGCTGGAGCAGAGAGCCCCACCCAGCCCAGAGAGCATGCTGGGATGCTGGCGGTGTCTGGTTTATCGTAAACCAGCAAAGGGTCTGGGACAGACATTGCATAAACCGGTTTGAGCCAAATCAGTTAAGTCTGATATTACATTCAACCAGGTTTCTCTCAAACTGGTTTTGGCCATTTTGAAACTGGTTTATGTGCATTGAATGTCCATTCTGTTACAGGTTTAAGCTGGTTTCTGATCACTTAAACCGGTTTGTGTGTAATGTCTGTCCCTAGCCTAAAGCTCCAAAAAGAGCCACGTAGAAAAATGTTTGCAAAGTTTGATATTTATACACTTTTCAGGTTAGCTCCCTTATCCAAGTTTCTCTCTGTTTCTCATGATACTCTTAAGACCAGTCCTAGGGTACTACATATAGCTCTGAGCTGCTCAAAAAACAAGAAAAATGGTGAACAATTGGAGAAATGTTAGAGGACAACAAAAAATAACCAAGGTAAGTAAATGTGAGGTGTGTCCCATGTGTCCTGTGACTAGAACCTGCCACATTATGCATCCCTTGCCACACAACTGTGCTCAAAAATCTAATTTTTCCTTAAAAAGACATTTCTAACCTTCAGGCTTGTGGGGAAAGCATGAAAATGTGACCTGAGTGTAAAACCACTGCACTAGCATCTGCCCGAGTATAAGAACAAATAGCTCTAAGGGCTTTCAATGGATGTTACCTCTGAAAGCTAGAAGTGGCTATCTGCTGCATACTGAATGCTAATATTGCGGAGACATTGTAAAGTATATTTAGTGTAGAAACAACATAGGGAATTATGATGCGGTTACTATTCATTTTCACATTTAATTCAATAAAATCTATTCTTATAAATTTAAGAGCAGCTGCTGCAGAATTTCCATAATTCCTACCAGTGTGTCACTGAATTTAGGGACTTTGCCACAGAGTATATGGAGATTTGTCTAAGAAATACTGAAAGAACTAAAAATGTATCACCTAACTAAATGACAATTAGGGGGTGGAAAATGATTAACCTATTAGTATTGAAAAGTTATATACACAAGACAGAATAAAAGGACTTGTTCAGGATTGTAGCAACATGTGGGAGAAGGGAAAAAGAGCACAGCACTTGTTATGGGTAGTAAGAACCTATTCAATTACTTTAAACATAGTCAGATACTACAGTTAGAAGGTGCAAGGCAGCCATCATGAATTGATACCCTGCACATCCTGGCTGAGGAAGGACTCACTCTCTCTCTCTCTCTGTCTCAGATAGAAAAGTGGAAGAAGTACACTAGCTAAAACATGTTAAACATATGGGTTAAAATGAATTAGAGAAAAATTAAATAAAATTTAAATCTTAAACATACCATTCCTCTCCAACACATGCCCATTTTTAAATGAGATAATATGGACCAGTTGGCCAGGCATTTAGTAATTGCTCTTGAGCAATTTCTTGCATTTTTAGTATAGCAGCGGCAAGAGAAGGAAACCAATTCAGATGAAGAGCACTAGACTTGTTCAAGCCAGTCCAGCTTTCTGCCTGGCAAAATGCTCCTTCGTGCTTAATCAACCCAGCACTTCAGTTGGCCAAAATACTCTTCAGAGCATAGCCAGCTCAGCATTCAGGGAAGAGAGGATATCAACATGTATAAGGATGTTTTCTCTAACAATAAATCAAAGTTGAGTTGTTGGCTGGAGGTGGATGGAAAATTTCAATACAAACTTTTTTAAAAACAAAAAAATACATATTTTTAAGTATCACAATATTTCCTTTGTCCCCATATCAGCCATATCAAGTTGTTCCAAACATATCAAGTTATTAATCTGGGAAAGAAAGAGGAGACTAAAATACAGAGAAGTTTTGGATTATAGATAAGGGATGGGGATAGCTGTCCATAAAGGCATTTTTACACATTGTGGGATGCGTCACCACCTGCTTTAATTAGCAAGCCGCACTAATTAAGAAGTGCCCACACATCACATGTATCAGCATCCCCACACTGAAAAAATGGCAGCGGGGTGCTTTGAACTAAAGCTCAAATGTGTTTTATTTCAAAGCGCCCAACATGCAGAGACATGCTGGGACAGTGATGCACGCGACTGCCAGAACACATCAATGTCCATGCTCTAGCAGACTCGGTTAATCGAATCTGCTCTGACACACTGGAAATCCAGGCTCCATGCACATGTATAGGAGCCCTAGTGTCTGGGTTCAGTTTTTGAGCTTAAGTAGCAGTTCAGTTCTTGTCGCACATCTCTACACACAAAGATGAAAAATGCAAAATTAGTATCATTGCATTGGCTTCTTGGAGGCAACAGAAGAATATGTTTTCCCCATCTAGACTTCAGAACTTTCCACAAAACAACATGGGGCTTATGATTCCCAGTAGTGTTTGGTTTATGCTGCCAACTTTTGATATTAAAGCTGCCAGCATCTAGAAATATGGTTAAAGAACAAAGTTTGGTATTAGCATTAGGAGACAGAGACACTTAGAAGATCACAAAGTCAATGGGGAACTCAAACAACCTATCCCTGCAGTCACTTTTTCACATACCTTTCTGACCAGTGAGCCAAATGGCATCTACTGGTAATGGTTGTAGGGAACAGCAAAGTACAGTAGAATGTGGCCCCTTCCCCCACAAAAAAGGGGAAAAAAAAAAAAGAGAGACTGAACTAAGAAAGCAGAAACTCCAGCACATGATCCCCTTGCCTCCAGAGATAATGGAAACTCACCACTTCAAATCTGCAAGGTCAGGGATCTGTAGCTTTGCGGAGCTGAACTGGGGGTGGAGCTGATCAATCGACACAGCACACACTCCAGCTGACAGATGGCTTCCCACAGAAAATCTGCTCTGAAGTTACTGCTGCTAGGACTAGCAGTCACTCTCCCTCCCTAGTATTTAACCCCCTCCAATAGAGAGATTGGGTGGGGGAGAGGGTGACCCAGAGATAAAGAACATTTTACAGAGGTGCCTCTGTAAAAGGTAACCAGTGCCCACAAGGGAAACTCGATCCCCTTTGTAGTCCCCAAATACCTTCCCCTCCAAGGCAAGAATCAGGCAGGGAGGGACTGTATTAGGTGAAGCTCAGTTTTCCACAATGTGTTCTGAGCATTCATCTTTCTCACAGGGAGGGATCTCTGGGAGGGTGGCAGGTGACACTCATTGCAGAGAAGTGCTCCAGCAGCCCAGACCTCAGCAGCTGGATCAGTTGGAGCTGATCACTGCAGTTTAACAAGCCGTTTGCCTCAGATGTGGCGGGAGAGGCCCCTGGGGGTGCTTCTCTCACAAGCGCCTCTCTATCAGCTCTCTGGATTCCCTAGGCAGGAGGAAGCAATAACTGCTGTACAGACAACAGCATCTCACCGCTGAGCCAAAATGTCTTTGATTTCAGTCTCTTTGCATGGTGCAGCCTTGCAAACACCCTAAAACAAGCAGAGAAGTTTCTCGAGCCCTAGGAAGGGGTGTATTGAAACAGCTTTTTGCAAGAACTATAGCCCGTCCACTCAGCAAAATGGCTTCAAATTTAGTAAGTGGCATAGAAACTCATCCTTACCTTTTTCAGATTTTCTTTATATAACCTGCTCTTCTACTCTGAGTCTCCTAGTCCTGCTCTTATGGCTGGACCCCAATAGAGGTTTATGATTTTGCTTCTGGGTTCAAGCTAAGGTCTGGGGCCCTTTAGATTAGGTATCGAATGCTTCTGCTTCAAGATCCAGTGGTTAGTTCCCATGACACTCATTGTGCCCAGGGATGCCAAGTTAGGATGCTGTAACTCATGCTAGGAGTACATACAGGTCACATCACACTTCAGGAAGTTGCTCCAGGTACAGTTGCTGGCCCAGAGAGAACTGGCTTGCAAACCTTGCTCCTCAGAGCCTGTGAGAGTCAGTCTGATAGAAAAGTCCAAGACAAAATCTCTGCCCTTTTCCATTGGTCCTCCTAGGGAACAGGTCTACATTGGCTATACAGAGTTTCTCTAAACTTAGTATTCACAATCTCTTTGACAGAGGGAGACTTAAGCCTACCCTCCTCCAGTTTTTCTCTTTCAGGGTCCTGTTTGGAATGGGCTGCCCATGGGGAAATGAATCAGGCCACCAATCTTTCCTTCCATTTTCACTACCTCTCCCCTCCACTCTCATGATGAAAGACAGAATTTGCTCTTGGGGTCTAAACACAGCACCAGGAGTCAAGAGAATAAAAATCTGGTTCTCACAAATGCCCTCTTTAACTTTGAACAAATCATTTAGGGCCCCCATGTTTCTCCAGACCTCAGACCAGCTTGCCACAGATTTCCTGGGTGCAAAACACCAATCAAATAAGAGGCCAGACTTCAGAAGACGCTTCACTCTCTGCACTCCTATTTTTCCGTCTTCAAAACAGAGACACCACCACGTACGTACTCATCACAGTCCGGAAAGAACGCTTAATTCACTAGGAGTTTCATTGTTCTTGATGGAAGATGCCATAGAAGTACAAAGTCTTATAATTATACTTTCTATATTTCTCAGTCCTGTTTATTACAGCAAAGCTGACACAAAGATGGTATCTTTCTTGCTTAAGTGTTCATTTACTCCTGTTTATGCCTGCTACAAATGCATCATTGCCTCCGGCTAGCCTGGAGTCAGAATCTTCTGCTCATTTGTTTTTCCTCCCCGCATTTAATTTTTTTTATTTAATGCTCAAAGGCTCAATACAATATACCCTGTATACTGCTATATGATGTATCACTGAACTATGAACCCTTTACTTAGGTCATTCCATCAGGTTGCTCTGGGGAATCTGGAGCCATCACAGACAAAGTGTTATGACTCTACAGAGAGGGGAAAATATCTCCAGCAGGGTCTCATGCTCTCTCTCTCATGCAAACACTCTCCAAACATATTGCAAAAGCAGGTTGGGAACCCTGGCATTGTGCCATTTTGTAATGACACATTTCCTGGTTGATTTTACCTTGTAAGGATTCTAACTCATTTCTTTTTCATTGGATAATAAAACAGAAAGCTTCCATAGGTCTCCTAGGTTCACTCATGAGGAAGCTCTGATTGACTGACCATTGTTCACATGTCACAGTAAAGTTAGAATCCAGAACCTTTAGTTCTGACAACCTGAACACTGTAAGGAACTGGCTGGACAGTAATACTTCAACAGAGGGCAGTGTGGGGAGTTGATTACTCTTCTTCTGGTTCCTGATTAGGGGGCAGTCACTCTGGGGCACTGGGAAAAAAGATGAAAGACCTGGAGAGTCAACAGACCCAGCTGTTCCTGGTATCTACTTAAAACAACTGAGCTAGAGAGTCCAAAACTGCCTGTCATGCAGATGTGTTTCTCTTGGCTTACAAGTAAAAGGATTCATGCCTCATGTCAATCTGAACATGCATGTACTGTAACCAGACAGATTACACCAGGTCCAACTGTAACATCAACTTCTCTGCAATAGCACAGACTGAAATCATGAAATCAATCATTCAACAATACAGTAGAAGTGCTTTTGTACCAAGGAGTATCCCGGAGTTGTCAATGGGGGTCATGTTAAAAGCTAACTCAGGGACTGAAAGCTCTATGTTCCAATTTACAAGGAATTTGCAGGGAATCATCCCAATTGCACTATGTTGGAAAGGCACAAGACACCCTATATTCCTTACCTAGGGATAAGACAACTATTCCCCCCCTTTCCTTGTGGGCCCACATAACTCCATAAAACACAGGAGATCAGAGTAATAAAATTTACAGAAAGCATAGAATTATAGAAAATAGGACTGGAAAAGGACTTCAAGAGGTCATCTACTCCCACCTGCTGTTCAAGGCAGAATTATCTATACTAAAGCTATTCCTGACAGTTGCTCATCTATCAGGATCTTAAACCCCTGCCCCAGCCATGGAGATTGCACACTTTCACTGTGTGATTTATTCCACACTTAACTACCCTCACAGTTAGACAGTTTTTTTCTTAAAATTTAATCCCTTCTTGTAATTTAAGACTACTGTTCTTGTTCTATCCCCAGTTAACATGGAAGATAGCTTGTAACTCTGCCCTTTGCAGTAGCTTTTTACATTTTTGAAGACTTATTCTCTTCTAGCCTTTTCTTCTCCAGACTAAACACATCCAGTTCTGTCAGTCTTTCCTTGTAGGTGATACTTTCTAGATAGATAGCTGATCATTTTTGTGGTTCCCAACTGGACTCTTTCCAATTGATCCACATCATTCTTGAAGAAGCGTGGTGCTCAAAACTGAATACCGTACTGCAACTGAGGTCTCACCAGTGAACAAAGCTATTCATTAGTTACAGCCATAATTCATTTGATATGCCTATTGTCTAGTCTAGAACATATAGACAAAATGGTGGTTAGGCCACTGAGTGAGGATAGAGGATACACACCTAGTCATGAATTATACTACTGGTGCATCAGGTATCTTATATGCTGCCCCATCACAGCAAACTACAGAACCAGATAGTCAAGTACCCTGCATCTTGCCACACCAGATCAGACCATAAATCCATTTTGCTCAGCATCCCAATTTGGCCAGTAGCTTAAAGAAGGTAATAATTCATTACCAGCAAATTACTTCATAATTCATCCAGTAAATTACATCATACCATTCCATGGGGATTCTTTTCTGGCCCTCGCACTCTTGCCTGGCACCTTAAAAATGAAATCATGACTCTCCACTGATCGGTATTAGCTGGCACAGCTATACCTGTCATTAGCTTCTATAAAATTATCCAGCACTTTTAAAACTCTAGTTTCAGTTTTTGGCAGGAGGTCATTGGCTAATTCCAGAAATCAACTATATCCTGTGCAAAGTATTATTTCTTTTTATCACATCCAAATTAACTGCTCTTTCATTTCATCAAATATCCCCTTGTTCTCATTATGAACAGTGGGGAGGAAGTCTCAAAAGGCTTAGAGATTCCCTTTAGATAAGTACTCAGAGTTCAACAACTTCTCCAACTCCATTTGAACCTCTCTGGAGCTGGAGAGCTTCTCTCACAAAATTTCCAACATTTCCCAGGTGTGGATAGGTCAGAAGTGCTCATGAGAACCATGAATCTAAGAAAAAAAATTATTCTGGTCTTTCTGCTTTTTGCCTAACATATTGCAGTACTAAGGCAGAGAAGGCAAATGACAAAACATACAAAGGGTTCTGGATTCAATGGGAATTATGTAAGTGTTCAAGCCAGCAATGCATCAAAGCCTGAGGAAAGAGGTTTTTCTGGTGAAGAGAGAGGTAGTTAGCTGTGTTAATCTGAAGTCAGGCAGAAGGCAGGGTAGTTTTGTACTGACAGACTAACTAAATGAGAGATGCATAGCATAAGCTTTATTAAGCAGCAACTTATTACATCAGATGCTGTGAAGTAAGTCTCTTTGTAGCATCTGATAAAGTAAGCCATTGCATATGAAAGCTTATTGTAACTGCAAAACGATCCCAGGGAACAATTCCACTCCACCTATATTAAGACACTCCCATTATCAGACAAGTGACTTATCAGTCCTTGGAACTGTCAATATGATGGCTCTCTCTACTGAAGCAACAATTGGGGGGGGGGGGGGGGAAAAGGGGGAACAGAAATACTGCAGATTTTGGTGCCCATGTCAGACAGACTCTAGATTCAGCAGATACTTTAAAGCCTAGCGCATATTTGCTGTCTCTTACAAGAACTCCTGGCTGGAATCTATAATGGGAGTTCAATCCTCCAAACTTCATTGATCCCACTTCATTGAACCCCACCAGGGCCAATAGCCAGTGACTATCAGTGCAAGTGACCTCCAGTTTCTGGAGAGGGATAAAACAGAGGAAATTTCACCCTCTACCCTCTCTAGAGCTCTTTCCCAGGCAATCAGCCCACAGTGGCTTTGTCAGAAACCAGCTGTCATGCCTGCCTTGCTCAACTCATTGATCTGAAAAGCTTCAAATGATTATTGATTCTCTGCCTCCCCACTGAGGAAACTTTGAAACCAATAAAGCACACAGATATTAGAGAAGGAAAGAGGCTTCTTACTCGCCATCCCTTCTCTGCTTCCTTCTATTAAGTGTCTCAGATACTCAATAGGAGGTCTCCTGCAGTCTTCAAGGCAAAAAAACCCCCCAAAAACTAAAAAAAAAAAACCCCAAAAAACCAGATCCATCAACTCCCAAACATGTGCACACCTCCACATGCACATTTAGCTGATACTCTGCCAGTTTACAGCTGTTATCTGGTCTGGGCATTTAATCTTGATGGCATCTCTAATTCCTTCTCTGTGCCCTGATGAAGGACAGCTTTTCCACACCCCTCACTATTTTAAATACAGAAGCATTTATGACAGACACACTAATGTCCTTTACAGAAAGAGGTTTCTTAACCCTAATGAAATGAAAAAAGGGTATAAGTTCAGGGTGGCATGTGCTAGGAGTAGATCTCAGCTGGATGGACTGCTAAGGAATGGTCATTTCCCCTTTCCCCCCATATTTATTTCAGGGTCACTAGCATGCAAACATGCACAAACTATTCTATTCCTTGGAGCTATCCCAGTTGACACCAGCCAGGATTTGGCGCATCATATTTGCTTCTATCATACGTACATATGGACATGTGAGCTTCAGTTTAATAAAGATTTTTTTTTTTAAACCAAAAAAAAGAAGAACCAGCTGATTTTTCACCATTGGCGCCATCTGCTTAGTTTTTGCACATCAGTTTGGACAACGAAAGCAAACTGATCTGTTGCTAGTCAGTTCCACTTTCTGCCTAAGCACAATGCAATTATGTTCATTTATTCACCTAGACATGTAGACATGGTAAGAGAGCCTAGCCATATGCTCCAACTGCCCCTGACATCGTTTGAATATACAACCTGCATGCAACAGTATGAGCTACACTGAGCATTTTTTTTTACTTTAATCCAAGTATTTCTCTCTCCTTTTATGTTTAAAAAAAGAGAGACCTAAAATTGGGTCTCACCAGCAGCATCTTTTTCAAGATCACACATGCACATGAACCAACAATAGGCTACTAAGATTTCTGTTCAGAATGGACGCGACAGAGAAACGGATTGGTGGAGCAGCAGGAGGATTTGCCTTTGTGTGGAAGTTAAAGGAGTAATAATCATAATAAAAGGACCTTCAAGAATAAAAGCCAAAGGGAGACATGTAAGGCATTGAAACAGCGCTTCAACAGACGCAAAAGAAGTCAGTGCATCTTGTTTTGCTGCATCTCCCGTTGTCTGTCCTTTTTCTTAATCGCACACTCTGGCACAACAGGGGACCCAGGTATAGATGGCGGCAGCAGCAGGAGCTACAGCAAGCAAGGGGGGAATGAGCTATTCAGTCTGAATGTCTGCCCAGCTCGAGCTCTTGACAAAAGAAGAACAAACAAGCATATGAAAAGGGGAAAGAAATAGCTGCATCCAGCACCTCACCTCTTCCAAGGGAGGAAATGTTGGCTTTGATATGGTGCTGTTTCCCTTTCATTATTTCCAATTCCCCCATCCTTTAGTTAGCTACCTCCAACCTCATTCACTTCTTTATGTGCACACTCCTAAGTAACAGCATCTGTAAGATGGCTCAAGGGATGCAAATGTTCTTACATCTAGGTCACCAGTTCTCATCCAACACAAATTGGCAGCAACTAACGTGTATTAACTCCTGACAACTATTTAGAGACCTGTATGCAACAAGGTGATTATTTCAATCTAATCCATATAAGATCAGTGTCCACATCACCACATACAGAACTGGAGCTAATTAGGACTCTAGTTAGTGCTTTCAGAGAAAAGCCAAGGATTGCAATAGCTGCAGCACCACATGGCCTTGCCACAACCTTAGGGAAGAAGGCTCACTAACCCTAAAGAGAAAATCAACATAGCTTAAATAAACCAAGACCATTCCCTTTTAATGCAAGCAGGAGACCTTCACAGCCCACCCCCCCTTCCCACAAAGCAAATACTTAGCTCATTATCTCACAAAGCAGGGTCTACATAAAATAAATAATAATTTCCTTTAGATAGGATCAAACAAAGAAGTTGTCATGGGATGGAACTAACAACAGACGCCTTCCTTCCTTGCTACCAGCATTCAGCTAAACAACTCAAGTTGTTCCCTGTAGATGAGAGTGGGAAGAGAACAGTAGCCCCAGTGACTTAGTTCAAAAGCACATTAGTCCTTGCCTTACAATGTGGGAAGAAGTTCCTTCCATGAAACTCTACTCAATGTACCCTCCCTTTCCTGTAGATGCCTCTTAATTAGCTCCAGCTGAAGCCTGCTCCTCCCAGCCTGACTGCTAATTAAGCTTCTGCTGCAGGGAAGGATCTCTGTCCCGAGAAAGAAATGCAATCCTTTCTTTGTACAGGTTAGTGTGGGGTATATTACTTGTTACCTAACTACCCCTTGAAGTAGTAGCTATGTGCCCCTCTTCTCAGAAGGGGATCATGATGCTGAGGAAGTCTTCTGCTTGGTGCTGGAATGTGAAGGATTGGGGTTCAGAGGTGGACACTCCCTGGCATCGTAGTCCTTCAAAGCAGGACAGACTGTTTAAGGGGCAGGTGGCTTTCTTGGTAAAGTCCAGGAAAGAAAATGGACCTCGGGTTAGGAAATAAATTACCATGTAAAGGAGCTAAGGACAAGACGCATGTCCTTAGACAAGCACACTTGCCCAGGGAATAGAACATTGTCTCTCTATAGCTCTTTTAGGGCATGTCTGTATGACCCTCACTCCAGCTCCTTGTGCACCAAAGGCTAAAAAGTAACGTTTCTGCTGGTTGCTGTGCGCCCCCACACCACTCCGAGGGCAGCTGCTTCACACTTTTTCCTCATTTGATGCGAGTAGGCAGGGCATGATTTCACGGTCAGAGATGGGAAGGACACAACTATAGTGATCTCTGTGTACTCTGTATGCATTATCCAATAGCTCCCAAGGAACATTCTTGGGCAATGATCTCTTCCTGTATTCAGTAGCCTTTGCTCTGGCTCCAGCTCCAGCCCAGGGCAAAGAACACATAGTGGCTCTGCCCCCAGTGCTCACCAGGCAGAGGCAACGGCTCTGACCCCAGCCTGCCTGATCCCTGACCCACAACAGCTGCTACTGACTCCACTGCTTGCCCTTAGTCAGTGCTCAAATCCAAAATGAGGCTTTCCACACCCAACACATTAAATGAAGGGGAAACAACCTCATCTTGGATTCAAGTAAATATAGTATCTTTCTGTATATAAAATACTAGATGATCACCTCTGTTCACTAGCAGGAAATATGACCCCAAATCTATTACTCAGCCTCCTTGGCTAGGGACAGACATTACACATAAACTGGTTTAAGTGATCAGAAACTGGTTAAAACCTGTACCACAACAGACATCCAGTGCACATAAACCAGTTTGGAAATGGTTGAAATTTGTTTGATATAAATCTGGTTAAATGTAGTATCAGACTTAACTGATTTGGTTCAAACCGGTTTATGCAATGTCTGTCCCAGACCCATTGCTGGTTTGAAATCAGAGACCCCCCAGCATGCTCTCTGGGCTGGGCTCTGCTCCAGAGAGTTGCGCTAGCCCCTCCCCTCTGCTCTCTAGCTTGAGCAGGGGTGGGGTGTGGCCAAATGCTGGCCTGCCATAGCCCCTGAGGCAAATTCCTCCCTCCATCCCCTCTTCCCCTGCTCCCACACTGGGAAACCCCGTGGACCGCAGCTGGGATTTGTCAGCCCCAGACTCATCTCCACGGCTTTCCTGCAGCCAGGCGGAGACGAGGTTAATTCCTCCCTCTGCCCAGCTTGCCTGCAGCCAGGGAGGGGATTAATTCCACAGCATCCTCAAATGGCGGAGAGAGGCAAGCTAGTTCCCTGTGTGCAGTTCCAACACCTGCATCTGTGAGCCCAGAGCTAAGACCTGCAGGACCAGACTGCAAGGTGGGAAGTTTTGGCAAAGTCTTGACAATAATCATCACACATATGTGCTAGAGTTGGAGTTAAGGGAAGTTGCAGACCAAAGACTGCAGAGAGCTACGTTTACACTGTAAAGCAGAACCTGTAAAACCTAAACATCCGAAAAAACTACTTCACAGTTAGGGCGGCTAGGAGCTGGAACCAACTTCCAAGGGAGGTGGTGCTGGCCCCTACCCTGGGGATCTTTAAGAAGAGGCTGGATACTTACCTGGCTGGACTCATTTGAGTCCCGTTTTTGTTTTTAGGGTGAGTGGTTTTGTTTGTGTTTTTGGGTTGTTCTCCCGCCCTGGCGGGGGGTCGGGCTAGAAGATCTATTAGGTCCCTTCCGACCCTAAAACTATGAAACTATGTGGGCTTCCCCCAGCATTGACCCCAGCCACGCGCTGCGGCTCAGGACATGAGCAAGCTCTTACATGAACACGGACCAGAGGGACCCCGAGTGCGGGCTGCAGCAAGTCAGGGAGGGGACGAGAAAGAAAGGGAAAAATACCCAAACCTAAACTGAATACCCTCACTCCTTGTGGGGCAGGGAGAGAGAGAAAGAGAAATCACTTGTGTCTTCTTTCTTGTAACCTTCTCAGCTGCAATTTGTATAGCTGGTGGCTGGCATCCTGTGTGTCTTGCTAGCCACGCCCCCTCCACTCCAGCAGCGAGGGATGAGAGCCTTAGAGCGCATCTCTCTTCCCTCCCCTTTGGCAGTGGCTGGCAGGCATGCTCTAGCGCCCCTGGTTTCTGGCTTGAGCCACTGCAGGCACATGCCTGCATGTCCTGATTTAACAGAGAATGTCTGTCCAGTTATTAATCTGTTTAAGCTGTGCATCTTAGACTAAACTGCAAAGAGTGAATCAATTCAGGCTCAGGCTTTTTGAATGTCTGTCCCTAGCCCTTGTGACCCCTGGTCCAACCTTGTGATCAGTATTCCTAGGACCTTCATATCCCTCCGGCTGCCTTCCTGATGCAGGGGAAAATAGGAAGGGAAACTCCTTAAAGAATACATTAAATTAATGCCAACCTCAGCCCAAAATTTTAGGGTAGGAGAAAACCTCAGCAATCCTAATCTGTGAATTCCTGCATTGTTATGGTCATGGCCAATATCTGCTATACCCATAGGAGCTAGGACAATAAAAACACTTCCAAAAGTAGTTTGGTAGCTATGGCTTCTAAATCCCCTTTAACAATATATAGGTACTATATTTATCAGAACCCTGAGAAGTGCAGGACTGCATATATGCACACTTCATACACAGACAGCATCACTGATATGCCTCAGATATCTGCATTAGAAACATATCACTGGGTCTTTAAAAGGGCTTGCCTTCCATCCCTATATCTTAGTGTGTATGTGTTTTGGCAAGGATTACTCATACAACCCTCTGGCTTTTATTTCAACCTCCTGGCGTTTTCCTTTCTTGGGGTCCTTTAGACAGGCCAGTTTACTTCCTTACCTAAGGTCAATTCTTTCTCTTGGCCTTGCTGAGGAAGCCCTCTGTCCTTAGACATTTTGACAGGCAAGTATAACAGTGTACAGCAACACTGCACAATGGTTCCCAGTGCAAAATGGAGACAAATAACATGTCCACTGGAAGATGCAGGACAGAATTTGGAATGGTTAGATATAATTACCCAGGCTAGAAACTGGGCAAAACACCAGAACTAGCCTGTTCTCCTACTGTCAGGCAATCATTAGTGACTGCAAATAATCAAGACCTGTGTTACAGCTCATCTAAAAACACCATACTGGAGCTCTAGTTCTGTACCAACTCAGAAAGGAACCCACTACCTCCTGATGTGCCAACACCATTTCCTGCAGCATCTGGACTTTCCTTGGAGTTCTATCCTCCTGGTTTTGATCAACCCTGACCTTAGCTAGCAAGACCTTAGTTTAATAAACTTCTGATCTCAGATCTGAGCAAGAAGGAGAGCACAAATTAGCTGTGATCGCCTCACTCACCCAAGTGTGTTTCAACTTACCTGTGTACAACAAAGGGATTTTGGACAAGACCTAGTGCCGTACCAAGTGGGGGGAGGGAGGGCAAGTAGAGTGACCACCCCAGGTGCCAAAGCAAAGGGGTACCAACAGGCACTGCCCAGCTGGGGCGGAGCATGGGGTGGAACCATAAGTGGCTTGTTTTTGGGGGGGAGGAGGGGCGAGGACAGAGGAATGGGAGCTCCTGCCTCTGTATGCACTCCAGGGCAAGCATGGGGGGGCAGCGGGAGGGAGGGGAGCATGTGCCCTGGATCTGTGAGCGGGGCAAGGGCAGGCTGCTGCTACAGGCTTTGCCCCAGGCACCAAACTTAGTTGCTATGACACTGACAAGACCTGTTCAGATCCCCAACAAGGTGACTTAGCATACACTTCTGAACATACTAAGGACCAGAACCTATTTCCCAGACATCCAAGACTTAGCAACTACTTGCCCTTAAATACCAGAATAGACTTGATCTCATGAGGTGAGAATTGTATCTGGGGAAGCGCACAGCTTTCTCATTTGCTTAATCAGTAACTTTATTCACCTCCATCAAGCTGAGTTCCAGCTCACTCAAAGGGAGATATTTATGAGCAGGGTTGGCTTCAGTGGGAGAAAGACCAACACCCTTTTCCCAAAAGTTCAGCTGTTTGGCATATGCCCAGAAAGTGAAGACCAGGGTGCTAGGCCCCACTCGGCCAAAGTGGGGTTGAACGCTCACATTCCACTTCTCTAGGACAGTGCCCTAACCACCAGGCCATCAGCTAGGTAGGGTTTAGGGCCTCCTATTGAAGCTGGCTCACTGAGTTGCCAAAAGCGAAAGAGCCATGAGGTCAAAAGGAGAGCAGACATGAAAGTCTGCTCTCCTTTTGAGTTTTGAAGTGATGAAGTGGAGTTTTGAAGTGATGGGAGCCCAAGAAGGGTGGCTGTGCCTTAAGGAAATGATCCTTCGGGCACAAAGCAAGACGATCCCCGAGCGAGGCAAAAGGGGGAAAGGGGCCAGGAGGCGTCCCTGGCTGACCAGAGAAATCCAGGGCAGCCTAAGGGACAAAAGGGGAGCACATAAAAAGTGGAAACAGGGAGAGATCACCAAAGATGAATATACCTCCTCTGCTCGTGCTTGTAGGGAGGCAGTTAGACGGGCCAAAGCTGCCATGGAGCTGAGGATGGCAACCCAAGTAAAAGACAACAAGAAATTGTTTTTTAGATATATTGGGAGTAAAAGGAAGGCCCAGGGAGGAATAGGACCCCTGCTAAATGGGCAGAAACAATTGGTGACGGACAGAGGAGACAAGGCTGAACTCCTCAACAAGTTCTTTGCCTCGGTGTTCCTAAGTGAGGGGCATGACAAGTCTCTCACTGGGGTTGTAGAGAGGCAGCAGCAAGGCGCCAGATTACCATGCGTAGACCCTGAGATGGTGCAGAGTCATTTGGAAGAACTGGATGCCTTTAAGTCGGCAGGCCCAGATGAGCTCCATCTGAGGGTGCTGAAGGCACTGGCTGACATCATTGCAGAGCCACTGGCGGGAATATTTGAAAGCTCGTGGCGCACGGGCCAAGTCCCGGAGGACTGGAAAAGGGCCAAC
>NW_005842098.1:700145-711610 GCF_000455745.1 Alligator sinensis | reverse complement strand
TTCAGCCTCCGCAAGAGAAGGTTGAGAGGCAACCTTGTGGCTGCCTATAAGTTCATCACGGGGGCACAGAAGGGAATTGGTGAGTATTTATTCACCAAGGCGCCCCCAGGGGTTACAAGAAATAATGGCCACAAGCTAGCAGAGAGCAGATTTAGATTGGACATTAGGAAGAACTTCTTCACAGTTCGAGTGGCCAAGGTCTGGAACGGGCTCCCAAGGGAGGTGGTGTGTATCAGTGTCCCTGCTCTGATCATCGAGTCCAGGGGTCGGACTCGATGATCTATTGAGGTCCCTTCCGACCCTAACATCTATGAAAAAATGGGTGTATCTACATGTGCAAACAATCTGGAAGCAGCTTACTCTCAAGTAAACTACTCTTGAGTAAATTCTCCCAGGCACATGTCTACACGTGCAGGGATGCAGGAGCTCTAGGCTCCCCTTGGGTGCTAGCCCTGGGGCCAGGAAACAGCTGTCTCCTGGCTGGGGCTGGGACAATGTTCCCTGCCCCCAGGATGCTGCCTGCTGCTGGGGCAGACTCCGCCACTGGAGCCCAGGAGGGGACAATGTTTCCCTACCCCAGTAGCAGGGAGCTCCCAACCCCGACTCTGCAATAATGAAGCCTGGGCTAGGAGATCCTTATCTCCCAGCACCAGCTCCACAGTTGTGGAGCCAACGCTGGGAGATCCTCATCTCCCAGCCCAACCCCGCAGTCATGAGGCCCAGGCTGAGAGATCTCTCTCCCAGTGCCAGCTCCACAGTCATGGCGCTGGTGCTGGGAGATCTTTCTTTCCCAGCCCAACCCCGTGGTCATGGGGCTGGGGCTAGGAAACCCTTCTCTCCAAGCCCGACCCTGCAGTTGTTGGGCCGAGGCTGGGAGATCCTTTTCTCCCAGCACCAACTCCGCAGTCATGGGGCTGGTACTGGGAGATAAGGATCTCCCAGCCTGGGCCCTACAACTGCATGGCTCTCCCAGCCCTGGCCCCACAATCACAAGGTTGGAGCTGGGAGTTCCTTACTCCAAGAACAAGGGGACACTGTCCTCACCTGGGCTCTGGTAGTGGAGCCCACCCCAACAGCAGACAGCTCCCAGGAACAGGGAGTAATTTCCCACCTTCTGCTGCCTGAGAGCACATTTGCTCCCAGTCAGATGTCTACACGTGCGCTACTGCGCAGTAAGTAATCTTGAGTAAATTTAGCCAATTACTGCACAGTAAGCATCTGCACATGTAGACACAGACTCTTACTGTGCCATAATTAGCTCTACTGCACAGTAAAGCATCTCGTATAGACGCACCCAGTAACTCTGTAAATCGTGTGAGAAGGAGGCCTGAGTAGTGTTCCCAATACTGCTGATGCATTTAATCCAACAACTATTTAATGTGAAATGCCTAAAAGGAAAAGAATGCAACAAGGAAGATTGAGGTTAGATATTAAGAAGAGCTTTCTTATGATGAAGGTGGTTAAGCACTGGAACAGATCACCGAGACAGATTGTGACGTGTCCTCCTGAGGTCCCTTCCAGCCCTGGTTTTCTAAGAATCTAAACAGCATTGAGATTAGAACCCAGGGCTCCCTTCCTCTCAAAATAAGTCCTTCTTCACCAGGCTACAGAGTCAGCCTCCCTCTTACATGCTGTCCTATTGGCCCCATGACTCATGTATTCCTTTCTGCTCAGTGGGACAACTGCCACAGAAGGCAGGGAGAATTCTTCAGCACTGCCTGTGGTGGGCCAGTAGAGGGCACTCCTGCATTGAGCCACCCACCTCACTGCACCCGACCACCTTCCAGGCTCCGAGTGCCTCCCAAGGGGTGCCTCACGTCTGGCCAACCCCCTTTCTAGAGCACACCCACCAGCCTGGGGGTTTCACTGCCACCACCCAGGGCTGGGCTGACTGGCAGTCCCTAGCTCCCCAGGGAGCAAGGCCCTCACCCAGGTATGTGATACCAGTCACACAGGCAGAGGGAGCAGGTTTTCCGCCTCCCTCAGGAATGTATCCAGCTCAAGTTACCTAAAGAGATAGGGTAAGGTGTGTATCCTCTGCTGGGCCCATCCTAACCAAATTGTCACAGAGCAGAGTTTTTGGGGAGAAACAGAGGTGGCCTTCTGCCACACTGCCAACCCCATTGTCTACCAGTTAGGGTCCTCCCCTGGGAAAGTGGAAGATGCAGATTCAACATCCTTGTGGCTGAGAGGGGCCAAAATCCAAGTTTTCTGTTCTCTGAGCAAGTCCCTCAACACTAGGCTATTGGGTCAAATGTAGGTGAGATCTCCTCCTACATTCAGCTGTACACATAATCTCAGCTTCAGACCGTTGCTATGTGTGGTTTTCCTCCAGCTACGGAGTTATGCAGAGTGTATACACTTCCCACAAGGAACTGGATCGTAGTAGAGCTTTGGAGAGAGGCAAAGGATGGCCAATCTGATTTGCTTCAGAGTCTACGCCATAGCCCAGGTCTACTCACCAAGGAATCTTCTCAAGCCAAAATGGAGGTACAGAATGAATCTAAACATCTGAGCAGTTGTGTGACTTCTGCATAGGGTGGTATGGGATTGCACCTCATGGCTCCGACACCCTTAACGCCTCAGTGACCCTTAAACATCTTACCGGCAGAAAAAAATCTTGTCCTATGATTTTAGTTGCTTATTCCGTTTGGTGCCCCCTCTTCCTCTTACCATGTTGGATGAAAACGACTGATGGGACTCACACCATCAAACACACCTCCTGAACTTGTCTACATCCCTGTGGAGGTAGACAACAACCCATCCTGTTTGGAATTGTTTGGTTCAGATCTAGTCCAACACATGATACCTTCTCTGTCTGACCCTAACACAACAGTTCCAGTAAGACCTGCCCTTGCTAGCCAACCCCGTCAAAAGATCCTCAGTCTGCCTTTGCCTTCTGCCTCATCACTTGGAATCATTCTCTGGCTCCCTGATCCAGGCAACATCTAGACTCTTGTCTACCTAACCCAGGGGCAGGGTAAAAGTAATGTAAAAGAGGCAAGGATTTACCATGGTAACTGCTGCTCTATCGTCACTACTTGTGTGCACACACTCTTACCCAGCAGCAGAAGAAAGCTGGAGAGGAAGCTACCTTTACTTTCCGCCAGGCTCCCTGTTCATCCAGAAGCCTCTCTTCCCCAATCCCCTGGCCCCTCTTTCTCTTCATTCACTAAGCTTTGTCCAGCAATTTACTTAGCTGAGGGAGAGGGGGGTGCAAAATGGGAGTTGGAATAAGAAAGAAAGAGAATGGCAGAATGTGTGTTAATGTGCTTCCTGATTAAGGACCCAGCTTTGTTACTATGACAACAGTGATAGCAGCAGCAGCAGTCCATTCCAGTGCTGCTGTAGAGGCCTTGCTGTGCATCGTTAAATCCTTTAACCGCTATCAGCCATTGTCAAGACACACCGGCAGTGACCCATTATGTATGCATCCTTTGACTAATTCAACTCATGTGCTATCCAAAGCCCAAGAGATTAGGGCACACAGTTTCCCTGTGTGGTATAGCAGCTAACATTAAATATATACTGAATAATAATAATAATAATAATAATAATCTATAAAGCCCTTTCAACAGCTTGACAAAGAAACAAATGTTCTTTCGTAGAAGTTGATAATAATAGAGTAATCAGTCAAGATCAGCTCTGGGAATCTAAAAAAAAAACCCTTTTCCTTTTTTATGAAGAGGTTAGCAATAGTGCAAACAACTCCTTATTTCACAGCCAGTGAGCTTCTGCTTCACATTATCCAAGCCCATAACAGACTAATAAACAGGGGTTGCAACCACTGTCAGTTCCAAGTTTCAACAGTTCCCTAGGAGCCAAACAAATTTCCTTTCCAAGGTATTTAACACAGAAGAGAACAATCAAGATTCCCTGCCTGAATTTCACAATTCTTTTATGTGGATTTCCCAGTATTTCTCTAAGAAAAAGGAGCAAGGAAATTAGGCCTGACTCTTAGAAATATTTATGCACATGTTTAACTTGAAATCTTCTACTGTCTGTGGGACTATTCACCAGCTTATAGTTAATCATGTGTATAAATATTTACAAGAAGGGGGGCCTTACATTTGACAAACTTCAGTTAAAGTGCCCCAGTGGCCATTTTTAAACCTGCGCAGGCTTATACACATGACACTGAGGCAATGCTAGGGCATTTTAATAGAACTCAGACTCAGTTGATCAAGTCTGTTCTGATGCACTCCAATTAGAACACGTCAGTACACATGTTTGGGCACCCTAAGATTCTACTTGCTTTTTCATGGCTGCATCACACTTTTGACTCAGGGTCTTCCTCAAGTCATCCTGGATTCACTCACATGTCCAGATCTTTCTCCTCCTTTCTTCCTTCCTTCCAACTGATGAGCCACCAACTTCCAGTTCTTGTTATAGCAAAAGTTCTTGTCATTAGTCCCTAACAGTGTTGCAGTATAGTCCAATGCAGTGGCATGTAATTATACCTGAGCTAGCTCAGATACTGGAGATAAAGAAGCTGCAATAAGCTCAGTGCTTGCCTGGCCTAATTTACCCTGCTCTTCAGCTCATTTAAAGGGTGCTGACAGACATTCAAGCCCCTACTCTAACTCATGGTGCTTTACGTAAAGCACCATGAGTTAGAGCGCCTCCCCCGCTCCCAACCCAACAGATGTTCACCTGTTGGGTCAGGGCGGGGTGGAAATTGAGCCTGCCTGCACCAGCCCTCCTGGCCAGCAGGAGGAGGCTGCCCCTCTCTCCTTCCCCATGCCCCCCACCCCCAGCTCTAGGGCTGTCAGCAGAGAGGGAGAGGGGAGAAGGGACGAAGAAGCAAGCAGTAGCAAGCTGCTGGCTGGGCTTTGCCTGACTTGAGCAGGGAGTTGGATCAGAGTCTCCCCACTTCACAGTCCCCTCCCAGCCCCACCAGCTGGGGTACTGGAAAGAGCTGGGTCAGGCCCGTGAAGTGAGAAGGCTCCAATCTACCCCAACCTCCAGCTTAAGCCAGGCAAAGCAAAAAGGGGGAGAGGAGCAGCACGAGCTGCCAGCTTGCACCGCCTGAACTAGAGAGGGAGAAGAAGGGTATGGTTCAGAGCCCCCTTGCCTCACAGGCCAAATCCCCCGAGTACCTCAGACAGGGGGGCCCAATTCATGCCCCACCCCCAGCTCAGGACTGGCAAAGCCCAGCCAGCAGCTTGCTGCTGCCATCTTCCCGGAAATTAACCCCCAGAAACACAAGTTCTCTAAGACATTCTAAAGCAGAGCACCTTCATCTGATGCCTCATTTGAAAAGGATTAATTTTTTGCATGTTAGGTCATTTAAAAAATGCTCCACAGTCCTGCATGTATGTCCCAGCATGGCTGTAGAGCACCTTAAGGGGCTGATTGTGCAAAAAATGTTACTTCTGTTTGCAAGCTACATGGCATTATATTGTGCTGTGTAGACATGCTCTAAGTGCATGACTTTGCAGTTGGGTATCCTATTTCTACTACGCCAGTCCATAAATTCATCCTATTCTTCCTGTATGTTCTCCCAATCCTCCTCTGTATTGGTGATACCTCCCAACTTTAACAGGCCTATTAAAAACCTACAGTAATTCAGAATGAATGCCTCTGTCTAGACCAGCTTTCATATTTTTATAGCATAAGATAGATATAAGCCATTTATGAGGCACCAGAAATCAGCAGCAACTTTCACAGGTCCTCTAAGCATGGCCAGACAAACAGTTATGCTGGAGGTTTTTTGAGAAGCATTGACACTCACTCAGAGGCATAACTAGATAAGACTGAGCACAGGGCAGTCCTCCCACGTTCTTCCCCCTGTACCTTCTGGCTCCCAAGGCTCTCACATGGGCAAAGACCAGGAGCAGCAGCTGAAGTTGGGAAGATGGCACTTCATTTTTTTTGCCAAGGACACTGTGGCAGGGCACTGGTTGTGCTGCCACTTTAAGGGCCTGGAGCTGGCAGCTGCCAGGCGGCTGATGGGGGCAGCCATTTTTAATCTGGGGCTGCCCATATAAACAGGGCAGTTCTGCTGCTGGAGGCCAGGCAACAACATCGCCTGGCTGGAGGGGTGCTGGTATCATCTGAAGGTAAAGGAGGAGCTGTAGGGGATGGTCAGGAGGCTCCTGGTCCTGGGCATGACCTAAAACTGCACCTGCTGGGAGTGGGTGGCCTGGTGGGGCTCTCAGTGCCGCAGGAGCCACCAGGAAGTGCCAGGCCAGGTACCACCCTGGTGAAAGGCGGGTCGAGGTGCCTTAACCCCTAGCCCACACGACCAGGTGGGTTACCCCTCTGTGAGAAGGGTCTGGAAGGTGGACCGCATGGAGAAAGAGTGAGGCCATAGACTCACACCTGTCTGAACTTCCCCTGACTGGTCCATGCTGGGGCCAGGACTAGAAGGGTTGAAGGGCCGGGGGCCACTGTGAGGAACGCTCAAGAGCTGTGCGCCTGGGGTTCCGGCTGACCTGGAAGTGGGCTAGGGCTAGTGAGCCGAAGGTCCCGGGAAGGGGACAACACCCAAAGGGTGGAGGTTCAGGGAGCTATGCTGCCCGGTATGAAGGTGGAATAGACTACCTGAGGAGAGGAATCCAGGCGAGGTTCAATTAGAAGGATTCTGGGGCCCAGTGTGGGACCGGTGATAATGATAACAACAAGATGCCATCTGCGAGGCTTGGGCTGCAGTATAGGGGAGGAACGGAGCCACAGATAGCGCCCCCTGGCATCGGGGCGGGAAATGGGCAGCCTCCCGCTTAATTACATCATTAACTAATTGATTCCAACAAGGCATGGTGGGCGAGAAGGCAGGCAGTTAGCCCAGAAACAAGTGGACGGGCCACAGTGAAATCGGCCTCAAGTAGGCCCCGTGTTACAGACACCCATGCCATGGGAGGCAAAAAACTCCTGGTTTTGGCATCAAAAAAGGTGGAGTGACATCTCCCCCTAGGAGCAGCAAATTCCACTGTTGTTCCACAGAACTACATTTCCCAGAGTGCCCTACACTCACTGATATCACACAGCCCCCACACTCTCTGTCTTCCCTGCACCATCACTGCTTCCTAGATCCAGAAAGTGAATGGGGAGGTGCCCCTCACTCCAGCATCATGCCCTTTAAGCAGTGCCTGAGGCTCATGCCCCATTCACCGACCCATTCTTAGGTTACTGCACTAGCAGCTCCTGAGTATTCATCAGCTGATATGTTAGAACTGTTTTATCTGTCTGCTCCTATCCTGCTGTAAGTAAAGCTACATTACACCAAAGTAAATTAACTCTGTTTCATTTTGGAGTAAGCAGTCCCAGTGTAACTTCCACTCACTGTGGGATAGGAACACAGAGACAAAGCATTTAGAGCAGATCAAATGGTTAGATGTCCTCTGTGAAGAGAAGGGTAGGGTGGATCTATGCCCACGCCCTACCTGTATCCTGCTGCATAACACATTTTATTAGATTTCTGATGTAGGAATTAGGAAGGGGATGATTAACTACAGAGAAAAAGCAGTCTGATTTCTCCTTTCAGGCACACGCCCCACCTATTTCATGAAATGAGCACACTGACAGTTGATGCCATGTGAATATGGCTGATAAATTTAGATCACGCAAAAAAAAAATTCTTCAGTCAGTGTGCAGTGCAATCCAGAGCATTCATATCATTGCCGTTTACAACTCACTTCATTTGCAGCAGGTCACTGAATAAAGGGTAAGCCATACAGCTGTTTGCTGCAGCTTTTAACTTCAAAGCACGCCACCTCTCCACTCAGCTGTATCATGCCACTGGTCCCTTGCAGCTGATTGAGAAGCTGCACCCTTTGAAGTAAAAGCTACAGCAATCAGCAAGAGCACTTCAGCCTTCCTGTGCAGTTATTTGCTGTGACTGCATATGACCTCCACCTGGTACATAAACCCTCATCTTCACGGAGGCTACAAAATTTAACCCTACAAACTATCCAGGTTCTATTGTACAGCTGCTATGCAGAATGTACTACCACAGGAGACTATCTCATCAAATAGTAGAGTGTGACAAATAAAATGAACCATTTGGGTCTGATTCACTTCTGCATTACTCCAGTTTTATTCTAGAAGCAGTTTACACTAGTGTAAAACTACAGTACTGGAGAATCAAACCCTATGAAAATATTAATGTACATGTTCACGTGAATTTGTTTCAGCCATCTTTTCATCTTCCACAAATTTGTGCATTTGGGTTTTACCTTCAAGTTCATCCAACAAAATCAGCAAAAACTTGGAGAAATCATTTCTTATAAGTTGCACATGCATGTATTTAAGCCAATAGTGCTTGTGTGCTCCTCCAATAAGGAAACCGAAACAATAGCACGTGACTTCTCTGACCAACCATAATTAAGTATTGCAGCTTGAATTCCAAAGCTTGAAAATCCATTCATAAAGGGGAAAAAAAAGTTCACTGAATAATTTCAAATGTGAGGAAATGGTGATCTAAATAATAAATGCTCTCAAAGCAGGAAAAAAATGAAATTCATTGAAAAAAGTATTTGTTGTAAATTATTCCCTCAGCTGTAGGAATTATTATAGCTAGACTAGTAAAATGGATGGATAATTTACAATTGATTATAATATATTCAGACCTTTGTTCTTATACTGCAAAGAACTTCACAAGGGCAAGTTAAATGCCATTGTTCCCGTTTTCCAGGTGGGGCAACTAAGGAACAGAAGGTAAGATGGCAAATCAGTGGAAGAAGGGAAGTATAGGTCAGGCCCCCTATCTTCCAGTCCAGTGCTTTGTACAATGGACCATGCTGCCTGTGGGTCACATGTAAACAGGACAGAATTCCCTCATGGATAATGTACAGCTCAGCACAACTACATAGATGGTTTTGCTGGAGTTTTGGTCTGTTTGGTTCAAATTCATCTGAAACAACAGGTGATGATAGCCACTGATGGAACCAGTCTTCCAGACTTGATGGAGCAAAATTCTGTTCTGAAAGGGCAACTCCTGTGTTCCTCCAGGAAAAGCCATGCTTGATTGCTAACTCTCCCATAGCTTCATTTAACTATGTCATTTGAAACATTTTGTGTCCCTCACTAAGGGACAAATTAATTGCTGGGGGACGGAGCACTAGAAATAATATACTGAACTGGCTACCTTTAAAAAAGGATGGATAAAATGAATTGAAGATTTCTCTCCAGTTTCTTATGAAAAGAGTTGTAATTAGCACAAGATAGCCATGCTACTGAAAGTGCCAGTAGAGGCAAAGATCAGTGAATGTGTCTAGATTCTACTGTGCCCCACAGAGTCCTTCCAGGGCAAGGCTAAGAGTTACTGGTCAGATGGGGAGATGGAGGAATGGGAAGAGCTATATGGATCTCTCACAGCCTGTTATGAGAAATAACAGGATTGTCCGCCTGTGAGGACCATCAGCCTGGCCCCTTTCATCAGCTCCAAGTCTACCTACGTTTAAACAAACATGTCCAGGATGCAATTTCCAAATGATTTCAGATCAGAGCACAACAAGAAAAAACAGCCCTGAAAATACACTTCTCCAGGATGCCAAGTAAACCCCTGGGGTGGCTCTTGCCCATCACTTCCTTCTCCAGGTGCTGCTGATGCTGCCACCACATGTAAGATTAACAAAGAGGTTATATTTAAACTTCTAAGAGGAGCTGCTGTGCGATTATGGGTCTATTTAAAATCCTCCGGGCAGCTGCAGTACATAATAACAAGTCAGCGGGAGGGAAAAGGGAAGAGAGAGGGGACGGAATGGAGGATGGGGGTCAGGAACGTCACGGATTATCTCTGAAAAATTGACTGCCAAAAGATGGCAGGGGGTGCAGTCAAGTTAAAGATGCCCCCTGCAGAGAGAGAGAGAAAGAAGAGAGAGAATGTAAGGAAGAGATACAGGCGCTGGAGGAACACGGTAAGAGGGGGATTTAAGAGGCTAAGACGAAAAACTACCAGACCCAACACCTCATTGCTTTTGGCAAGGATGTCGCTCCCTTAAACCCATTCCTCTCCCTTCGGAGGGCTCTATCATACACCACTGAATACCTGTCTAGGCTTCGTTAAAATCACAGGCATTAGCCTTGATAAATGGCTATCATTAGAGTTTTCAGCCCACCTTACCCACCTATGTAAGGCCAAAACAGGATTATTTCTGATGAAACATTCCAGCCAGGCCTTTGTCCAGTCTAGTTTTGAATGACACAAGCAATAGGGATTCACCCGTTTCCCTTGGAAGGCAGTTTCACTGTCTAAAGTTTGAGCAAACTAGAAGTACTTCCTTGTACAATGAACAGTGGAAATGTGCCTCTCGCTGCCCTAGTAGGTAAAACATAGAGTACCAGCCCCTCAGTATATTCTCCAGGTATTTTTTCTTCTTTCAGATACCTCTATTGCCCGATATCTCCAGTAGAAGGATGTCACCACATGTAGATGATGAAGGGAACACACTCCGCTGGACTCCCTGCATGTTTATGGTCCTGGGAGGTGGGTAAAAGGACTTCTCCTTTCAGATCTCCTTGTGTAATAATTTACGTCATACCTTGTAAGCTAAGCAGTGAGTCTGGTCAGTGCTTTAGGTGGGTAATCTCCGCAGAGCCTTGGATGATACAGACAGCAGTGGTGACCCTAATTCAATAGGTTGAATTTGTGCTTCTGAGTCTGTCATAGGCACAAGCCTCTGCCTGGTGGAAAGGACTTCTATACCTTTCAGGTGAGAGAGGAAACTAAGCCTCTGACAGTTTACATACATTGAAGGCTGCAGGTTAACTTTTAATTGCAAGAGCAGGAACTTTGTTTCACCTTTATGTTCTTGACAAATTCTAGTTTGGACATGAACATGCTCTCTGCGTATAATTTTACTTCAGTTTGCACTGTTCCTAAAAGTCTTCTCACATCCTGTCCTGTCCTAACCTGTCATGTTTCATGTCCTTTCCAAGACAGGCTGCATTCCAGCCAAGGTGACCACATTTCAGTGCTGGTTGGAGTCCTCCCTGTACAGGCTGTCAAAAAACTTTGCAAACCTTTCAGCAGAAGGATGTGAGGGAAATGTCCATCAGCAGTCCACACTCCTGCCCAAAGGTCATTTCCTGTGACACTTTTTTGCCCCTCTCCTCTCTCTACCCTCCTCTCTTACCAATGCTTGCTGCACTTTGTTTTCCAGTACAAGAAACTGAATATAGCCAGGCATGGGAGGAATTTCTCGCTAGGATGAGATTTGCCTCAATTTCCATCAGTGAAAGAGAAGGAATAAATGTCCAAATTAAGCTGCTTGATTACTGAAATTAATCTTGTCACTTAGCATCCTGGTTCCACACAACATGGCCTTTGATTAGCTGCTTTGTTTCAGAATATTACAAGCAGACGTTTATTAAGCAGACGGCAATTCCTCTGCACAAGGGGATGGGGTGCCAAGGAAGGCTGGCTGATCCTTCACTGGGTGAGACAAGGACTCAGCTTGCCTCTGTCCATGGGAAGGGGGAACTGTTCCAAGTTCATAGCCTGGTGGCCCTGAGGATTTTCC
>NW_005842098.1:699211-700114 GCF_000455745.1 Alligator sinensis | reverse complement strand
TCTTTCCCCAAAGTGTGACTAAGGCCCATGCAGCTGGCACTGATACTTTATAAGGGCCTGGTCTCTGTAAAGTAGCATTTCTTGCAGCAGATTATCACTTACTATCATTAGTGCAAGTTCCCAAAGAGTTTGCAAGGTACTTTGTCTGCTTTGAGTGGCTTCAGCTGAATACTATCACATATGCCTCGCTGAACTGGAGAGCAGAGCAAGACCAGAAAAGGAACCCAGAGTCTTAATGGGGATGGGCTAACAGAGTGAAGGACAGGGGGGAGAGCTCCATGAATGGAAAACAGCCTTCAAGAGGACTGGGAGTAAGAGAGGAGAATGGTTTTAGGTCAAAGTTCCTGGATGATTCATTATTCAAAACAGTTTGCGTTCAGCCTTGATTCTGATCCCCATCTTTAAAATCCTGGGCGAAGTTAGTAGGTCAGTACATGACTTCAGGGAGGACAACAGTAAAGACAGAGCCAATTTATCTCCTATGCCTTGGACAATGCAAGCTAAGAATGGAAGTTGCAAAATTCAGAAATGCTTAGCAGTGGAGCACAGAGTGCTGTTCCTGAGTGGCCTTCCCTGGAGAAACATATTACCAGGATGTCTCCGCATTGTCATTCTGTGTTCCTTATTATCCTGTTAAAACAGGTTGACTGAACCATGTCAGGAGAAGTATCTCAAGGCTCCCTGAAAGGCCAGCTTCTTGCTAGGCTACATAATCTCTGCACTGTGTCCTTTTCTCCCAGCTTCTACCCCTGTATAGTTATAACAAATCTCTTATTAAAAGCACCTCCTGTTTCACAGCTTTATAATGTCTCTTCCTGGATTGATGTTATAAAGCAGATACAGATGTAATAAACTGCAGAGAGAAAGACAAATGCCCATGTGCAGTTTCCCCTGGTCCTAACT